>NC_081207.1:32172066-32512066 GCF_902713425.1 Acipenser ruthenus
ATATATAAGGATATGTGTGTGTGTGTGTGTGTCTGTTTTCTTTTTTTAGGACGGTGTTTTAATACATATTCAAGATTAATTGATTTTGCTTTTTACTGTAGGAAAGGTCTGATAGGTACAGTATAGCCTATATTGTTTTTCCCCAAAAGTCGATTAGAAACGAAAGCTGTTGGCGTGTATGTTTATATTTTGTAAAGACGAGGAACACAGGGCTCTGTCCTATTGTCTGTAAAAGTAACCTTTGCTTTTCAAGGGAACATGAAGCACAAGCGAACGGTGCTTCGCTGAGTTAAGCAGTCGCAGCTCTGCTAGCCGTACTTTATAACAATCCGACCCTTATTATCGAGCGATAGAAAAAGCCATTATAACCAGGCTTAACAATGCTCACTCGCTGTGTGTGTGTGTGTGTGTGTGTGTGTGTGTGTGTGTGTGTGTGTGTGTGTGTCCCGAAGCGATACTTTTAACACATTGTTTGACAGAGTTGGACAAGTTACTCTGTGACTCAATCCTGTAGTTTGGTTAAAGTTTCCAAAACAGGCATAACGTAAGGACGCAGATGGGATAATAATTAAAAAGTTATAAAATGCGAAGCGCTTTTATAATATGTATGATTTTTGCTAGTAACCTGTTTTATTTATTTATGTTTTTATGTACTGTAAAAGAGAAAGTTGAAAGAGTGATCTTCAGCAATGCACATTAGTGACATCTCGACTCTACAGAACAATATATACATGGAAGTTATATATCTGTATGTTTCTCAGCTGGATTGTATTGCATCGCCTCATGATTTTTTTTTGATAAGACCATTTGATTTGGTAAGCTCTCCCTCTCTCTCTCTATATATATATATAGATATTAAATGAATGTGGGTGAATTGCGATGCGATTTAGATTGGGAATACAGAACATCTTACGTGACTAGTCAAAAGCAGGCCGAGGTTCTATTATTATTATTATTATTATTATTATTATTATTTTTATCTTTTTGGTAATTAAGGCAGTGTTTTTACTCATCAGCCCCGAGGAGAGGAAGCACCTTTGACTTCTACAGATAACTTTAAGGGTACTTTCATAGGCTTCACTCTCTCTCTCTCTCTCTCTCTCTCTTCTCTCTCTCTCTCTCTCTCTCTCTCTCTCCTCTCTCTCTCTCTCTCTCTCTCTCTCTCTCTCTCTCTCTCTCTCTCTCTCTCTCTCTCTCTCTCTCTCTCTCTCTCTCTCTCTCTCTCTCTCTCTCTCTCTCTGAAACAGTGCTGCTGTGCTATGTAGCAAACCCACCGCATTCAGAATGTTAAGGGAACCTGAGCAAAGCTGACGCGCTTTTGCATGTGATTTAGACACAGTCTTGAAATACACACGATCTCTCGTCTCAGTCAGCTACACAGGGCTTGCTATTGAACCAGCGCCACGAAGCCCTATATATTAAACAGCTTTAGCGAAAAAAAAAGTTTTGCAACTTGCGCCTATGAGGTATGGTTTCTTCCTTTCCAAACAATGTAAAACAATACCAGTACATAACGTCTACATAATGCTGGATAATAAGCTAATAACTTGTTGTAAATCACTATTTAACCGGGTTTATGTATTTGTTCAAACTATTTAAATCCAGTTTTGCGCAAGGTTGGGCAAGGTTATTATTATTATTATTAGTAGTAGTATAGTAGTAGTACTATTGGTGATCAGTTTTAACATATTAAAGCTCAATGGCTTACCTACTCAAATAAATAATTCCACTTTTTAATTTCAATAACATTTCTTTAGATTTACCTTGTGTCTCACACTTTGACAGTTTGAAACGGGTACCCAGTTATACAGTGGTGTAGTATTTAAAATGAATGCTCTAATTATAATACACAGTCCAGAATAGCAAATACTTTGTAATAAGTTGATAAGGGAAGCAATGGTAATTACGCAATTATTTTAAACGTCTTTCTGATAGCATGTGATCATGAAAGGGCTTATTTTTTTGGTCACCCTTGATTGATAAAGAGGTACAAAGACATTCCACTGAAGTTTAAAAGAGTGATCTTCAGCAAAGCACATTAGTGACATCTTCTCGACTCTACAGAACAATATATACATTGAAGTTATATATCTGTATGTTTCTCAGCTGGATTGTATAACATCTCCTCGCGAATTTATTTGATAAGACCCTTTGATGTGGTAAGCTTTAAGCTTTTCGTATCTAAACAAGATCAAGTAATTTTCTACATAATTTAGTCTTTTGATTGGATTTTCTATATTGGTTCCAAATGCAAGTAATAACCGGAGAGCGCGAGGAATGTATATGTTTACTAAAATAATTCGATTTCAAACGGCCTGCCTCGGAGTCCAATTCAAGATTGAGTAAAAAAAAAAAAAAAAAAAACTATAGAAAATAAACAACAAACAAACGAACAAACAACCCGCAAGCACAGCACAGCGCAAACGAAGGCATATATGTGCAATTTTGGCTTGTTCTGTACATAATTAAACGGTTGAATCCATCAAAAAAAACACTTTTGTAAAAAAAAAAAAATCAGCTAGATTTCTGAGGTTTTTGTAACCGAATCTATATAAGGAAAGCGTTGCAACATTTGCTGTAGATCTCGAGGTATTGATTTGTTTGTAGTTTATCGCTTTTGGTAGCTTTGGAGATTGAAATAATACATGTAATTCTGTTGCTCCTTAGTCTAAGTTCGAATACTTTATCTCTTTCCCCACTGGTAGCTTGCAATGAGCAGTTACGAACCCAACAACAGCTGGCATGAAAACAGAACACACTGTCCACATGCCTGCGTGAATTACTTTCATGTTGTGGTTCTTCTGTAGATATCATTTTATATTTTCAAAGCAGCAAAACATTGTATTCTTCTTCTTCTTCTTCTTCTTCTTCTTCTTCTTCTTCTTCTTCTTCTTCTTCTTATTATTATTATTATTATTATTATTATTATTATTATTATTATTATTAAATTGCACCATTAATTTAAGATAGCAAGTATATATATATATATATATATATATATATATATATATATATATATATATATATATATATATATATATATATATATATATATATATGATAGCGGTGATTATTATTGTTGTTATTATTTTTAAAAAATGCACATTATATCCCCCTTCGGTTATAGTTTTTTATTTACATTTTTAGAAATTTTAAAACTGTTTTTGTGAACTTTGTGGAGATTAAAAAATTGACCTGCCATAACTTTGCAAAAAAAAAAAAAAGTACAGCATTATCAAATAGATACACAGACAGGAAAGTTAACATGGTACAGTTATACATGGTGACTGAAGAGGATATGCAAGACAGGTGAATGGGGTGGGGTGGGGTGGAGGTGTAGTTTAGGACCCCAGTCAGCAGCCCCCACCACACCTCCAAGGGATCTAATCATGAGGATGTGTTGACACTTTGCTGTTTTAACCTTTGCCAGCCTCCCTGCATCTAAAGGTGTCCCGGGTTCAGAGTGCAGTTTGTGCTTCAGTACCTTGCTATTGACCCCAGACCCCAGTTTCACAGACAGCCTCGCAGGAAGCCGGCAGTGTATCTGAGCCTGGCCTGATCAGCGGGGCTGTTCCGTCACTAACCCCTGCCCCTTTCACCCTCAAACGGCAGACCCCTGAAGGGAGATTGACAGGTGGTTCCCACAGCACAGTTTTACTGGACAAACAACAGGGACCCATGTGCCTTTACCAATGCTTATCTTGTCAAAGTTTAGATGTAGCCTTCAGGGGTGTTTTTTTTTTTTTTTGTTGTTTTTTTACGTGTCAGTGGAACACTGGTACAGTGCTGTATTTTTTGTATTTTTTGGTGTGTGTCTGTGTGTGTGTGTTTTTCATGGACACTATTCCTACAGTGGAACCCCATCTTGTGTTCACTGGGAGAGACCCTAATTGAAACTGTTTGCTGTGTTTGGAGTAGGTAGCTGGATTGTTGCTTGGTTGTTTTGTTCTTAAATTTATTGTTTTTTTGTTGTCTTTTATTAGCAAGGGCATGATTTTTAAAAAAATGTTTTCACTCCTTAAAGGACTTAAAAGATGTCTTTCCTTGTAAAGGAAAACAGGATTTACAGCTACAGTATAGTTTTCTGTACATTAATTAAAATCCTAGCATTCTGCTTGTAAAATAGAAGCATCGCAAATGGCCGATGAATACAAAAAGTTTGAGCTGTAAAAACTTTGGGTAGAATTATTTTAATACATTTTGTGTTTCTGAAATGTATCAACCAGTATTTAAATTATTAGAATGTAATTGTTACTTTTTTAAGCGTTCATTCAGTAATAGTCTTTAATTAAATAAATATGTCAATTAAATATGTAAAATTAATTTATTTTCATTTCATTAACCTTCTTTTAAAAAATGGCTTTAAAAAGTTATCTGTATTGTTATAATAAAATTTAAAGTAGAAAGTGTAGAGATATAAAAAAAAAATATATAGGTAAATATAATTTGTATATTTCAAAAAGATAAAAGTTTTTAATCAAATGTAAAGTTTATGTAGGGTTTGTACATATTAACTGCAAGTGTAAAAACTAGACTGTGTAAAATATTAGAAGAAATCTGAATTTGTTTTATTCGTAAGTAGTAGCTGCAGCGCATTCGTTTAAACTAACAGTGCAAGCCTGTAAAGTTGTAATGGTTTGTGCGTTTGTGTATGGCTAACTTTTCAGTAAGGTTAGGATGTTGAAGGATTGTTATATTAAAACAGTGTAGTGTTGATCAATTTCAAAGAACCCAAGAAATGTATCCATTGTAGTTTGGTTACAGTGTTTGATGTGGCTTCAGATGGATACCCTTTTTTAAAGCTTCTGTTGGATGAATGATATCCAGTAGCCCTTATAAAGAGTATGCTGCTGTAGTTGTTGTTTTCCTGTGAATAGCTGATGTTCTTGTCAGTAGTGGAAATAGTTTCCCGGTGCTACAGCAGTATGGTGTGTGATTTCTTTCCGCGGCTACTTCACTGATAACGTTGCATCATCCTAAGCAGTCAGTATACTTAGGTCAAGAAACAAATTAATAAAAGATGTAGAGAAAGATTTCAACATTGTAACCATTGCATTCCTGAATAAATGAGCTTTCTTCTGCTGCGCAGTACCACAGAGATGGAAAAGCAGAACGATTCCTAACTATCCTTGCAAAAGTAACGTAGCAGCGTTTTGATTTCTCACTTTTCAATTGGTTGTTATTTGCATGAGCACAGCTGACCAAGCGCTTTTTTTATTATTTATGTGGCTTTATGTTTTAATTAATGTGATCTGGTTGAAAAGTATTATATGCTCCATAGAGAGAGAGATCAATGGAACATGTTGACTTAATAGTTTGAAGCATTTTGTACAAAATGTGGGAACAAGCAGAACAGCTTTTGTCCCTTCAAATTACAGCAACAGGAGCCAAAAAAAATGTATCAACAGTATTTAGATATAGGTAATTTAGGGTTTAAATAGGTTACATTTTCATTTTACTTTCACTTTTTTTTTTACTGATTTTAGATTAAAATGTGTATAATGTTTGGGTAATGTTTTGCAAGCAAATGCACTCCAAGTAGATTTTTTAAAACAGCCACAACTAATTCCTAAAGCCCTGTAAATATCTACCAGGATGGTTATTAGAGAAGCGAGGCTGGATTTGAATGCCATGGCAACTTTGTGTTATCTGATTTATCAGGACAGAGAAACACTGAGGGAGATAATCCCTGAATTAAACAAGATCTGCTTTCAGAGCTTGCTAAAATGACCACACAGCATTGTACTACAGGAGTTAGTTTCCCCATGCTGTGTAAACAATAGGGTGCCATCCTGTTTTTGAATGGGATGGAGTCAGAGATTTTTTATGTTTGATTTGGAAATGAATCCTTGCAACGATACAAACAGTAAAGGCCAGTGTGGATATAGGGGCAGTGAAGGGATTCACAGCAAACGCATTCAGTAACAATTTGTAAATCAACTAATATGTTAAACAGCGAAAGTGTCCAGGTTAACAAAGTGCTAGCAGGGGAGAACTGCAGTCCTTCCTGAGCAGTTAACAGCATACAACAAAAGCACTGATCAGCAATTCAAATCGGATCTCTTGTGCAAGCCCCATTTGCAGATAACCTGTTTATAGTTTTTACATTAGATACTAAGTTTTATTTATTTGTACTTTGAACCGTTATTTTTGAAAAAAAAACATTTCAGTGTTTTTTTTTTTTTTTTTTTTACTGTTGCACATCGCACATGATAGCTGCTGTAAACATAATACTATAAATAAGCCTTTTTTTGTTGCTGTGTCAGGGTAAAATAAATAAATAAATAAAGTCAATATATCAGTAATGTACTTCACAGTGCTCTGTGTGTGTGTGTGTGTGTGTGGCAGTGCTGTGTGTGTGTGTGGCAGTGCTGTGTGTGTGTGTGGCAGTGCTGTGTGTGTGTGTGCATGTGTGTGTGTGGCAGTGCTGTGTGTGGCAGTGCTCTGTGTGTGTGTGTGTGTGTGTGTGTGTGTGTGTGTGTGTGTGTGTGTGTGTGCATGTGTGTGTGTGTGTGTGTGTGGCAGTGCTGTGTGTGTGTGTGTGTGTGTGTGTGTGTGTGTGTGTGTGTGTGGCAGTGCTGTGTGTGTGTGTGGCAGTGTGTGTGTGTGTGTGGCAGTGCTGTGTGTGTGTGTGGCAGTGCTGTGTGTGTGTGTGCATGTGTGTGTGTGTGTGTGTGTGTGGCAGTGCTCTGTGTGTGTGTGTGTGTGTGTGTGTGTGTGTGTGGCAGTGCTCTGTGTGTGTGTGTGTGTGTGTGTGGCAGTGCTGTGTGTGTGTGTGCGTGTGTGTGTGTGTGTGTGTGTGTGTGTGTGTGATGAAAGTTCAATCAAAATTGACCCTCTATAAACAAAGCGACTCGGGCTCCATATTTTGATGGTAGAGGTTCTGTTTTGCTTGTCAACCGTTGATTGGAACTTGAAGAGCTGCAAATTAGTTTAGTGGCAGGGGTAAACTGTCAAAGATGTCTCCAAGTTGGTTGAAAATGAGTGAAGTTGACAGCGACTTGAAAGTCTAATAAGTCCTTCAAATGGTTGATTTGCTCCTGGTGGACAACTAGACACTGAAGGGTATGAAATATAGGAAATCAATACTTTTCTATGGAATTTCATTAGGCCACAGTGTCTTCAGTTCATAGTATTTTATATTTTGATGGATTATGTGAAGAAAATGATTATCTAAGACATGGGCGAATTGATGAAACTCACATGTTTGGCTTTAAAGATCAGTTTTAAGCAATTCTTCAGAAAAAAATATATAGATTTTTTTTAATCCCTCCCTCAATGTACAGGTTTTTTTTATTGTGTTTGTGTGTTGTGTACACGACAAACAAAATGTAAAAGTAAAAGCTTATTCTTCTATGTATCACTAATCTTTTGTCCTTTTTTTGTATTTTTCAGGAGACGCCCAACAAGGCCAGGAGAGTCCACCCACGGAGAGCAGTGATGCCCACGTCTGCAGCAGATGCTGTGCAGAGTTCTTTAAACTATCAGATCTCCTACAACACAAGAAGGATTGCACTAAGAATCAATTAGTTCTGATAGGAAATGAAAATTCAGCCTCTCCTTCCGAAACCTTCTCTCCAAGCTCCCCTCCACATAATCCTGATGAGCAGATGAATGACACAGTTAATAACTCTGATCAAATAGACTGCAGTGACCTTTCGGAGCAGAACACACTGGACAAAGAAGAATCCATGGACATGGACGTTTCCGGAATTAACAGCAGCAGCAACAATTCCTGCACCATCAACAATAGTATTACAAGCAGTACTAGCCCTACGGTGGGATCCTCAGCCGTCTCAACATCTCTACCTCAACTAGGTAAACTGACTGAGCTGGGCAATTTCTCAATGTTTAACAGCAATGTAATAATCGAAAACCTGCAAAGCACCAAGGTGGCGGTGGCCCAATTTTCCCAAGAAACCCGCCCTAAAGGCAGCAACAGGCTTGCTGTCCCTGCCCTGATGGAGCAGCTCCTAGCTCTGCAGCAGCAGCAGATCCACCAGTTGCAGCTCATTGAGCAAATCCGTCACCAGATATTATTGTTGGCATCTCAGAACGCAGAAATGCCAGTACCCTCCAGCTCTTCTCAAGGTACATTAGGGACGCCTGCCAACCCATTGACAGCACTCAGTTCACATCTCTCCCAGCAGCTGGCTGCAGCTGCCGGATTAGCACAGAGCATTGCTAGTCAGTCTGCCAGCATTAGCAGTTTGAAGAAACTGACTGCAGCACAGCTACCTCAGAGCAACCCTGTCAACAGCATGGTGCCCCCAGGCATTGGATCATCTCCCAGCGTTAACGTCTTGGCAACAGCAGCTAACGCCCCTCCCTCCGACAAACTATCTGCACACGCTGGCAATCTGAACCCACAGCTCAGCAACCCGTCAATATCGAAAACCTCCTCACCAGCCTTCGGAATAGGCAGCTTGTTAAGCCCTGCATCCAATCCACTTCTACCTCAGCCCGTTTCCAGTAACCCTTTGTTCTCCAACCCCCTGCCCAGCATGGGCACGGCGGTGCATGATGATCTGAACTCCTTATCTGCCCTGGCCCAGCAAAGGAAAGGCAAGCTACCCAACGTGACCTCCTTCGAGCCCAAAAGCAGCTCGGAAGAGGCCTTCTTCAAACACAAGTGTAGGTTTTGCGCCAAGGTGTTTGGGAGCGATAGTGCCTTGCAGATACACCTGCGATCTCATACTGGAGAGAGACCGTACAAATGCAACATCTGTGGGAATCGCTTCTCTACCAGAGGAAACCTGAAGGTTCACTTCCAGCGACATTTAGAGAAGTACCCCCACATTCAAATGAACCCCTATCCTGTGCCAGAACATTTGGACAATCTTCCTACCAGCACAGGCATCCCCTATGGAATGTCCATGCCCCCGGAGAAGCCAGTCACCAGCTGGCTGGACACTAAGCCAGTTATGCCCACCTTGACCACGTCTGTTGGCCTCTTGCTCCCCCCAACAATGCCCAGCTTGCCAGCCTTTATCAAAAAGGAGGAGAATCACGTGCTTCCTGTGACCAGCCCTCCCAGTCCTGTTAAAAGTGACTTAGGTGCAGCAGAACCACAGTCAACGAAAAGCAATGACAGCATGTTGGAAGAAGGTGAAGGTGGTGCCCTGCCTACCTCAAATGGGAAAATAGAAGAGATCAATCAACCCTCTAACTCCCCTACCTACATGAGCTACAGCTCTGCCCAGGAGAGTGCTGCCGACCAAGGCTCAAACTGCAGCCCACCTTTTACCAGTAACCCACTGATGCCACTCATGTCCGAGCAGTTCAAAGCAAAGTTTCCATTTGGAGGTCTCTTAGATGCCACGCAAGCATCCGAAACATCCAAGCTCCAGCAGCTTGTGGAGAACATTGACAAAAAGGTGAACGATCCAAATGAGTGTGTCGTCTGCCATAGAGTGCTCAGCTGTCATAGTGCTCTTAAAATGCACTACCGCACACATACTGGAGAGAGACCTTTTAAGTGTAAAGTGTGTGGCCGGGCGTTCACTACAAAAGGGAACCTGAAAACCCACTACAGCGTTCATCGTGCCATGCCTCCATTAAGGGTCCAACACTCTTGCCCAATCTGCCAGAAGAAGTTCACCAATGCAGTTGTCCTACAGCAGCATATCAGGATGCACATGGGGGGTCAGATTCCCAACACTCCCCTCCCAGACAACTATCCCGAGTCCATGGAGTCTGACACAGGGTCCTTTGACGACAGGAATTTCGATGACTTGGAGAACTTCTCGGATGAAAATATGGAAGCCTGTCCTGACAGCAGCATACCAGATACTCCAAAGTCTGCTGACGCCTGTCCAGACAGTCTGTGTTGTTCCCCTGTGCCCCCGGAAATGTCTGGGATAGCTGCTTTGGAAAAGCAGATGAAAATGATCAATGCCGGGCTTGTGGAGCAGCTTCAGGCCGGCAAGTTAAAGCCGGTTGAAAACGGATCGGTTGAGGGTGACCACATGACCAACGACTCGTCATCCCTCGGAGGGGACATTGAGAGCCAAAGTGTTGGGAGCCCTGCCATCTCAGAATCTACCTCTTCCGTGCAGGCGCTGTCCCCTACTAACAGTTTCACGACCCACCACAAATCCCCCGGCTTTGAAGAAAAGCAGCTGAGAGCTTTATCAACCGATCATGCAAGCGCTGTCACCCTGTCCCCCACCAACAGCGGGGTCTTGGACCTGACTTCCTGCAACCTGCTGAAAGACCCTCTGGGCCTGCTCTTCCCTTTCCGGGACCGTGGCACGTTCAAGAACACGGCGTGCGATATCTGTGGCAAAACGTTTGCTTGTCAGAGTGCCTTGGATATTCATTACCGGAGCCATACCAAAGAACGACCGTTTATTTGCACAGCCTGTAACCGGGGGTTTTCCACCAGGGGCAATTTGAAGCAGCACATGCTGACACATCAGATGCGAGACCTTCCCTCTCAGTTGTTTGAGCCCTCCAACCCCAATATCGGTCCCTCTCAGAGCCCTTGTGGCCTGCCTGCCTGTTCTTTAATCATCAAGAGTGAGGTTGTCAATGGTTTCCAGCACTGCTCCCCCCAGCACTCTTCATCGGGTCCTCTGCCGGTCTCTGCCACGTCCCCGGTCTTACCTCCTGCCCCTCCTCGAAGGACACCCAAGCAGCATTACTGCAACACCTGTGGGAAGACCTTCTCATCCTCCAGCGCTTTGCAGATCCACGAGAGAACGCATACCGGTGAGAAACCCTTTGCGTGTACCATCTGTGGAAGAGCTTTCACAACCAAAGGCAACCTCAAGGTATTTATTTGTCTCAGGGTGGTTTGTTTTGTTTTGTTTTGTTTTGTTCAGTTCTTCAGTTGTTAAATATTATATTTTAAGAGGTTTTTTTTTTCTCATTTACAAATGTATTCTTTGAAGGTCTTGCAGGGGGTGGGCAGGTAATAGAAGTGATACATTAATTCAGATAAATATGTCAGCCTGACTCTGGCAGTGCCATGTTTATTTAATTTCTTAGACTACACTATTAAAAAAAACTTGTTTCTAGAGCTGTCTTTTATTATTATTATTTTACCCAGCAAATTGATTTTTTGTGTTGTGTTATTTATGTGTTTATTGACGTATTTATTTATTTTAAAAAATGGCTGTCAGTTGCATATAAAAACATGTGTTTTATCTAGAGTGCAGTTTTATAATGATGGGTCACTAGTTTCCATCAGCCTGGATTTTTTAAAATTAACATCACCAGTGTCCGCATATTGTGAGGAAATAAATAACTTGAAAGTTTGTTATCACTAACCTTTTGTGGGATAAAAGAATTATTTTCAATAGTTTAGAAGCCACACAAACAGAATTTAATTTAAAGACATAAATATGTTTTTGTTTTGTTTTTCTAGCTAGAAACTGTTTCTTAGTTTCACAGTAATGCGAAAAGAATAATTGCTTTCAGGACATTGTGTCTGTCCTCCAGGCTCTCACAACATCCAGTCGGGAGAGAAAACAAGATACTTTTCTGTGTCTGCAAAGGGCATCTGTAGGGTAAACGTGTCGTATACAATACAGAGCACTGCAATGAAAGTGGACATTGCAATTTTAGTCAAGCCACAATGGCTACCCTTTGGAGACTAGATAACGCACACCCATTAGAAAGTGCATATGTAATATGTTTGAAAACAGAAAATAGTGAGGCTGCCTTCCAGCGGCCACATTTCCAGTTTCATTTTTCTCTTTTTATTTTGTTGCTTCATGGGAAAGTGAGGTTTCAATGAACACAGTTCAGTGCTGCTCGCATGTTTAAAAGTGATTGACGTGTCTCTTGTTGTTCCTCTTGTTCTTGTTGCAGGTTCACATGGGGACTCACATGTGGAACAGCGTCCCTGCCAGGCGCGGTCGCAGGCTCTCAGTGGATGGGCCCATGGCATTCCTAGGAGGCAGCCATGTCAAATTGCCAGAAATATTCAAAAAGGATTTGGCTTCCGGGACGGGAAACGGAGACCCCACCAGCTTCTGGAATCAGTACGCCGCAGCCTTTTCAAACGGCTTGGCCATGAAGACCAACGAGATCTCTGTGATTCAGAACGGTGGCATCCCTTCCATACCTGGGAGCATCGGCAATGGTGGCAGGTCTCCCATCAGCGGCTTGACAGGGAGCTTAGAGAAGCTTCCAAACACGGAACCCAACGCACCTCTAGCTGGTCTGGAGAGAATGGCAAACGCGGAAAACGGGACCCATTACCGATTCACTCGCTTCATAGAAGACAATAAAGAAATTGTGACAAACTAGGAAGGCGCGATTAACATTCATATGAACAGAGCAGCTCTGGCCTGCCTTTGAAACTTGACCAACTACAAAGTTAAGAAGACATGCTTTTTTTGTACAATGTACAACTTCTATAGTTTTGAGGAGCTTATTTATTAGTCATAATAACCTTGCTTGGAATCAAGTTGAAGCATAAACAGTTACTTTAGTTTTCTTCTGTGTTTCGGCCAGAATGGACTTGTGTGAGTTCTTTAAAAAAAAAAAAAAAAAAAAAAAAAAAAAAAGTTCTGTTGGGACTTCTAACATTTGCTACCATGTCTGGTTAGATGATCTTACCTTGGCATTAAATTATTTTATATATGTAGTATATAACCTCTGGTGTTCCTGCAATGCCACAGTGATGCATTCTTTAATAAATACTGTACATGTGTTTGTGCTGGACAGCCCACCAGCTGAGCATTGTTTTATCTTTCTTCCATGAAAAAGACTGATCCTACAGACAAAGGGGAAAAACACCTCTGTCCTTTTTTTCCTATCAACAGTTTTTGATTTTTATTACAAAATTAAAACTGCTTTAGTTGTTTTGTAGAAGTAACCGCTTTTGTTCTAGAACTGTTCTTTGTATTGTGCTTTTTACTTCCTCCGTCTTTTAATGTTCTGTAAAGTTTTAAGAACGCCGCAGCTGTCAGAGAAGTCTTCAAGAAGTGTTGTCTTGGTAGTTTAAACTGAGAAGAAATCAAAATGCCTTGTAGGTATGTTTCTGACTGATGAAGTGCTGGAACTCCATGTTGCTGCTATGTTTTAGCATCTTTTACAACATCAGATAAAACCATTGAAATGTAGATGCTCCTGTAAATAGTATATCTAATGTGGAACAATTCCATTGAAAAAAATGTACATATATTCCTAAGTCCATCTTGAGCAAGGGACAGATATGTTTTTTTGTTTTGTTTTGTTTTTTTGTACTAGGGTTGAAAACCTTCGGACTGTTACATGCACCTTCTTGGAAAGTTGAAAGATATAAGAGTCCAGTTCCTCTACAGCTTAATAATACTAACTGACATAATGTCACTCTTTACTTCATCATAATCAAATACAGCAGTTTTGCAAAAGAAAAATTAACGAGTGTTTCATTATTATTATTATTATTATTATTATTATTATTATTATTATTATTATTATTATTATTATTGTTGTTGTTCTCTTGGGTTTATTAACTGCCATTTTGCCCAGATGTATTGAAATGTTGGGAGTTTCTTACTGTAAAACATTAAATTATAGAAAATAAATCATACAGTGTTAAGGATAAGTCATTGGACAGATCTTTAAAATGACGACCTAGTATTGTAGCGGTTAGACACGATTATACTTGTAAAAACAAAAGTAAAGAAGAACATTACAGGACTGTTTCTATTCAGTCTCACGGAACATATTATTTGTAGAAGTATTTGTCATATTTTGTAAGATTTAGTTAATCACAAATTAGGACGATTTGTTTAATGAAAAAAAATAACTTTTACACTGTATATCGGAAGCGTTTTTGTGAGTATAAGTGCATTTAAACATATGCCATCTCGTTATTTAACCCTAATTGTTTTCAACGGGAAATGTGTGTGAGTCTTTAATTCACTACTGCGGGTTTAGATATAGCAATTCTCTTATTAATCATCATTATGGCTGTATAGATCAGAACATTTACTGGTCTTAATATCATTAATAAGAAATATAAATAGATTTTTTTTTTTTTTTTTTTTTTTGTGGTGTGTGTAGGATTGTTGAAACTGACACATTTGAGTGGTCAGCAGTGGGCTGTAGATCCTAGATATGGTCTTGGTCATTAAGAATGGTGAATGCTGAAATCAAATACTTTATCCCCACTGTTGTCAAATAGCAGCATCTTTAATTACATTATCGATCTGATCAGACTTCGGCCATCTCTGCGTTTGTATTGATGTCAGAGACGCCGAGTCCCAGCTCCGATAGATTACTTTTTAAGTTCTCTCATTTTTTTTTTTTTTTTTTGGCCAATTTTAACCGTGCATTTTATTACAAACTTTCGCAAAGTAAAACAAAGGTGATAAGCAAAAATCTTAAAATTTTAGTTGTCCGATATGATAATACGTATATGGCTTTTGTGAAAAGGAGTAAATATTAGATAAAAACAAAACAAAAAGCAACCTCGGATCAGCCCTATTCCTTATCTGTTAATATCGGCACTATTTCAACTTTATATTAGTCTATATTGTTAACGTTTTGATCTAGTGTCACAAAGGCTGAAAATAAACTACTGAGAATTTTAACAAGGCCGAACTATTTTAAAAATGTGAACATACAATGTTTTAGAGAAATTTAACAAGATATTGGGAAAATTATAATAATTTAATATTGATAATTGCATACATTGGGGAATTGACCGCTCCTTTTAAAATTGCATTTAGCAAAGTTGCAGAGAGGCCCGAGTTTGAAAAAGCCGATCCGCTGTTTGGTTTTTTGGTTAATTGATTGGAGCAAACTGAGGTTATTTGCTTAATTAAGAAATCTAGATTGCAATTAGACATGAACATCTTCCACATGCGGACGGGTTGTTTCCTCCAAGATTATATATCCATAGAAAAAAACATGTGATTGTGTGCAGTGACCACTGATTATTGAAACTATATTGAGTTATACTTTATTAAGCACTGACGTGCCACTGAAATCGTATTTAAAAGGTGTTTAAATTGAATAACCCGAATATAGTTCGCCCAAAATAAGGTTGCATTGTGTTGACCGTGGCGCCGAATTTTACTTAGAAGACTTTGAGTTAGGCACAAAATGTACACACCTATTTTGCTAAAGGAAAAAAGGTCATTATGTCGCTGTGTACGTTTAGCAGAAAAATCAAGCAAACCTTGTTCTGAGCACTGAGCAAGCACACATTTGCTGTTCGTAGTCATTGTATCTCATTCCATTGTGTCTTAAAATAATAGACGCGAAATGTAAATATAATGTATAGCCTACTATACAAAGTAATAATAATAATAATAATAATAATAATAATAATAATAATAATAATAATAATAATAATAATAATAATAATAATAACTTCAGCTGACGTGTATTTGGTTTTCTTTTCTTCATGAAATCACAAGGCACACTGTATACACCAGCCCAGATTGTCGCGTCGCAATAAAGATCACATCGCCCTAATGGAATCAGAGGTATTTGCTTCCAAGCAGTCTTTTATTTGATTTGAAGTGATATTTTCCCTTTGCTTCTCAACAGCTGCCTTTAATTTTACACATCGTTGCACTTCCTGCAACGCAGGATCTGTTAATTTGAGCCCAGCATCCTCCCTCCCTCTCTCCCTCTCTCCCTCTCTTTCTTTCTCTGAATTTTCTAGCTGCCTAAATTCCCCAATATTTACAAGATCTGGATGCTAAATGATCCTTGCAAAGGGCCCGGTTTCTGGTGGTCCCCCCCGCCGCCCCTTGTCTCTCTGACAATCACATCTGGCTCTTTAATCAATGTATTGTTTGCCTTCAGAGCATCAGCTTCCGGACACTTTTATCACAAAATAAAATACCTGAAAGGGGTCACTATTGACTCTAAAAAGAAAAAACAAAGTCTTAGATCTTCTTAACTAACTAATACCCCCCCCCCCCCCCCCCTCCCCCTCCCCCTCCCCCTCCCACACACACACACACACACACACACACACAAAGACGTGTACACATCCACCCCCACCACCCCGGGTTATGTTTAATTTGTAGTAAGATATAGTAAACGGAAGGTAAAAGGAAGACGTAATCTGTATGCGTGAGACGAACTTGTGTATTTTAAACGACTATACTAAAAACAATTATGTATTAGGTAACATAAATTAATCCGTGTCGTTCCACTGCCGGGCTTCAGCCAATGCATTATTATGAGAAAAGTAACCAATCACATCTAAAACTAAATAAATCCGTGCATCACAGACACACATATATATACACACACACATAGATTATTATTATTTATTTCTTAGCAGACGCCCTTATCCAGGGCGACTTACAATTGTTACAAGATATCACATTATTTCACCATACAATTACCCATGTAAACAGTTGAGTTTTCACTGGCGCAAGGTAAAGTATCTTGCTCAAGGGTACAGCAGCAGTGTCCCTCACCGGGGATTGAACCCAAGACTCTGGTCAGGAGGTCAGAGCTCTAACCACTACTGCACACTACTACCACAACAGATAGATATATAGATATATAACTAATAACTAAAATAGTTGGAAGGTTATATATAAAACATGCAATCTTGCTAGTTGACCCACATGTCCAAGGTGGCACGTCATAAAGGAATCTGTTCATATCCAAAATAATCCGATTAAAAAGATTACATCAATATATACACATTTTGCCGCTCATGCGCGTGTTCTTTCATACAGTTACAGTTTAAACCGAACACAATTTGTATAGAAAACAGCTGCAAAAGTTTCGTTTTTAAAATAATAATAATAATAATAATAATAATAATAATAATAATAATAATAATAATAATAATAATAATGCATTACTGTATTTTTTTCCATTTGAAATCCATGACAATGTCAATGTTTTGAAATTCATATTGCATCAATAGTAACACTAAAATGTATTGAAATGTTTGAAACTTGTTATGTATAAAGAATGTTTTAAAGAAAACATCTTTCGGAAAATGTTTTTTTTTTTTTGTAACAGCAGCACACGCGCTACTTTCCTTTTACTAACTTCTTAATTTTGTTCCTTTTGCAATTTAAATTATACATTAGAAATTGACAAACAACATCAGTAATGCGTGCGTATGCAAATGATATTCTATTCGGATAAGATCTGGATAACACAATTTACAATACGATGTTTTTAAACACCTACAATTAATAGCTTTTACTCAGCTTTGTGACACGCTGACCACGCATGATTCCTATGCAAGAATGTCGCTGTATTATTATTATTATTATTATTATTATTATTATTATTATTATTATTATTATTATTATTATTATTGTAGTAGTAGCTTAACAATTCTCACCCTCGTTTGGATGTGTGGGTTCAGAGCGGATTGTCGGACGACCTCGAATCCAGACTAAAACCCCCTAATGGAAGGTAAAGCAACACAGCGGGACCGCGGAAGAGAGCGGAGAATGCCTTCAAGATTACAAATTGTAACCACATTAAGAGACAACACGAACGCCTTGCCAGTGGAGTTAAGCATTCTAAATGTTCATTCACATCAGGTGATTACAGTTGTCTAATATATATATATATATATATATATATATATATATATATATATATATATATATATATATATATATATATATATATATATACACACACACACACATATATAGCTATAGATAGATAGATAGATAGATAGACTGACTATTGTATGCATGCATCAGACTAAATCATTATTATATCATCATCATCACTAATTATGCAATATATAATTGGACTTGTATGTAGCTTGCGATGTGTGTGGGTGTGTGTCCTTTTTTTTATAGGTAAGACTGCATTGAATTTCGATCCGTTTGAAATGTACAAAACGGATCTGCGAATGAACCGATGCATTTTTCCCATCTTACTCCCTTAATAAACTAGCATGCATATATATATATATATATATATATATATATATATATATATATATATATATATATATATATATATATATATATATATAAAATAACGAAAGCAATAGACATACCACTAAAGAGCACGCTGTTTATGAATGAAGACCGCGACTTACAATTGTTACAAGATATCACATTATTTTTACATACAATTACATTATTTTTTTTTTTACATACAATTACCCATTTATAAAGTTGGGTTTTTACTGGAGCAATCGAGGTAAAGTACCTTGTTCAAGGATACAGCACCAGTGTCCCCCACCTGGGATTGAACCCACAACCACACACTGTGGTATTAATAATGTTCTCATAATTCACTGCAGGAATTTAGGTCCACAGAAACATGCTGATGATATTGCACGTTTTACAGTATCAGTGATATGCATGCATATTGTGTATTATTATATTTACCAGCTTGATACACTGTGTGTATAGACAGATAGATAGAAGTGAGGTTATAGCCCCAAGCCCCAATTTGATAGTTCTGCAGCCTCTAAAAGCAGCAGTGGATACGAGGTGCTGGCATGACGTAGGTGTTCGATGAGGGAGCACTTCAGGTACTTCAGTTGCAAGAACAGGTGACGCACAGAAGCGAAACTGTTAAACTCTTAACAGTGACGTCACACAGCCCAGATGCCGAGAGCAAAGAGCATTCCAAAAAAAGAAGTGTTCCAGCAGTGGTGACGGCACTGACACAGACTGCAGTAAGCGACAGCAATGTTCTTGTGCGCGGACTGTTACATCTATCAAAATTCAATTGGGAGTGACAACACGAACACCTTAGCGGTGTTATTTGGGAAATGTCAGTATACGTCACTACAGCATAATCTAGCGCAATAAGACATGCCACGTTTTTCTAACTCAGTAAGTGGCACAGGCTGTAATTTCAGTACACATTGCCTTGGCATTTCTTCTACTACCAATGACTAGTGCATTCATTACTTTTGCAGCCGGACTCAATTTTTCTCACGCTGTAGTCCTATCAGATATATGTCGATTTTCAGAAAGCCAAACCTTTTAATTGCGTTTTTTAAATGTATTTCACGACGGCGGGTAAGGCTAACTTTTTCGACGTGGGGTACGGTAAGGTTTCAAATCTGTACCTGCATGTGGATTGGACTCAGTTTGTGAGGGACAGATGACTTCACCAATCAGAATAGTACTGATCAAACAGGTAGTTTGAGCCCAGGTAAATTTCAGCGTGGAGGAAAGGAAGGTAAACATTGTGTCCGCTTTGTTTCGTTAAACAGTTACTTGCATGGTGTCCACATTGAATCGGCAAAATAACTACACATGTTGCAGTGAGTATTTAGTAGTAGTAGTAGTGTGTGTGTGTATACACTCTCTAAGCCTAGAGAGAGAGAGAGCGAGCGAGAATTCAGAAACAGCAAGCTCTCGGTCCAAGGAGAATCAAGATGCAACAGGATACTCATCCAGCACTAGAAAAACATAATGAAGAAGAAAAGCAATTGATAAACATCCGACGTCATAGTATTCTTAGAACATTAATCTGCAAGTCACTGTGCAACTTTCAAACTATTATAATGAAACAACACCATGCTGTCTGAAGAAGGCGGAAGCCGAGACGTTATAGCTAATTTTTAAAATAGTGAGTTTTCAGTTATATATATATATATATATATATATATATATATATATATATATATATATATAATGGTTTCTCCAAATTGTGGTAAACACGCTTCCAGTATATTGGCTGTACCACACTCCCACAATTAACCTTGAGAGGTTGGGGCCCTGTGCAGGGCTGACCTGGAAGGTTTCAATGAGCTTTGAAGAGTTAGATGCAACTGCACGCTTGTAAATACTTCTCTTAAGGTCAGAGGCGAGGAAGAGGTTAATGTTCACACTTTGCTTGGAGCGTAAGAAAAAGCGTCAGTCACGAGCAGTTTGTGCCAGCCAGTCAGCCACGTTTTTTCTATTCATCTAACACCATTGTTGTGTCACAGTTTTACAGTCTTTCACCCTCCCATTGGTTTGGGTTTTTCATATGAAGGACACGGTGAACAGCATGTTTGTGTAGTTCTACAATCTAAAAACAAGCCCATCTTTATGTTAAAATCCTTTTTCATTGCAGTGTGCAATTTGAATCTGTTTTTTTTTATATGATGAGCAATGACCTTTGTGTGTTTCAGAAACATCATGAAATGAAAGAAGTGGCTGGAGTCTCTAGGGTGACTTTCCAATGTGTTTTCTTTCTGCAACACTTGTTACCCGGTCTCAAAAATGATATCATACATTATGTAGTAGATTCACTAGCTGTATTCTCCAGTGATGTAGGAGTTTTGATACTATTTTATTTAATGAAGAAAAGTTAATGCACTGCAGCAAATCTGCCCCAAGGTTTTCTTTACTCCATCAGGACCATCCTCAAAACACTTTGGTCCAGTGCAAAATGCATACCAATTAAAGAGAAAGAGAAAACACTGGTTTCTGGTACTGATAATTGTGTTAATTTAAAATGACTACACGTACCTAAACTAATAAAATATTTTTTAGTAAAATCTGAAAAACAAAAGGTGATCAAATGCAGGGAGGTCTTTTCAAAGTAATATTCCCATTCCACACTGTTCATACAGATGCCCTGGAGTGAATGGTGATGTCTCTCTTTACCATGTTCCACTTAACCACAATCCTTTTGAATGAAGAGTAACTTGAGTGTCTGTCCAAGTCCTTTCAGATCAGGCTAAAGGTCCACGCTTTTGATATCAGTGGGAACAAGGAATGAGATTCCTCCCTGGATTGCTAACACTTATTCTAGAAGTAGTAGATTTGCACTGTCTTCTGTTGCAAGCCTCCTAAATCAGCTTGGCCAATCAAGTTTGAGTTCTGAGTAGAGCGCTTGTTATCATACTGTACATCCATTGTATTTACTTCCTAGTCTGTGCCCTGTGTTCTTTTCACACTGCATCCCCAGTATATGAAGTGGAATATAGAATCAACATACTGGAGTGAGTGCTAACAGGTCTTGAATGAGAAAGGATGTTGAATTGGTAGGCATGCAAAATAATAATAAAAAGAAAATATATCAGTTGCACAGCATCAGCTGCCTGCTGGTTTCTTTGCAGACTTTCTTTGCAGTCACTGTGATTGATCATGGAAAGTGATGGCTGTGTTAATGATTTTGTGAAGCCCTGGACAAAATCCAGAGGGGAGTACAAAACCCTGATAAAGAAATATGACTTTGTCATGTCTAATGCAGGGTTAGCAGTTCCCCTGCTGCACCTTTCTGTACAATGCATACTATAGTGCTGTGATAAGATGCTTCATTACCAGTGGGCATGTTTGATCACCAATGCAACCACTGGTAAATGACACTGAAGCACACAAACCAACAACCTCCCCTAATTCTGCTAGAAGAGACTGACTTAGACAGGGAACAAGGGAACACAAATCTGTTCGTTGTGTATTGAGAGGGTTTTGGCTGCTGTAATTAATCTGTATTAAAAGTAAGACATGTATCATGCTTTTAGTTCTATCCTAACCCTACAGTGACTCATTTTTGTGATGCTCCGGGTCTTTCTGGGCTCTTCGGTAGCTGCTTATTTATTAAACTGTGAAGTAATATTACAATATCCCAAGCTCAGAATGCAAAACTCTGTTCAATTGATCTCCACTAGGAGTGCCAGAAATGCACAGGAGGTGTCAAACGTGTAGCCCAATGTCAGACCTGTCAAGGAATGGGCAAGCAGTGTTATCCTTGGTAACCAGTAAATCTCGATAATCCCTCTCCACATATTATATCACAGTGCTTCATACACCGCTGACACCTTGTCCGCTTGTCCGCTCTACAGTATTTCATTACCTCTCTTCCAGCAGCACATGTATTGATTTTTGTTTTGCGGTTTTTATAACACAATTTTGAGTCTGTTGTAGTTTAATGAGCCGTGTTCTTATGATGTTTAAAAAGATTGTTGTGGGATGTTGTGGAAAATAAATACAGGGGAATTATTAGGCCACTTCACGCGCTGCGGCTGTGAGGAAAAAAAAAAAGAAGCTGAATGCTGATCTGTTTCTGATGGTATCTCAGTGGATATCTCAAGGGGAACGGCCACGCTTTCAACACTGCAGACTTGTGTACAGGTCTCGAAAAGAGCACTTATTTTTCACTACAAGACCGACGGCTGGTTTCACACACCCCGATTAGCTCCAGTCTTGGACCACCTACGGCTGGTTTCACAGAACCTGATTAACACTATTCTTGGACTACCTTACCTAAAGTAGCACGAGGTAATCCAAGATTAGCTCTAATCAGGATATATGAAACTGGCCTTTTATGGTAATTTAATTAAGGGATATCAAGATTAGTATTCATCAGGGTCTGTGAAACCAGCATCGGCTACAGCGGGACCTGTGGAGGCTGTCCTGACTCTTGTTGCCTGCCAGATACCTCATTCTGCAGTGAATGTTTTGGATCACAATGTAGCCGTGACTTTGTTACTCCCCTCGGTGTTATTGTGGACAGCCGAGGCAGCAGCTCCTCCTGTCCCGGGCCCTCTGAACTGTAGCCCGGAGCCCTATAGGACACCCTATTGCTCTGCTGCCTTTTGTGCGGGAGATGAAAATGCTTGTGTAGAACAATGGCAAGCCACGCTTAGTGTTCCTGGCCACACACAGCCACACCTGCAGAGCAGTCAAGTATCCTTGTCATTGGAGCAGTCTGAGCCCAGGGGAAACACCATGGAAGTGACAGATGATACTAATAATGCATAACATCAATTGATAGAGGAGAGGCACCACGACAGCTCAGGCTTCTTTCTTTCTTTCATCCATGTAAATGTTTATCAGCTGTTTGTCATGCTTATACAATGCATTCCCTGTTCTTTACCATAGTTTTTTTTTACTTTACCATACTTTTGTGTGCTGTACCATTGTGATGAGATGTAAATACATGTTCTGAACGAAAACTGCACAATTTAATTTTGCAGCTATGTAGACAAAGTTTCAGAACTAGAAGATTAAAAAACTAAAATGAAAAGAACAGCTCATTGCTCAGGGCCTGTCTGAAAGAGGACGGCACAGGAAAAGAAGAGGAACTTTAATTTGTTTCCCTTTGTGTAGAAAATTGGGGTCGTATTTCAGACTGTTCTGACTGAAGAGCTTGTAAAAAAGTGGTGGTTAAAATATTATCCTTTAAAGTGGAGCAAGCAGGTGGGAAGCCTGGTTTAGGGTTCTCTCAGGAAGTGACAGGCAGGGGACACTTCCACGTACTCAGTGAGGCACTCATGCTTATCAAGCAGACAGCATGATCCCTCCTCGAAATATTCAAACAGCAACTCTTTAGGGTGCAAATGAATGTACAGGGACTCCTTATCTCTCTCACAGTGCTTTATTGCTGGAAGTACATTTGCAGCATTGTTATGCTAATTACCTGAATTGGGGTCTGCATTAATGGCTGTTTATTCTTTCAAAGAATGCAACTTTATTGAATGCATTAAAAAAAAAACTATTAACCTTTAAATTACATTTTCTGCAGTTATTGTATGTAATTTATTTATCATTTCAAAATACTTATATATATAATTACACAGTACAGCGGCCTGAAGATCTTGTTACTTCTATTTTTGGAGAGCTGCTTTAAGATTTAGAACACAGACTGTTTCTCTTTCACCAGCAGAACTATACCCGGTAACTTTAGCCAGCGCTGTCTGTTGCAGAGGAGAGACACAGACCGATGCAGACACTGTTGTATTTTAATGCCATTTCAGAGATTGGATTACCACACCACAATCAGACCTTCATGTATTCAGAAATGTCTCTCCCCTGGTACCCCTCACTGGAGATTCTTGTTTTGTGAAGCAATCAGCATTAATTCTAAATGCTTTTTAATAAAGAGCCCACCAGCTTCCTCCACAGGTGCTTCTACCTGCAATTGAAGGACATTGAATTACCTGACTATTCTATTGTAGTCCTGCTTCTTTCCTAATCCCCTCCACTTTATTGAATTTGTCTTCATAAACACCTGTGCAAATGCTCAGGAAGCAGGGGGCTGTCTGTTGTTTGCTAGCAGGTGAAGTTTGTTTGAGACGGCTTCTTTTAATTGCTTTCTTTCCAGAAGCGTCACTTTAATCCCATTTCCTAAAATGATCTAACCACATAACTAGTTCTGAAAGATTGGATTGAGGAAAGAGGCAGACAGGGTTACACAGGTGCCATGTTCTAGTCAAAGTTCAAACATGTGTTACGGACCTTCTGTATAGAACGGCCATCTGTTTTTATTGTGTTTCAATATATATATATATATTATTTATGTTAACTCACATGTAGGTAAAGGCTACAGTGTGTAATCTTTGAGAAGGTTTTGCACTTTTTTGCACTTGTGCTGCCTGTCTGTGGCCGATGTAACGTGGTCACTTGAGGATGGCATGACCTCCACATGCTGCATGTCGAATGTTTGCCGGGATCAAAGAGAGTCAGGTTGCAGCATGTAAGGTGTGCTGAGATACAGCATTCATCTCATACACTTGCAAACAAATCACTGTTGCATGTATTAAATACATGTAAAACGACCCACAGGAGATAGTAAGATATGTGTCTGATTAACTACTCGTGGATCCAGGACTGGTCCTTTTGCTCAGTGGTTAAGATGTACTCTTGGGGATGGCGAGTTTGCCTGTTCGCTCCCAGTCTGCAGCACTCACACTTTATGCATTTTTAAATATTTGTTTCTACAGCTTAACGTTACAATAGATGGCTCTGACACCAAACTGTCATCTCTTCAAACTCCTTATGTTAAATTGTTTGTTTGTATTTGTGATCAAACAGGCGGCGATGTCCACCCTCCAATGCTGTCCCGTGTTCTGCTCAAACTGCATTGATGTTTTTTAAAGAAAGAAGGCGACACCTGTCTGTCAATCAGTCTTCAGCACATCAGGTAGGTAAATCAGTCTGGTAGGTAATATACTTCAATGTGCACATTTTTTATGCTGATAAAGGATTGCAAACCAAGCCATTTACACTCCTTTTAGGACAATTATTATTATTATGATCTTATGAATTTAGAGCAATCATTGCACATAGAGACTTTTATGTCTCGGATTAGGCTGTGTGTGAGTGCTGTCTTTTATTTTTATGAGCACAGGAAAATAATGGTACGTTTAAACAGTTTTTCTGAAAAAAGAAAAACAAGTTCCATGTTAGAACAAAAGTGCAGAGCATTGGGGTTGCCATTGGAGTGAAGTCTAGAACACAAATCCAGAGCACTGGGGGTGCCACTAGATTCAAGTCTAGAACACAAACCCAGAGCATTGGGGGTGCCACTGGAGTGAAGTCTAGAACACAAATCCAGAGCATTGGGGGTTCCACAGGATTGAATTCTAGAACATAAACCCAGAGCATTGGGGGTGCCACTGGAGTGAAGTCTAGAACACAAATCCAGAGCATTGGGGGTTCCACAGGATTGAATTCTAGAACATAAACCCAGAGCATTGGGAATGTCACTGGATTCAAGTCTAGAACACAAACCCAGAGCATTGGGTGTGCCACAGGATTGAAGTCTAGAACATAAACCCAGAGCATTGGGGGTGGCCCTGGAGTGAAGTCGACAGCCTCTGTTGTACTGAATCTTGTTTCCTGTTTTTTTTTAAAGACGCAATAACGTCATTGGCTAAAAAGGCAGCAGAACAGTAATGGCCCAATGGCCTGGATACTTTACTAAATAATCAATCCATATAAAAACAGCAGATTAAATTGACTGACCCTCATATACTTAATTATTGCAGCTACTTGACCAAGTAACATTTGTCAGGAAGCCGCTTGTCACAGGCTATCAATATTCCTTTAATCCCACATTAGTTATTGCTGCACTTTGTTACTTCTCAAGATAGTCTGTCTCAAGTGGTCACTCAGCTTGCACGGCTCCAAATGAGATGCTAAATGGTTGCACAAACAATTTGATTATAGCGTTTAATTCCTGTCATATGGATTCCCTGGCCTGCTGAGTCGCTCCTTTCTTTTAGTGAGTACTGTATATTGCTGACCCCTCTAATGATCCTGCCTGGCGTCTGGAATATTTAATTTCTTGACCAGAACTAATCAATAGTACCTTTTTAACATCTGGGTATCATATCTGCATGCCTTTTCGGGTTTAAATTTTTTTTTAAATAAAGCACAGCAAAGTATAGTGAAAGCATGGTAAAACATAGGTAAGCACTGTAAAGAATAGTGAGGGATGGTAAAACAGATTAATAAACGGGGCAAATCAGGGTATACTATGGGAAATGCATACAGGACAAAAGGGAAAGTATGGTAAAAATACAGAAATACTGTGGTAAACATTTATAAGGGACCCGTTTCATCGATAAGATGCGTTTGCATACATTATATCAGGAATGATTCCAATTTGAAAGATTATAATAAAGAATTTAAAAGGGTACAATGAGAACTGTACTATTTTAGTATAGATTGCTATTGTGTATTGTAAAACAATTCTTCTGGTAATGAGTAGCACAGGGGAAGTGACTTCTTATATTACATGCACATGTGGTGTGTTAGTTCTTTCAGCCACGTGGTTTCTGCTGATGATAATGATTAATCAAAATAAATAAATACATGAATCCATCAATAAATAAACGCATGTATTTTGGCTACGTGATGTGATGACTTGCAAAAGAAAGGATACAACATCAGCATTCTGCCTGTGCGTTGATACAGTGCAGTTACAAAGATTCATTTCCTGGCCTTTGTGTAAACGGAGCTTAACTCCAAAAGGCCCAGACCCTGTATGAATGAATCGAGCCCAGCCTGTCTGGGGTTAACCATTGATATCATGGCAGCCAGTTTCACCAGAGCCCTTCTCCCCTTGAGTAATGTGGGTCATAGGATTTCCACAATTTACATTTCAATTAAAAAACCAATAATAACACGTTGTGTTAATACTGAATGATTCCTGCGCTGGGAAAGATGATACCTCCGTTACTCTGCAAATGAAAAGCTCCTTCATTCTAAAAAGGCCGCACATTCAGGGTCCTCAAATCTCCTGCCGTATTCTGCTGCTGTGTTCATGGTGTATGGACAGCTCTATTACAACAAGACACAACTGCTGTCGCATACAGTGGCCAGCGCTCTGTTCACTTTTGTTTCCACCAGAACAAAGTTTTGCTCTCTTTAAGTTTTTCTGCAATTCATTAAAAATTATATTTATTTTAAAAGTTAACTGACTTGTGGCATTTTAATAACTGCTGTTCCCTGCCAATTGCTATTTCCAAAAATGTAATTATGTAATATATATATATATATATATATATATATATATCAAAAAGGTCAGTAGAAATCAGACTTATTACAAATTGTACAAAGATAAAGAAAGCAATAGAATGCTGGAGTTCTCAATTGGTTTTGTGTATTAAACATGAACTAGTGGTTTGTTGGCAAGTGTATGAAATTAATACTTTGTAAAAAATATGAGGGGAGGCGGGGTACAGATTCATCCCAGCACACATGTGGGCCAAAGCCTAAAGACATGTATAATCAGGCTCACCTACAGTGCTACTGCTGCCCAAGCAACGTCTAATCATTCAAGAGCAGTGTGTCCATGTTTGAGTGTTAATTAGAACGCCGATCTGTGCATTGGGGTGGGGGGCATATGATGTTAACACTTGAATTGTTCACCACAAGTGAGTCTAAAAAGAAAAACCAAAAGCAGCAGTTTTATTTATTACTGGAGCAGGAAGTCTGAGAGGTCTGAGTGCACTCAGCATGGGGAGTTGAATCTTTAGGGGGTGATGTTCAGTGTTCTAGCGTGATTCATAATTTGTGGGTCTTTGTAAAAAGTGATTCACAGTTTGCACAAGAAGACCCTTTGAGACAGCGTTGCCTATATTTACAATCAGCGTTCAAGCCCTTGACTTCAGTAGCAGGTGTGGTGATTATGCATTCCGACGCTATGATGCACTTCCGATCCACAATGGGGTTGCAGTCTGTTTATATAATGAAGTGGCTTCTTCATTTCCTGTGATGCACACATGCTGTGTATGCAGTGGAGGAGGGACGATGAATCAGAGCTATTTAATAGGCTTATGAATGATGTCTTTCACAACTTGACGAGGGACAGGCAGTGTGAAGGTACGTGGGGGCAGTTTAAAGATAGAGGCTGCTGTCTGCATCTAAAAGTAGAACTCTTTTCTTAAAGTCACTGGAACCTTCAGAACAATTTGTTGTCACAGTGTAACACATTGGCTGTAGGGCAGGCAAGGACTGCAGAGTTGTACTAAGAAGAAACCCGGTTAAGAAATAAGACAATTGTTTTGACGAGATGGTGTTATCTTACGTGGTAGGCCTAGAACAGGAAGGCCCAAACAAAAGCTTCTCATTGAAACGTTTATTTTATCAGAATATCTTAGAGTTAACGTTTTGGAAGAACTACACAGTAACTTGCCAGACTTTGTCACATTTATTCTTTTAACTGGTGTGCCTTTTTTTTGCATGTGGTGGTCGGTTTATTTGCTTTGCGAGGAATGTCTGGTTACAGCAAACAGAGGAAGCAGCTGTTTAAAGGCTATATCTGATACAGTCAGTTTTATTGAGCTTTATTTAACCAGGAGAAGTGAAAGCCATGCAGATGCAAGCCTTTTTACAAGGATGACCTGGCATGGCAGTGCCAATCACAGCAATCTTGCACTGTCAACACAGCGAGTTCGCGGTAAACACTAACACAATACACACAGCAAGGCACATTAACACACAACAAAGACAAGACATCAGGAATGTGATTTGATGAAAAGCAAGATTGTAATACTGGTCAATGCAGACGTATGAAGCTTGCACTGAAAAGGCAGAGATTGAGATGACCCCACACCTTTTGCAGGACAACTGCCCTTTTGTTTGTGCACTAGAGGGAAGGATGCTAATTCTGCATACATTACATCCCTAATAAGGCACTGCTGGGAGCACTGCTTCTCCCTAGCTACAGATTGTCAATGAAAGCGTCTTGATTTGAGGATTACAGCAGCCAGTCTAATTACAGTGAGATGGGAGGTTTGTCAGCCATCGACTTGCCTGTCTGTCTATAGTTATGATTTGCCTGTGACTGGCCTTTGGTAGGTACAGTGAATGACATGACAACGTCGGCAGCAACAACAAAGTCCATTGGTGTAGCGCCTTGCAATGATCTATCAAGGGACTTCACAATTCCACAAAATCAGAAATGCATGTCAAGGTGTAGGATTTTTTGAAAAGTTTGTTTCTACAAGCAGTAATACAATCTGCATATCTTTTTCTTTTGTTGGAAATCTTGGAGCTGACTACGATCTTGTGAGCTCGAAATCTTTAAATAACATTTCTAGGCTCTTAAAATACGTTAATGATAATAATGCAATAAAAAAGACAGATACAAGTGTGCAAAAAAACAGATGAAAAAAAGAAAGAAACTTTGTTTCAGCCCCTGTGTTTAGAACATAGTCTTTGATATTTTCTTTATATTCAACTCAAACCATGCTCAACATAACATGTGTGATATCTTTCAGGCCTCAGGTTATGTGATACTGGATGTTAAGTATATGTTAATTGTTTAATATTCATACCACTAGTGTTACCTAGCATGTCGTTTCAAATGCAGCTGTTAATCACACTGATTTCTGTAATACTACTTATTTGGGGGTGGGAATAGGGTGTTGTTCTACTGTACCAGTGCTCACTGCGATTAGTTGTTCAGCTAAATTCTAACTGAAGTCTAATCATAGCTATTCAGTGAAAACATATAACCCATAATTGTATGTTTTGATGATATGTGTGCAGTGTAATTGAGTAGGAACTATGCGTCCTTTGGTATGCTGCTCAATACATTGAGTATGTCAGTGCTTGTCCAGGCCCAGGACCCCTCAAGCCCCTTTTGTCCTTGCCGGTCCCTGGCAGGAGTGCTTGTTGTCCTGGGTGATGTGGAATTGTAGTCACCTGTATTCAAAGGGAATGGATTTGAAATAACCTTCACGGGGCTTCCACTTTAAGAGAGTTAGATTAATGAAAGAAAGAGCCCTTTGCCTCCGATTGCATGACAACATTTTCAAATTACATTCCTAAAGCACAGAATTCACTTATTCCGAGTAACTGGACGCCGACTGGGGTTAATATGTACAATGTCATTAAATGAAAATGTCCTATTGTATGTGGAACTGTACGATACCTGAATCCTTTCTCAACGGGTTTGCCACGGCTCAGAGTTAATTATACTGCTGGCTGTTTTGAGAATTAATTCAAGCATGAATTCTACACAGAAAAGATCGGGGATAATTATATTCAATTGTGTTTGGTGCCCAGCTGAATGAATTGACCCTTTTGAGATAAAACTCCTCTCCTCGGCAGCTAGCAAAAGAAAGCCACACAAAGCAGGCAGATGTACTGAAAAGAACTTTTAAACCCAACAAGCTGAGGGAGGGCCAGCCCCACCACTCCTCAGCTGAGGGAGGACCAGCCCCACCACTCCTCAACTGAGGACGGGCCAGCCCCACCACTCCTCAGCTGAGGGAGGGCCAGCCCCACCACTCCTCAGCTGAGGGCGGACCAGCCCCACCGCTCGTCAGCTGAGGGAGGGCCAGTACGGCATTGTACGGCATTTTTAGAAGGGTTCACACACATTGAAAGATTTGGTGACATTTCGTGCAGGGGATTTAATTTTTAATAAATACATTTTTAATTGAAACCTTTATCTTTTTTATTTATTTATTTTAATTAAAATATTACATTTACTTGATAATTAACTGGTGATTCTTGAAGTGGCTAGCTACCGATCTACAATAGAGCTGGTGTTCATGATTTGAAGTTGTAGCGCCGTACAGTAAATTCTAATATTACAAAAGACAGAAAAAGACAGCAAAAGAAAAACAAATTCTATAAAGCAGTTCAGTTTTAAATATCTGTATTGCAATGCCTAACTGCATAATAGCTCAGATGTTTGCAATGCGGCACATTAAAGTGATTTGAAAACAATAACTGTAGCAGGCTTGAATTGGAACAGTTTGTAGCTGTTGTTTTAACTGCAGTAATGTTCTAAAAGTTGCGCTTTTAAAAGAAAAAAACATAATTACAGAATGTGAACCGTTTCTGAACACTTACATTTCAGTAAAGTCAAAGAATAAGACCTCTTTTTAAAGAATCAATACATACAGATAAGAAGGTATTTTGAAAACCAAACCGTTTGTAACGGTTTCTTTCTTTCTATTTTTTTTTTTTTTTTGTTAAGAGCAAGTTAAACAGTTTTCCGGGAACAGTAACCTGTTGGTTAATGAGTAATGTGCTCCACGGAGGTCTGTTTGTTGTAAACATCTTCTGTGTGGCAGACAGTCAGCGTTGCATGCAAAGCAAAGACTAGAAGTAGTGCAGGTTGTGTTTCAGGTTTAAAGCTCTTCATGAAAGTTAATTGCGTAGGCCGGAACACACCGTGGATTCAGGCTGTGTTTGTGTAAACCAGGCGCAGGGCCCCTGAGTGTAATTGTTGCTACACCTCAGCGACTCGCTTTCCTGTCACTTTTTTATATCTATGTTCACACAATCCTGCTGCTAAGTCGTTTGTTGGGTGGAAATGTCACTGCTGGTTTTGATCTCTGGGCTGTGAAAATGAAGGAGTTCGGTGCTGTGCTTTTTAAGGACACGCAAGACTGAAAATCACTCTGCACAACTTGACGAAACATCGCTGCGATCTGGTGTCTGCCTGTGTGCCTAATTGCTTCCTCGCTGTTCTTGTTACTTAATATGTATGATAGTCCTTTCTGTTCCACTTCTTCAATGACTCCTTAGTATTGTGTTGTCTTCTGATGCCCCTGCCTGCTGCTTTTTCAATAAAGGAGGTCAACAGGTCTGCCAAAAAGCAAAAAACAAACAAATCATGAGATTTAAATCATTCCTTTCAATTAATCCTTGATTTGAGTATTTTCAGGTATCACATTTTAAATTGTAATAAAAAAAAAACCAATATTTTTATTTTGCTCTGCAAATTAATATTTTTAAAAAAATATTATATACAATAATAATACATCCTGTTAAATTTGAAATGTAATATCCGGAAACATGTTTCTATATTTTAAGTTGTGTTTGGTTTTTGACTGGTTATTTAAAAATAATTCTGAGTTTTGCTCTTCCTAAAATAGGCCGCATGTCTGATTTAAAATATACTGGCTCATCAAATCCGAATTATTATTTTTATTATTATTATTATTATTATTATTATTAATATTATTATTATTATTATTATTATTATTATTATTATTATTATTATTTTAGTATATTCATATTTTCATCGACGCTACTAAGGTAAAAATGTGATTTTTTTTAAATTTCCAGTGAACATTGCACGCTAGAGCTGGTTAGAAAAGCAGTCCCGTTGTGATTAGCCAGCACCGGAAATCCATTGAGCGCCACAGCTTGTGATTAAGCTGGTGGTTGGAGATGCTCTTCAGATCGTTGATCAGCATTGAGCAGGAGAGGGTTCTCATTGAGAGCTCTGAGGTCCCGAGCTCATACTCTCCAGCACAGGGAAGATCAGGCAGGACGTGCTGATTGAGAGCTCTGAGGTCCTGAGCTCATACTCGCCAGCACAGGGAAGATCAGGTAGGACATGCTGATTGAGAGCTCTGAGGTCCTGAGCTCATACTCGCCAGCACAGGGAAGATCAGGCAGGACGTGCTGATTGAGAGCTCTGAGGTCCTGAGCTCATACTCGCCAGCACAGGGAAGATCAGGCAGGACGTGCTGAGAGAGCTCCGAGGAACTGCATTGTCATTCAGTGTTCCTCTCTTGTGCTCTTTTGTGTGTTTTTATAACTTGAACTGTTAGCTAGCTTTTAACTGTAAAATCAAGGGATTTATTTTGTACATCCTGTATGTATTGTATTTCTGTAGGTATGTATTTTTCTGTTTTATTTGTTTATTTATAATTGAATTGTCTATAATATATCCAAAGGTTTCTTTCTTTCCTCAGTAACTCAGTGGAATAGCCTGTCATGCTCCATTCGGATAAACTTTAAACTGCTTTCAAAGCTGCTGAAAATGCTTGCACAATTGTATTTACACCATGGTGTAGTAGTTATTATTTAATATATTATGTTTTTAATAATAATGTCATTGTTACATGAATACAATTGGAAGTCTTTGTAATTTGGGGAATAGTGCCTTTTTAAGTGAGAACTGTACACCAACATAGTGTTTTCATTTTATGTACATTTTGTTTGTCTTAGATTGTTTAATAATGGTTCTCTTTTCACAAACCTTAAACTTTTTTGAATGTTTTTTTTATTTGAAAGTCTGTTTTATTAATAAAGGGTAGACTTTAATTAATGCACTGGATAGTTCATGAGGTTAAATACACTAATAACACACTGGGAAATTAAATAAACTAATTGGTCATTCTCTATTGAATTATAGGCAAAGAGAAGAGCCTCACCCTGTACCCTTTTATTTACTGCCATTGTCCTCTAAACGAAGGACAACAATCCACAATCATTCAGTAACTTTATTAAAACTTTACAAACTATATTAATGACATTAACAATTAGGAACAGAGCGAGTTGAAGACCTTTTGTTTACATCATTTTTTTGTAATATTTAAAATACCTAATAGATCAAAATAAATGAGCTCCTTATCAGTAAACAAATCTCTGAAATATTAAACAAACAAATACAAAATTAATCTACTTTGAGAAATGACTTTAAATTTAATAAAAAACATAATGTTGATTTCTGATGAAAAATGTAAAAAGAAAATTGCAAGTAATGTAAGCCAAATGGCAATATTCTGTATATTAGCAGGAGCTAATACTTTACATTGGGAGACTGTATTAGATGTAGGTATCTGTGCAAGTATGTTAATTAGATTAAGAACGTTCTGTGCACAAATGCTAAATCATTATCAGTATGGCAATGCAGATGCTTATTAACTAAAAAATATGTTGTTTTTATAGATTTATATTTCTGTAAAACTCTGTATTCCTCATTTATTGTCTAAAAAAACTAAATGCAGTTTATATGTAAACTGCATCCAGTGGATAAAGAAACGGGCTTTGTAACCAGGAGGTCCCGGTTCAAATCCCCGCTCACTCACTGACTCATTGTGTGACCCTGAGCAAGTCACTTAACCTGCTTGTGTTCCGTCTTTCGGGTGAGACGTAATTGTAAGTGACTCTGCAGCTGATGCATAGTTCACGCACCCTAGTCTCTGTAAGTCGCCTTGGATAAAGGCGTCTGCTAAATAAACTAATAATAATAATAATAATAATAATAATAATAATAATATTTGATTATGAATTAATTTGGAATACTGCAGAGTTAATAGTTGGACCAAAAATGAGATGAAGTGAGATATTAAAACAGTACTGTAATCTGCTCTGTCACTGGTAATAGATATTGTCTTTTTTCTTTTGGCTATTCAGTTTGAAAGACAGGGGTGAACTTTACCTACCTGCCTTTCATCCATGACTGCCTGTGATAAGAGGCAGGCTAACAGGAGTTAAACAGCAAAGAGCATCATATCCAATCAGGCAACGCTGATACGTGGAAGTTAATTATCTAGAATAGTATCCAAATAAGTCTTCTGTGGGCTGCATCAATTGAAACAGCTTGTGTGGCATATTAGGAAAGCTGTGCTCCAATTAAAACAGAGCTCAACTAGTGGAATACACACTAATATATATATATATATATATATATATATATATATATATATATATATATATATATATACAGTATATATATATATATATATATATATATATATATATATTCTTTTTGGCAAAATAAACTTTTAAATGCGATATAAATACACTGCACCAATTGGAAATAATGAATGCATGACGCAGTTCTTGCCACAGTGAGATACAGTAACATGTATCATTTGGCATACTGTATGTTGTAATAATAAAAGAAACATGTTATTTGACAAAGGTATGTCTTCATACTTAAATTACATTCGTGCAAGAGTATATTAAAAATAACATTTCTACTACTACTAATACTACTACTAATAATAATAATAATACTTATCTGGTATAGTCTGTGTAGTACAACCAGCAAATATAGCAGAAAGCACCACCCCTGCAGTGTTTTGTCAGGTTCTTATTTTAATGGAGTGCATTGAGCGCTGTGTTTCACATGCTATATCTAGTACAGCTCTACAGTGACTCGCTGCCATTGTGTTAGTGATTCAGTTGTTAATGTGTAATCCTAAGGGCAGTGGGGGTGCAATTGCACTGTAAACAACAACACATATATCATTGTTTACCCCTCCATGTGTTCAATGAACTGGCCCCCATTGTAACGGAACAGCAGCTAAAGCATGTTGACACGTTATCTAAAAGATACTGGAAGCAGTCAATGGGCTAAATCATACATAAGTCATTTCTTTTATACCTGTGTAGTGTTGAGTCCCAGAGAAAAAGCTTTCTAACGACAGAATAATAATGGTCATTAATATGTCCATTGAGGGTCACCACATTCATCCCACATATCAAATCCCCTTTGAATGAGATCAGTCCCATCAGCTGTCAGTTTCCATTAAATATATCCTTCAGTTCCACTGACCAGCTGACAGTGGAGAAACTCAAAACCATGCACCCACCATTAGCATTATAAAATGGGCAATCAGCTGGAATGAATGAAGGTGGAACTGAAAACAAAATAGATACGACTTTTGAAAAGGGGCCTTGTCTTTAATGGAATAAAATGCCGGGGATCAATATATTTATATACACACACACCCACACGCACGCACACACATGTTAAAGGGGGGTGCAAGGGCTGTCACTACTGTTTAGCTGGTGAACTCTAACATTGCCTTAACCTTTGTTAATGCCCGTACTGCACAAAGTGAACAGATTTATACATCTGCGTCTGTTGCTTTGTAAGTTTGTGGAAGCATTCATGCTGACTAACGCAGATGGTTTGATATGAAAGAAAGACAAAATGACTGTTCAGCTAAAAACTTGCTGTACTGTGACAAATATTTGTACTGATGTTTTTTAAAATAGATTACATGAAACCCAAAGCATTATTATTATTATTATTATTATTATTATTATTATTATTATTATTATTATTATTATTATCAGAACAACATGTTAACTGGGGTGCTTGTGCTTTTCCTGAAATTGAATTGTAGTCTTGGGTGTGATATATATATATATATATGTTTTGTGTTGGTTTAATTGGCTTTGTTCATAAGCCGTTCACCTATAATATGCAGAACAACACTGAAGCCAATAGTTTTTTTCACCAGAGAAAGATGAAAGAAAGCACAGTTCCTCTTAACTCTGTCACAGGACAGATGCTTCTGTTTGTGTGTGTGTGTGTGTGTGTGTGTGTGTGTGTGTGTGTGTTTGAGACTGACTGACGTTTCGTAACTGCATTATGCCATTGTACTGATTCGCTTGAAGTGTGTGATATTGTGTTTAACCCTGTGAAAAGACAAACAGAAAGATAGCTAATTAAACAGTCATCCACATATAGGGGAGTAATTACACACACACATATATATATATATATATATATATATTTTGTATTCGAAAACATATCTAAATATTAGGGGCGTGCAGAAACTCGTACTCTGAATTTTATTAATCGGCAGGTATCAATAAATCTATTAATTTTAATGTGTTGATTTCAAAACAAGAAAATCTATCCTTCCCTCACCTTTACAACGGAGTGCCAATCAAAGGCAGTTCACTTCCACACTGAGTGTTTTAAAAGCCGATTGGAAGCGGATTCTCCTCTCATCCAGGGCGCTGGCATTTTTACTGCTGTACCGAGGCCTTATCTTTAAATGAAAAATGTTTCTATAATGAATTATTTTATACAGTATAATATATTTAAAATATTTACAAAAAAAAATGTAGATTAGTGTTTTGCTATTTTTTGAAGCCGTAGTTTCCTTTACAGTTTTGCAGCGGTGTCGTAGAATTTGCTGTGATGATTTCGGCTGGATCTTCCAGCCCTCCGTCCTCGCATGTGACCTATAGCCTGTTTCAATACAAATCTGAGAGCTTGAAACACCCTGTGGGACTAGTGTGGCGTGTGGCAACTTCAGTTGCTGCAGCTTTACTCATTTAATGCTGACGATTACAACGAATAACATGATCAACATAGAACTGAACTTAGATAAGGCTAGGAGATGTGTGCATGTTTGTGAGACACGTGTTGCTTTAATTACCTGTCTTTATTGGGGAGGGGGGGTTCTGTCAAGGGAAAGATGTACGCTTGTGTCCGACATTACTTTTTTTTTTTTACATTTGACAAAAGAGAAAAGGAGCCGCCCCCCCCCCCCCCCCCCCCCCCCAGGTTAATGTCTCTGTCACGAAGCTGTGAGCTATGTGGCAGGTTCACAGTTTCACCATGGTATATTGCTTACATTATCGCAAAACGTCAATTCTTTCCTTAATTCATGATGATCATTTATTATTCTTTTCAACTGATATCCGTCTCCCTGTACACAAACACACACATCCACACCCACGCATAAAACTGACTACCAACTGATGGCTTATTTAAGAATTCATTGCTAGCAAACAAATGCACTCTTCTAGTCATCACATATTTTACTTCAAAACTGCTGATTTCAGCGTGTTGTTTGCAAGAAAGCATTTTCTTTGTGAGCATTTGACTGTGATCATCACACTTTTGTTCCAGTGACAATAGAAATATTCAATAACAGAAGAACTGCCAAATCTCCACGAGAGAAAACCATACCCCCCAACCCTGCCACTGATAACAGTGTGAGGTGAATGCAATGATGCTTTTGTACCAAACATGCTTATTGCACAGATCATATCTGATCATAATTGTTAAGTACGGGGTTAGGCTTTGGAGCTGCATTGACCTCTTAGATAGCTGAGAATGCATTTAGTATTTATGTCTTTGTAGAGGAAAAAAAGCCTGTTGTAGCTTGGCTGCGTTGGATTATTTTGCTCGACTAGACACGCGTGAATAAATACAAGTTACTGCTTTATTTACTGTGTGTGTGTCGCAGCATGTCTGCCTGCGTATAGAGTTTTCTTTTATTTGAAAGTTTTTCTTTGGTTTTGCTAATGTAAAAAAATGGAAGGGAAACAGCTGGATACAGGAACATTGCAATGTACATTCCTAATGTACCTTAAATTGAACACAGCTAAATTAATTATAAAGCAGTAGTTTACACTACTTTTTCTATGTAATCATTTGAGCGCAGCATGTACTTGTCACGTGACTCAGTTTATCCCTTTCAGTCCTGAATTATTTTTGTCGAACTGTTAAGTGTTAAGGAACTCTTTTATTGATTGTACGTGGGAACTGTACAAACAAATCTTTTTAGGAGTCCCGTGATTTCCTACGGCATATGTTATCATACGGTGCTAAGATAGGACTGAAAGGGTTAAACAGCAGTTTAAAATAAACCAAAGCTTTGATTGGACAAGAAGACTGAGTGTAACCTGAGTGTGTGTGTCACACGTCGCGATTGGCTCCACGGGAAGATGGCTGTCATCACAGGCAGATAAACACAGACCAGGCTGTAAGGTCAATGCATTGCTGTGTCTGAATGTAAAGTATAAGGGTTAACACACCCCTTTCCTGCCATGCACTAGGGAGATTGGCTCCTGTATGAGGTAGATAAAGGAGGTATTATTACTGTAAAATGGCATAAATACCTGCGCTTTTACACAGTCGTAGCACCGGGCCCACATTGCAATCAGGGAGTAATAGGGCTTGGTAAATGTATGAAAGCTTGGTTAATGGACTATACAAATATTTGAAAGAGGTTTAGTATCATAGCATTCATATACTGGTGGTAGAGGATTGTAAGCCTTGCCCATCTGGACTCCTTCCATTCCTGAGGAGAGCGGTGGGCTGGGCTTCTTGGCTGTGATTGAACTGGCTTAGGGACCAGGACTCCTTCCATTCCTGAGGAGAGCGGTGGGCTGGGTTACATTGTGACTGTGCATCATAACATTGTAATTGTGTGTAAGTGCACATGTACCTACTATGTACATACACAGTAATTAGAGACACTTAATGTAAAATGTTACCAAACTTTAGTGTTAAGCCAGCCTGTGCTGCTGCACTTTGGTTAGAGGCTGTGAGTCGTGTAGCTGCTCCAGTTTCATATAGTCTCAGCAGGCTTCACTCCTTGGCTACATTTAAACAGCTTTTTACCTAATGGGATTTGTTTTGAGCATCGCCACCTTTGGCTATCTGTCTTTGTGCATGAAGGGCTTAATGTTGTGAAAGAGGGGTGTGTGCTAGAAGGGAGGAAGCGCATCACAGACTGCAGCTTCATTTGTGAGTCCAGTGATGGAAGAAGGCTTGCTCGTTATTCATATCGGGGGAATGGTACGAGGGCACTAAGTGCTAATGTTAACAGGGAACAGGCAGTGCCTCATTTAATGCAGTGACGTTTGCCACAAGCTTGTCTGCCTAATCCTTTGTAGGTCCCCACATCATTTGTCCATTTGTTACCAGCAGTAATGTAACACTTGAGGAGCCAGTGGTCCTGGTGGATGTTTGGAAGCTTGTGAGATCACACTTCCACCTGACAGGCAAGGCAAACTATAAATAGAAGTTTGGGGACGTTTTTAAGACTGGCTCTCACTCTATTTAACCCCAAGCATTTAATTCAAGTTCAAACTTTTAGGAAACTAAACAGAATCTATCATCTAACTAGTTTATATTACTGGCATAGAAACCTGGAAAACCGTACCAATGGGACTGCACCTGCCGCTTCAAGAAACAGGTGATATATTGGCATGGTAAACTCTAAAAGGTTTCAATACTATCAACCATCCCCTTTAATCGTACCTCACAGCAACAATAGTAATAATTATTATTATTATAATTTCTGCATCATTTTCTGCTAATTAAACCCATCATTTATTACAACATGCACACACTTTTAACAACAGGCTGCAGTATTTAGAAGAGTTGATTTGCAGTGCATGCAATACAAAGTAACAGAAAGTGCTCTGTAGTACTACAGTGAAGGAGCTGTGTCTCGGGGATACTGCGTCACATGTTTTTGAAAGGGCAGCGTTCTCTCACAAGTTTCTCTAAAAGCACATTCATTGAATTCCACTGACGTGTCATTCTCCGCACAGCCAAGGACCCGATAGTGGAGGCTACTGGGTAATGATTAAGCAGCTAATACTTTGCCTGTGTGTGTGTGTGTGTGTGTGTGTGTGTGTGTGCACGTGATCGCCTGCAGGGGGAGCAGTCTGAGTGCTGGGAGGGGCTGGGCAGGCCGGCTGGCCCTGATTAATGTTTGTAGATGCCGGAGATGAAAGCAATAGTAAGCTATCTTGGCAGCCTTTCATTCTCGCAACATTGTACTTTATTTCTGTCTTGGATGCTTGGCAAGAGTAATGATGGGATGCGAGGCACCTGGTGTTCTCTGTGGAGTGACAACTGTAGGACTGTGCTGTTGAGACCCGGGGTTTCTGCTGTTGTGAAGCTAAACTCAGAGGCTTTTCACGTCACACCGTTCAGCCTCCATGCCCATCACAAACCTAGTTCACGGAGGCCGTGTTTAACAAGACTCGCTTCACCAGTGTGACCTCAGCCAGATTCGAACTCTGGCCAGTGAAAGTCTATGGGTATTAACCCAGAGCGCTGCATTTAATCAATTCATTCATCATTTTCAGTGACCTAGGATGCTATGAATGCCTCGTGCCGTGTTGGGTGTACCACTAAGAGAGGCACCAGTGCAGGGGTGCACAAATCCAGCGCTCCAGTTCAAGAGTCCTCCAGGTTTTATAGGATGATTAAAATAAACAGCTGATTAACACCTGGAAAGAGGCTAGTTCAATTACGTAGTTTAGTGTGTCTGTGGAACGAAGACCAGGAGGGCTCCAGACTCAAGGACTGGAATAACGTGCACCCCAGCAGAAGGAGGGTGGTGTTTTGTGTGCCTAAGCAGGGCTGGGTATGTGCAAGCTTTACTGTTTGGGTTGGCATTGACATGAAATAATCTCGCATGTTGAGCACAGCGGAATGGCACAGCCTTTGTGTATGCAGAACTAAAATCACTGATGGAACAGCAGACATGATGTCATGCATTATGTGGCTGAACTTTATCAAGGCTGCAGGGAGGGAGTGGGTGAGTGGGTGGCCTGTCATGGTCCCATTTTGTTGTTGTTACTTGTGGTTACGTGGCTTTAATTTATTAGGCACAGACACTGGGGTGCATGTATCACGCCTCATTCACTGCAGAATATTAGTTTGCTATCTGTTAAACTGATACACTCCCCGTTATTTATCAGCATTCCTGTGTACGTTTAAGTGCTGCTATTGCAGAAATGACTCTCTTCCTGTTGTTGTTTTGTGTAAGCCTGGGAAAGCTGAATATTTCAATGCAGATGTTTTTATCCCCCACTCTTCCAATGCCAGCTGTGCTGTAAGTCTCACAGTAAGCAGGCACATGTTGTATTTTATACAGAGTAAACAGTAAAGACCTTGAGTAGGCTTGAGAGTCATTTCAGCATTCAAATGAAAGACCTGCCCCTCTGATAAAGGACTCGGACAGCTTGGGTTAAATGGGCTCAACTTGAAATATCATACTTATCTTAACTAATGAATTCTTCTTATCGCTTAGACTCACCTTGTGTATCATTTTCCCTTTCAGTCATCACATCCAGGTGACTGTTTTAAAAAGCATCCCTCTGGCTTCACAACCATGTCTAAGTGCAGCTGGTACACCAGAGTGTAACAGTTAACCTGCCCCCCTGCAACACTCTGCCTCTAGTGCATGTTAGAAAATCATCAGTAACAAATACAACATAGAAATATAACTATTTTTCAAATCCACTTGAGTGTTGCAGGGGGACAGGTCAATGGTCACGCTCTGGTATACCAGCTGTACTGAAATTAGACCTCTCTGAGAGCTGTATTCATTGTTCTTTAACACCACTGTGAACAACCCACAATCGGTAACATTCATCCCCAAAAGAAGAGGCCAAATATTTTATAGGTATGGAGACTGGCCTGCTCCCTAATCCCCTAAGAGAAAAAAACCTCCCTTTAAATTCTGCACCTCCCTTTTAGTTGCTGGCTTAACAAAGTTAACATTTTTTCTTGAGCAAATAGAATAAAAATTGACTATCGAGAGAGCAATATTTTAGTTGTAGTTATTTAAATAACGCTCAATAAAGTGTCTCGTTTTCTTGTGTACCCCCCAGGTGTGCAGCAATGTCTTAGACTGGGCGTCACTACAGACAGTACACCGCAGACCCTGGAAGTCATTGTCCTTTTTGTTTATTCTCTCCTCCATTTTGTAAAGTGGCCATCAAAAGGTCGGGAAGGTGCTGCTAAGTTGTAAAATGGCTTTAGCAGCCATGACCCCTGGTAGCTGGAGCATAACTAACGCTGCAGCACTGCCTGCAGCTCCGACCCTGCCAATACAGAGCTGATTATAATGAATCAGGTTCTTCTTAACACAGTAATGTGATCAATTTCTCATTTCGCTGAATAAATAACCCAGGAGATAGGGAGCTGTCTCTGACCTGCTGTTAACCCCCTTGCCTCATTATTTATATCAAGAATATGAGAAGCATGTAAAGAAAAAAAAAAAAAGCAAACCTCTGGTCAATTTGAGCTAATTATTTGTTAGAACCAGGAGCTCTGCAAAATGTTACTGATTGTACAAAGGCCCTGGGACCTTATGACATCAGATGAGAATAATGTGACGAAGCCAGGCTACTGGCATGCTTTCTTTCTGTCCTGTTGTCATTGATAGTGAGGGAGACAGACGCCCCTTATCAGCCTGTATTAGTCATCCAGTGTTTGGATGCTGTGTGAAAATCACTTTGCCTTTACTCATAAGAACATAAGAACATAAGTTTACAAACGAGAGGAGGCCATTCAGCCCATCTTGCTCGTTTGGTTGTTAGTAGCTTATTGATCCCAGAATCTCATCAAGCAGCTTCTTGAAGGATCCCAGGGTGTCAGCTTCAACAACATTACTGGGGAGTTGGTTCCAGACCCTCACAATTCTCTGTGTAAAAAAATGTCTCCTATTTTCTGTTCTGAAAATGGTACTTATACATATATAAAGACTATTTTAAGCAATGGGAAGCATATACAAGTAGACAGGTATTTAGTCTTGTGCCATTATCAAAGTCCAGTAGTGTTATGCGGTGGTGTTTTTATAGGTTAGGTGGGGTATTCAGCCCCTCCCTGTGAGAATTAGGTGTGAACATCACGCATTACTCTGTGTTTGGTTTAAGTTCATATAGTTGGGGAGGGAGGAGTAGGGTGCAGACATCACTAAACAACACTGATATCGCTTAATATCCAACCGGAGTGGAAAGTAAACCCATTGCTTATGACCTTGGATTGAAAGAGCAGGGAGCAACCTTCACAATGGCTATTTTCTTTGGTTACCTTCCTGCCTAAACTCATTAGTCACTTTCTATTCAGTGGAATCAGTTTGTGGAAAACTTTGAAAGGTTATTAAATCCTGGCCCTGAGATACAAGTCTTTCCTGTGATAGCGTTAGAAATCCCTGACTCTTTCCAGGCCTTTATCAGAGGCTGATAACAAAGAATGAATCCCAGCTTTGTGATTTGCTGCACCAGACACGGCTCCACGTGAACTCGGAACCACAGCCACACTGCGTGACAGGATGTGGCTTTCCTTGCATACTTGGCTATGTCATATAATGCCTTAGTTTTCTTTTTTTACTTTTTCAAGCCATCATTATTATTATTATTATTATTATTATTATTATTATTATTACTACAAGGAAGGTGCTGGCAAAGATAAATGTAAGTTTCTGTGAGATATTTAGTGTGCTTGCTCGGATAATTGCTAAACGGAAAGTAAACACCTTAAGGCTCCTTACAAGACCCTAAATGAAATGTTCTGATTTGTTTATTTCCGTTTTTTGCTTGGATTTTATATAAATACATCAAAAGGAAGAAAGAAATCTTTGTCTTCTGGTTTAGCTTTAGTTTCATTGTCACTACAAGTTTTTACCAGATGGTCAAGATTTGTATTTTTGTTCCAATTCTGTTTAATAACTGGTTAAATGCAAAATAAGATTTGAATATCAGTTCTCTATCGGCACCAAAGAATGAGAAATTAAGTATGCAAGGAAGCATCAATAAACCCAAATAGGACCGCACACAAAATCCATACAGCAGAATTGGACCAATAGTCAATTACTGTAGTGAGGAGATAAGCTCATGCACTCACTCATTTGTAACAGCCACTTTATAACTGCCGAGTATCATCTAACTATTGATACTATCTCAGTACCCTGAGCACACAGGGAACCCGTTCCACGGCAGGGGCATTTGAAATCTTTTGTTGAAAAAAAAAAAACAACTGAAAAGAAAAAAAAAATAATAATAATATTTGTTAATCGAAAAATAAGAACTTAGAAGACCCTAAATAACATTTTCTGATTTTTGTTTATTTCTGTTTACAGTAGTAAAAACAATAAAAGAAATACCAAGGGCATGTACAAGGGGTTTATTTCTAGGTATGTAGAATTAAGGGGTGCGTTTTTTTTCTTTCAAAAGAGATGGATGGTCCAGCATCAGAAATATTCATTTGGTGAGCACGTTGCTTTTTTTTAATTATTCCTTCATTTCACCCATAAAACAGTTGGAGCTTGAATCTTTTCTGGGAGCTACGTGAAACCGAAGTTGTGAATTACAGAGTCCAACTAGCCTGCAGTAAAGCCACTCCTGCTCACTTGGAAAAAAAAAAAAAAGTCAGAACTGTAAGAAGTTATTGTATACTGTGTTGCGTTGTGCAAAGCGAAGAAAGGGGATTGATGAAAGCGAGTACAGTAACCAGCAGTGTCTAAATATAGCCTGGGTGGGTGTGAGCTGGCGTGGGTTTGGTTCTGTGGTTTGGTTTGGCTTGGAGAGCGATCAGGCAGCTAGTGTAAAGCAGTCTGGCCCTGTGCTAAAACAAAACAGCTGCCTACCAATTTTTTTTTTTTTTACTGTGCCCTGTAATGATTGTACACTGCAAGGTGAGTGCAAGGGATTTAATGAATGAAAAGGGGGGCTGTTTTTAAAACAAACAACATGATCTGTGCATAGCATTGCAAAAATGAGATTAATTAAAACAGAAAAAAGAAGAAATAACAACGTTATTGTTGTTTTAGCTGGTATTGGTATGAACCAGCAGCAAAATTATTTTTATTGGATCTACTTATTTTTTGTTTATTGGTTCCAGTAAAGTAGGTAGGGGTTGTGTTCCTGCTTTCTCTTGTGTTTGAAATTAAGATAATGACAGGACTGTCACAGGAACAGCCTCTTCCATCTGTTTGTCTGTTTTCAGTACGTTTTTGGCCTTTTACAACGTTAAGTGGACTGGTTGTGACGCTTAGCCTGTTGTCATGTTTTTTTAAATGGCATGAATTTGGAAACACCTGTAGTTACCCAGCGTGCCAAAGAACTGCAGAAGTAGAAAGGATGTTGATACTGTTGCTGCCAGTAAAGGGGGTCCAATTAAATTCTGCAGCAGCTGGTTTAGTTGTTACTCAGTAACACAGAAATAAAAGCTCTGTGTAAATACAGGGATATCTTTGGGCACAAGCTAAAATCCAAGGTCCAGTAAATCACTATGCATGCGTTCCAACTGCAGTCACACCTGTGTTCTGTACATGATGAATCACCACTATGCAAAGATCTCTGTTGCATGGACCCTCATTGACCGGTTTGGCCTCTGAGGTTACTGTGACTGTACCAGTTTAAACCTTACTGCTCCAATGGATTATTTTGTATTAAAAATCAGCATTTTGTGCAGATTTTTTTTTTGTTGGCTGTGTTGTGCTGCTCTCAGTTTAGATGTTCTTCCCCTTTCTTGTATTGTTGGGAGCCACGGCTTGTTCTGGGAGGAATGATCCACTGAAACTGGGGAGCTCTTAGATCACAGCCATGGTGTGAATTATTCCTCATCATCAACGGCTTCTCTTCTGCTTACTGCAGCCTCCTCACATAGACATTGACATCCAATAAAATCACACTTTGATTCTTTCAGCAAACAATTTGACTGATGATGCCTAGTGCAGCTTATGTTTGTTTATGATGAGGTCAAAGGTTACAATCCTGCCTGGAGTCAGTGTGGATCTTTAAGGGCAGCACCAGGGCTGCTGGCCCAAGGCAGCATGTCAAACCTGGCCTCAGTTACAAGAGGGACCTCCCCCACCCTTTGTGTAACAGAACAGAAGCAAAGCCGGTAGTGGGGCTCAAGGCTGCTCGTCTTTCTGAATATTTATTGGGTGTTTAAAATTAGGGATGAAACTGATCCCTAACCCTGAGCTCTGGTAAAGTTCCGGTTTTGTTTGTAAAACACAGTGACACATATTACAGTATGCTTCTATACAAGACCAGTGCTGCATGCAGGACATATACAAAAGGTTATTCCCTTAACCCATTCGCACCCTATTTCGAAGAAATAATTATCATTTTAAAAAACATTTTTGCTGTGTTTATTCTAACCTTAAAATTGTTTGTTCTGAGAACAAAAAATGGGGGCGAGCATTGCATTCGCTCAAAAAGTTTTGCTTTTTTTATTCCAAATTGTTGTTAGCACAATTTGGTAACTTTATTTCATGCATTTTTATCTCACTGAAAAGAAAATACGCTAGGAGTGAAAAGCTGGGAGATTGCAGCCCGCTGTGCTCCATTAGCAGAGTGCAAACACCCTCCCACATCCTATTGCTAACACAGTGTTTACTTTAATATGCGAGGTGGGTGATGTCTAGATATTGCAACAGATAGGGCATCAATGTGATGACATGTACACATGCAGCTGTTTGTAAAGCCACACATTCGTGACCTGAAGCCTTTGACCTTATTCGGTTGAGCGGGCTTGGCTTTGTGCAAGGGACACTTGGATCAGCAATTAGGGTCATTAAGCTCCCTGTTAATTGAGTTAAATAATTCCATTAATTTCATGCAGCAAAGTGTCCAGGGGGTATGAAGTCATCTAGCAAATCAAGCCAAGCTGGAAATTTGATTCATTACAAAGGGGAGGTCGCTGCAAGTGTTCAGCCCAGAAGGTGCGATGCCCTTTTCTTCATATCTGCAATCAATACCTCCAAACAACAGCGATCACTTTTTGCCTGACGGAAATCTGTATATTGTTTGGTCCATCAGCTGCAAATTGAGTCAACAAGCAAATAAATCAAATAGAAATAACTAAGAAATGTTTAACAAGTATTGCTTAGTGCAGTTACTCAATAAGATCAGCAAGCTTTGTTACATCTACTGCATTTATAACAAGCAAATGCTGAAAAACACAAATACAATGAGTTCACCCCCACGTCAGGCTCGGGTCACTGCAAGGATAAACTGGGCCCTGCTCTCGGCTGTGCTGTAAAGGTTAAGGCATGACTCATTTCATTTAGTAAGGTACTTCTGATCTATTTACAGTGTAGTTTCATTTTAACCTTAAATAACATTCATTTTAAATTGGCATGTCCTTTGGAGTGGGATACTTAACGTCTATTTATTTAACTTCAGGGGCGTTTTCAACAAAACTTAATAAACAGAGTGATAAAACACATTCAAATATTTTAATATGGTTTGTTTTGTTTTGTATAATAGTGCTGACACTCATGCTATTTGGTGGTAACAATGCTGATACAATATTGTATACCGTTCTCTGGAGGCTAACATATAAACCAAAAATAACACTTAAAAACCAACCAGAAAACGCTGTGGTCACATGTCTCATGTCTCATGCTGATGCATAGTTCACACACTCTAATCTCTGTAAGTCGCTTTGGAGAAAGGTGTCTGCTAAATAAGCAAATAATAATAATAATTAAATGCTCGGAAACTCTTTTGTAAGAGAAAATAAGTCCACTCCTTATTTAGTTTTCTTTGTAAAGTGTATAAACCCAAATTAATGGGATCCCTACCTTTCGAACCATAAATGAGCTTCATTATTGTCATCATCAAGTCCACAGTGCAACACTTATTAATTAGCTGTCCTCTGACACAAGGTTTTTGTAATTAGCGGCCGGGGTTGGTGTTACATTGATATAACACGGTAATATCTATCTGCTCAAGACAAAGGGCTGGTCCAGCACTATGCTTCCCCATGTGTCACAGGCAGTGTCTGGAGGAATTCAAATCCTCTTTGAGGGAGTCTTCGGCAGTGTTTCCAAACCTATCCATTCAATACTGGAAGAATACTTATCTGTACTGTTCTGGACATGAGGGAAAGGCGAGGGGCTCTGCCTTCACCTTGGTTGACACTCATCTATCCCCGATTTTAATGAGCTATCCTAGTGTAGCCTTTCTGTAAAGTAACTAAGTCCTGAAAGATTTAAACACAAGCAGGGGGAGGCTGTGATACACACTGTACAGGAATTCAAGTTCATATTTTCATCACTCTTCATACTGTTTCTTAAACTTTCAAAGTTATCCGCTGGGCTCAGACGTTTCCTGCAGTGAGTTTCAAGATGCCTAACACAGTGGGGCATCATCAGTGAATAAACAGCCACACAGAGGAAGGAAAAAGAAATGAATGCTGAAACTTTGATCTGGGGATTGATTGTGTTCCCAGGCTGAAGATCCCTTTCTGCCACTGTATACCTGCATGTGTCATGAGTGTAATAGCAGGAGTGTTAGTAATAATGTATATCCTTCCTATCTGTGCCTTTTTGACAAACCACAAGTCGGACAGGGTTAGGTCTCTGTGCTAGATATCTGGAGTGACACATTTTGAAGGATTGGAGAGGGACTTGGGGAGGGATGGGTTTACACAGCTAATGTAGGTATAGCATTTGTATGTTGTGTATACGTGTTCAATTTTATACAGCAGTCATATCCTTGTCAGCTGTGAACTGTACTTTATAAGAGTGTAATCTGTTTACATGAGCCAAATAGGCACTAAATATAAGCCATGGCCTGAAGAAACATGCAAGTGATCTAAAATTCTCCATTTGTGTTTGTTTAATTGAAAGCACTTCATGGGAAATACCATGTCTGACCCAAAGATAACAACAAATGTAAAAACTTAAATGAGCTACTAAATTAATCTAGAAAGATCCCAATAACCTCCCAGAATCTCGTGATGCGCAGTGCACCATGCAGCTTGGTTCAGGTACAGAAAAAGTTCCAAAAAAAATAAATAAATAAATAAATAATTATGCAAATATATTCTGTTTTTTAAATGGTCTGACAGGCTGCTCTCATTTTCTAATTATTATTATTCTTTTTTTAGGTTGATAGTTTTCATTGTAACTATCTTTTATTTCAGTCTTTCCATTTCAGATTGTTTTATTTATTTTTAAGTCACTCCCCTACTTGCAAACTGTTTAAGCTGGTTGTTTACAGTCTGTTTTCCTGCATGGATAAACTCTTGTGACACAGCGATATGATAGATAAGCTCAGCGGGCCCTGTTTTGAATGGGACTCTTGAGTGATAAAGCTTGTCATATCCCCTCTCTCTTGCTCTCTCTCAAGCGGTCCAAACTGATAGAAATCAATGTCTTAATCACATGTGGCTCCGGCTCTCGCAGATCTATCATCTCCAAGTAGGGTCCTAATTACAGCTCAGAAATACATATTGTACACATATAAACTGACATAAATATGGGCCCTGTTTTGCTGGCTGTCAACATGGATAAGCACAATTCCCCTGACAGCTCTTGACAGGTTCAGCGCGAGGTACAGAGGTGCAGTGAGAAGCATTATCCGGCTGATTGAGTTATGACAGCTGGCGCCCGAGAGGGAAGCAAAGGCGGGATAAAAAAATGCCCCGACCGCAGACAAATGATGATAAAGTGATCACTTTAAAGAACAATCTCCATAATATTTCATGCTCGCTCAGTGGCAGAACGGCAGCCATCAGTGTGGGGCTAACGGCTCTATCAATTGATTTGATTCACTGCTACAGCTACTCCCGGACATAATATTTCAAATAAATGACACGGCGGATTGAAATAATATCTGCATCAATATTAACCCTGAAAGGAACTAATGGGCATGAACTATAATTCCCAGTATGTCCCCCAATAATGCATCCCCCCTCCCCCCCGCAGGATCTGTCCTGCTTCTGTTGTGCATTTAAATCATGCAGGGGAGGCAGTGTGGTTTATCAAGTCACCTCTCCTACCTTCTCGCAGCTCTCCTTGATTGTGAAGCAGGCAGTTGCACTGGGAACACTGGTTTAGGTCTAGTTTATCAAGCTCTGTATGCCGAAGTGAATCAATCTGTTAACAATTAAGCCATGTTTTTGTTCTTTGGAACAACCTAATTAGTTGTTCGGAGGTAATGTTGTAACGTCACCTTTACACAGAAAACAAATTGTTGTGTTTTTTTTTTTGTTTTGTTTTTGTTTGTTTTCTGTTTCTTACATTTTCAATAATGAACCCTTATCAAAACAGTCTCTTAAAGCTGTGTGATGCAGGTGGTGCGAGAAAGCGCATAAGTCCATGAGTATTAGTAAAGACATTGCACTCGCAACTCTGTGCCCTCCCAAAAATGATCCATGCAAGCAAACAGTTGAAAAGCACAGCAATTCGACAAAAGCACTCGCTCATCAGAAAATGCATTGGACCGGAGTGTTTGTGAGCAGGGCGGCATGGGAAAGCATGCTCCATGCCTGAGCTGAAAAGCAGTTTGTCAGCGTGCAACGTTTAAGCCGTCTGCTTCACGGTCGAACATCTGAGCCTGAACAAACTTCTCAGCCCTGCTCTGTAGCTTTCTTATGTTTTAGTGCAGTGTGGAAGAATCCCAGAATAACCCTCCTATCCCCTTGCTGAACTGTGGTGGCAGGTATAGAAAGGGCAGCACTTTGCCAGTAAAAGGGTCTGATTAATTACATGGCAGATGAAAGCAGCTTTGCAAAGCTCCTCCTGCCGCCCATACAGTTAATGAGCATCATCATAATACAGGCTGGTATGAATTATTAGGTCAGCTGAGTGTGGAGAAGGCCAGAGGCGATGCCCAGGGGATTCACAGCTCCTCTGAATACCCAGCTAATGAGTCCACTAGAGACCGCCTGGATCTCTTTGATTGTGCTCTACAGGAACAGACAGAGCCCCCGATCTATCGGAGGGTTAAGTGCTTCTTAAAAAGATCCACTTTTCACCACAATGTTATCAGCTATTGCGCTTGTATTAATTGAAGCCATTGTAAAGAGCACTTGAGGGATCCACTTACTAGCTAAACCCCATATTGAATATGACAAGCAGACTGTTTCCATTATCAGCACTGTGATATGTAAGTAAGTAATGCATTATCAGCTAACTGAAATACTGAAATGTGACTGGGAATATGGTTTAGTCATGCAGGGAATGAAGTGTAGTAAATAGGAACGACAATACTGAGAGGGTTTGATAGTATGATATAATAAGCAGCCTGTTTTACTGGGCTTTGCTTTGTCGCCCTACTTTTCAAAAGTTATGGATTACTCAGAACATTTTTCATTCATAGGAATAACCTTTTTTTCTTTGTTTTGCTTGTCGTAGTTCATCTCTGAGAAATTGCTACTGAGAAGATTATCAGTAAACTGTGTTTTAAAAAAAAACCTCAGGGATGAGTTGTTCTACTAATATGAAATTCTAATTGTTCCCCCCAGAAAAACTGTTGTTTGTTGTTAATGCTGTACCCTCAGCACAATTGGCAGGACACCGAACTTCTTCTCCAGGGCAGTGCACTGCATCAGGGTGTTGTATACCATAGTGAAATTCAAATTGCCTCTTTTCACCAGCACCAAAACTTCAACACAGCAAAAAGAAAATTAAAATCCAACCGATTTGTTTCACAAATCCAGAGACTCCGCTCTCACCATGTACATAAACTCCTACTGGAACACATAATATGCAATTACTTTTTATTTTATTTTATTGTAGGGGATGTTCCGAACATGACTGAGTTTTGCTCTCAGAACCGTCAGAATAGCAACGCCTGGACAAAAGCCAGTGCCACTGTCCCTCACATTTTAATGAGCTCTAAATTCACCAAACTAGAAGTAAATGAATAAAACCTGAATGTAAATAACTGTGTGAATCTGTCCTGTGCTGCACTTCTGTTCACTATGTACCGCAGGTCTCACCAGTGAAAGAAGCAAGCCTGTATTTTCATTTAAGTCCTTTAACATCCCACTCAGTCTTTGCTGGTCTCATTTTGTATGAGAGAAGCAAGACAATTCAAAAAGACGCCTCACTAAACATCCACGACAGCAATGCATTTCACACTGGTCTGGAGATCGGGGGGGGGAACCAATTCGTCTGTTCATCATCGTATCCATTTTAAAAAAGCTATTTAGCTGACCTTTCTCAGGCCATCACGACTTAAGTAAAAGTGAAAGTAATTTAAAAGGTAGAAATGACGTCCCCTCGGCTGCGGGCCCGGCTGCCCAGCTGGGGGGAGAGCTGGGTATGGATATTAGTTTTCTGAGAGCTGACTTTGATGCTTTAACAATCCATACATATTGATTACAACTGATAATAAACAATTTGATTAGCCTCTTTTCTATAGGCTGCCATTTTAGTCAGTGTCAGAGCTCCAGTGGAGTGGAAGGCAGCCAGGCAGACAGGCAGAGGCTCACAGAAACAGAGAGAGAGAGAGAAGGGCCCCCAGCTCGGACAGAATAAGTAGTACAGTCCTGATTAGAGGCCTGCCTTCAGTGAATTGGACAAGACAGCTCAGCTGCCAGCTTATTAACTCCCTCAGAAAATTCTCAGCCTTCCCCTGGGCCTGGCGGAATATTGTGATCTGGATCGATAAGCAATCTCCGGTGTGCACTAAAAGCCTGCAGGAATCATTGGCCTCCCTCGAGCACTCCCTTCAGTGGATAAAGCACCTGCACAAGATGCGTGCCCCCACCCCCAACCACCACCACCACCACCACTCTCCTTCTCTCCTTCTATTTCTCACTTTCTTCACTCGGGTGGGAGACCACCCCCCCCTCCCCCGCGTTCCTTTTCTCTCTCTGTCTTTCTATCTATCTCTATCTCTTTCTTTTTGTTTTAAATAATGACCAACAGACCAGTTGAAGAGCTGCCTTCATCCATTCGATCACCACACAGGTCCTCCCAGGCTTGTTTGGTTGACGGTAACGTCTTTCTTTCCTGTCTGTATGAAAATGATATCAGCCAGCGCTTCCCTCCGGCGCTTCCCCCAAGACGCGCGGGATGCAGTTGACACGGATACAGATGCCACTGTAAAAGACCCCCTTGGCAACGAGAGGCTGCTGACTGTCAGCTTTTTTAATAAACACGCAATAACCTGTCAGGACTTTCTTGATTTTGTTTGATTTTATTTATACTTTCCTTCATTTTAAATTAAACAGGAGTAGCTTTAAGATGGACTTATTAAGTGATTGAGTGTGCAAATTCAGGAGGATTTCTGCCAATCAGTTTTAGTGATTAGCTCGTGTATTGATCCATATGATTGATTTTTAGACACTAAACAAGTGACAGGGAATGACAGCTGCACCTGGTCAGCTGAGACCAAAACATCTTCCGTGCTTCTGCTTCATATGATTTAGATTAATTTACTCCTGCCAGCCAGGGCTCCAGCCAGAAAGAATCAAACCAGGGCTTCAGGCAGAGGGAATCTCAAACCAGGGCTCCAGCCAGAGAGAATTAAACCAGGGCTCTAGCCACAGAGAATCTCAAACCAGGGCTCCAACCAAAGAGAATCTCAAACCAGGGCTCCAGCTAAAGAGAATCTCAAACCTGGGCTCCAGCCAGAGAGAATTAAACCAGGGCTCTAGCCAGAGAGAATCAAACCAGGGCTCCAGCCAAAGAGAATCTCAAACCAGGGCTCCAGCCAGAGAGAATCTCAAACTAGGGCTCCAGCCAGAGAGACTCTCAAACCAGGGCTCCAGCCAGAGAGAATCTCAAACCAGGGCTTGCCCCAAAGATATGAAGCCTTATGGATAGATATAGAGAACTGTTTATTTCTTAGAACAGTTATTGGCAATTAAAAACAAATCTGACGTTAGAAAAGGCAGATATGAAAAGGGTAAAGTAGAAGTGAAAATCCTGTCATGTAAACTGTTGTGGGTCATAGCTCATTATGATGGGATGTGCAGCAGACAAAACAGGACATTCATCATCAAATACTTCAGTGTGTTTAATCAGCAGGCACTGCGAGCTCATTACATGTGTTGGTTTGTTTACAGTATCTTCATGCCGAGGTGTTTTGGTCTTTTTAAATGCATGCCTCTGCTACGACTGAAATCTGCCTGCAAAAGAAAAAAGTATTTAGGAACAACATACTGAAGGAAGGCTCGAGATTAAAGCCAGTTTCATAACCCAGGAATCTGCCATACATTCCTTGGCATTATAGGTTCCTTTAATTACAGTGGCGCCTGTAACATAACATTGCATTGCAAGTTTCTCATCCTGCTTCAGCTTAGCTTCCACATTAAAGGGAATGCTCCTTTGCTGCAACACATTTGGACGACCGCTACAGAACAATGTTTTAACTGTACAGTGGCTGATCTGGTCTATCTGGTCTAAAAAAATTAATAAATAAATAAAAAAGTACAAATATTATGAGCTTTGGCATGTTGCTTTTTAACAGGAAAGTGTTCAGTTTGAAATTACATGACTAGATTATGGGATAGCAGTTACTATGCCATGGTTGTCATGTGTCACGCTTCCTTTAAAAAAAAAAACGTTTCAGCTTTTAAAAAGTTTATTTCCAGACCAGGGGCTGAGAATCAGGGGGCACTCTCGATTGTTCGTAGACGTCATGTACAGTAGATGAATGATTGCTGTCTTTTGAACTGACAATGATGAGTGAAGATAACCTGCTCCTGGGGTTGGGCTGTATGCTGTCCCTTTAAATGAAGCTCAAGCCGTGTCTCACTCATCTTCCAGGGACTGCAGCTGATCTCCGGTGCTCCTCAGGTCACCCTTTCCTCAGGGTGCACCTTTCCATCACTCCCGCATTACAATTCATTAACCTCCCCTTGAGCCTACAGAGCAGGATCCACCTGGGCCAGGAGCTAATATTTTCAACCTGGAAGTTTCACAGACTGGGTGAAGTTAAATGTTGTGACTGCCGCCCCAAACCCCCCCCCCCCCCCCCCCCCCCCCCCCACTGTGTGAGAAACCTGTAGCACCCAGAGGGTTCATGCAGCGAATACAATCATAAACATAAAACTCCAGCACAATGTTCAAGTGTTGAGAGGTCTGGTTTAGCACTTTGTATTATAAAACTAGGCCTGAGATAACTGTGTATATCTGAACCTCATCATAACAATCTGCTCAAATCTGTTTACAGTGTTCTTCTATAAATGGGGCTGCCAGTGTAATGTGGCTGTTTGTATAATGTGTAGCCTTAACTCAAACGGCATAAACGAAGCAAGTTTATGTATGTGTGGATTTCATTATGGCGAGCTTAAGAAAGAGCAGCTGTGAATTGTGTCTAATCAACTTGTATCACCCAGCTCATTCAGATGGTTCACAAGCCTTCACATCAAACTGCTGTCAGCGCTGTATGAAGTATAGATATGATCTTAACAAAAATTGGCATCACATTTGTGAGCGAAAGCGCAGTGTGTGTGAGCCGGGCTACGAGAGAGGAATGTGAAATCTGCATGCATGCACGCTCAGAGGGCGAATTAGAAGTTATTAGTTGGCTTATGGATTAAAACTTGCCACAAATTTGATTGAGAACAGTCCCTCGATGGATATTTGCTGCAGTTATGCTGCATTAGACTCGATTTATCTGCCACCACTCATTGTTGCTATTGATTGATTTTTAAATTAGAGGAAGGCAATCAGTAAGTACCACCCAATCAAGAGCTGAAAACATACAGGAGATTACACAATTTAAGGTAATCAATGAAAATATTCCATGATTTGCTGGTGTTCAATTCTGGCCATAAATTAAGACCATAACATCCAAGTTAGTAAGCAATAAAACAAGAGGCGGTGACAGGAAAAACTATAAGAAATGAATTAAGGAGATGAAGAGGAACTATTGGTTTTGCTCAGTAATGAGTCAGAATTACAGCCTGCCTGCCCGTATTGCATGTCTAGCAAGGCCTGTCATCAACTAATGGCCAACTGCAAGTGCTGCCATTTGTCATTTCATTTTTTCTCTCGTTGCAAAAACATTGCAGACGTTACGGGCTGAACATCTCATCTGAGTATTGAAGTTTGCTATTTTTTTTTCTTTTTTCCTTTTATGTCAAATAAAACCAAATGTTGCAAATAGAAAAAGGGCTACTTGAGAGAGGATGTTGTTCGAGGAAAATGGTTAACGTTTCCGTGCCTGGCGCAGCAAACAGTGATGATGCAAAGTGAACCAGAAACGTCTAGTGGCTCTTATCTTAAGTTAGATTCATTTTCATGACTTTTTAAAGGTGTCACCAAGGTCTTGCAACTACCTTTTTAATTGCTTCTGCGTTCATTGGTTTACTGAACCTCACCAATAGTAAATGAATGGCTTTTTTTCCAGCCGTATGTTAGATAATCCAGAACCTTTCAAGATCCAGTTGCATTCAGTTTGGTTGTGCTCCACACAGCGGGTCCCACGGTGCATGCATGCAATACATCGCTTTGTGTGTGAGACTAATCTCCCAGTGTATGGTAGACTTGCAAACATCTGGAAGAGAAAGAAACATAAATCCTACTGTCATTGATAGAGGGCAAGCTGATTCCTGACATCTTCCTCCTCTTCATCAGTAACACCTCGGTGACGCGGACGCATCTTCACTCCAGCAAAGATTAACCGCCAACCGCAGCCTGATTGCTTTTCACCCAAGAACAAGAAGTTGTACTTAACCCAGTCCTAATGGAACTGGTAGAGTGATGATGCAGAAAGTGACCAACAGAAGTGCATCTGATCATATCATATGTCTCCCGTTGCAAGGTCAGCGTAGTTTATCAAGCAACTTCCCTAAAGTGCCTTTTATTTGATCATTTAGAATGTCAACAGAGATGATTTCTTCAATGTATGTACACCCAAATCTAGTATCATTTTAATCTATCATGGACAATAATGCGAAATCATTTTGTTCAACTGGAACCCAGCGCAGATTCATTAGCCCAAGCCGTGATATAAGTGCAAGGTCATTGTACTGTATTGCCTCAGTTTGATTGAAAGTGGCTTTTCTAGCTTGACCTGTCCTTTGTAAAAATCCCTTCAGACACAGCTGCCGTTAATAAAGCTGCCATTCCGGGTCTCTACACAGGGTCACATGGATATTTGTTATTTTGTTCAAGGCTATTTTTTACTTCTCAGTTATGCACATGTTAAATATAGAACTCTGTTTACAGTATTTGAATCACTGTTCCATGCATTTTGTTTTTTGCATGGTGAGGATGTTCACAAACCTGAATGTTAACTATACTGTTTTGCACGATCCCATCCCTATAGTTCGGTTCATTATTTTGTTATTCCCCCTTCCCCTTGTCTAATGTTCCTGTGCTTGACCCTCAAACTTAAACTAAACCACAGTCCCAATATTGGACCCTGTGCAAATGCCAAGTCCCTATTGTTTAGAATATAAAACCATACCTCAGTCTGATTGCTCGGTTTCTTGAGCATGCAACTGAATTTATGGCAACCGGGGCCAAAGAAACCTCTATAAAGATGACAATCCCACAAGCGTGTCACTGTAGATATCATTGTTTTATAATGTAATGTGTCTAATTTCCTTTGGCATCGTCCCTATGAGACCTTGCTTTGTCGTGCTCTGTTAGATGAGCAGTCTGGGCTTGCAGGCTCTGTTGCTGCTCCTTGGTATCTTCTGTTTGCTCAAACTCGGCTAGTTGCCTGTGCAGCCACGCTGTGTAAAATGCAAGAGCACAGCTTACGATAACAGGAGAGGACCTTTCATCTTCCAAACTGCGCTGGAAATCTTAAGTGCCCCTTTAGGTTATAACGGGTTGCACATAAATCCTCTCAAATGTTTCTACCAATTTTCAATAACATAAAGCAAATATCAAAAATGTGATTTGAATCAGGGATAACATTATAGCTGAAGGGCAGAGCAAGGTGGAGTAATGGTATATTCACATACTCACTCGTATCTGCTACATGAATTGATTCAGTCTTTCTACTCACACATATGCTTGAGCTCCAGTAATTTTACATTTGTGAAAGAGAGACTGCTATACCACAGAACAAGTGTCCTGTGCAAGCCAAATATTCTTCGCTTACTTTGTAACACTGTACCTTAAAGTTAAATGATCTTAGCTTACACTGTACCATAAAGTTAAATGCTCTCCACAACCATGTTACAACCCCCTCTTAAAGTTTGTAAATGACATTGCCAGCAAATCCATAGTGAAGCAAAGCTTTATTAAAATCAAACTGACATTTTTATTTTTATATACAGAGATTTTAAAAACGGACAGCATCTCCAAGTATCAGCAACAAAAAAAAAGTAATTACAAAAAACTAATTTAGTTAATGTCTTCCAGTTCCTAATTAAAATATCTATTTTCAATTAGCTACAGGGAGAAATAGCCTAGTTCCATAATTTAGTTCTGCTGCACTTTGGGTCTGTGTGTGTGTTCTGAAGGTTTGAATGTGGTAATAAAATCATCCATACATCTGCACTTCTGTCATTGGATAAGGTGATCTTTCAATTGATTGGAAAAAATGCTGTAAAATGAAATGTACCTGCTGGGTTTCTAGAAATCCCTTAATCAACAGAATGCATCGATCACCTAGCTAATGAAGCAGCATTTAAATATGGCAACAAAAGTGATGATTGTACATCTCACTGTAAATTAAATCAAACATTCAGACTGTGGTTTGTGCAGTCCTGTATCTACCGAAAGAATCGTTATAATTCTACTTTAAATTAGTTATTAAAACTCAACTTTTCTTCTGTAAATATCTGTATTATTATCTGTTCATTGTGTCAGAGTGCCACTGGTTTATTATGATATAGCACACAGGGCTTGGCACTGCAATCCCAGCACCAGGCTGCTGATGGCACTTGATGGCATTGTTTCTTAATTATTATTATTATTATTATTATTATTATTTATTTCTTAGCAGACGCCCTTATCCAGGGCGACTTACAATTGTTACAAGATATCACATTATACATTATTTCACATTATACAGATATCACATTATTTTTACATACAATTACCCATTTATACAGTTGGGTTTTTACTGGAGCAATCTAGGTAAAGTACCTTGCTCAAGGGTACAACAGCAGTGTCCCCCACTGGGGATTGAACCCACAACCCTCCGGTCAAGAGTCCAGAGCCCTAACCACTATTCCACACTGCTTCCATCTCATTTTACTTAACAGTAAAATGAGATGGAAAGTGGAAAACCATACTGTTTAAAGAGACCGAGGACCTATGTACATTTAAACTGAATCATTTCTCATTATATTTTTTGTGCTGTGCAGAACAGCAGCCAGGATGAACTAAATGCCCACTTGAGGCACATCCAGCTCAGCCTAACTCTCAGCACCAATGGGGCTCTGTTATTTGGCTCACGAGAGTGATGCATCAGAACTGATTTCCAGCAAAGTCCCTGAAAAAATACTGTATTTCAGTCCGATGTCAGCACCGAGGGAACAGATTTATATAGTTTCGGTGCCGGCACCAGCAAAGTCAATCTGGGATCGATGCAGAGCTCTCATAGGAGAGCTGCTTTTTTTCTCCAGGGTCTGGGTTTTAGTGGCTGTTGCCTGTGTTCACTGTTGGGGGGGGGTACCATTTATATTCTGGTGAGGGTTCCACTGGGGATTGAAGATATTTAAAGAGAGATAGAAGGCTTGAAAATAAAAGATTGAAATGGCTTGTAAGGGTTTACCAGTCTTTGCATATCATCTTGTAAACTCTGATTACATCTGCAGGATTTAGATTTACAGCACCAACTATGGAGTAGCATTTATGAGTAACCCCACAGTTAGTATCATCAACAGAATTTGTCTTTCATATGTTCTGCAGACAGAAAGAAGGGGCTTCATAATGCTGGACTTCTCTGCATCTCTGCTGGAAGATGAAAGAATCCAGCGTAAACAGGAATTGTGTCTCCTCTTCTTCTTGTTGGTTTTCAGAGCCAGGATCAGATATTCCAGTGCCCAATATTGCCGGAGTAGCTCTTTTGTAAATGTTTATCAATAGCATCTAAAGTGCTTTGTGGAGATGGACCCCATACAGACACGGCAATAATCAATAACATCTAGAGAAGGACAAGACAGCAACAGGGTTTATGCCAGGGTCTCCAGGGTTAACACAACAGTTAGAACATGGGGCTGCTTTTAGATTTTATTGACCGCATTTAAAAAAATATATATATATATATATATGCAGTACAATAACCAAGAAACCTGTTTAAGCAGCAGTAGCCTTCAAAATGTGTATTTGTTATGTAAATGACCTTATGAAATAGAAAGAGCTTAATTACAGGTGTTAAATGGTTTCCAGTGGATTACTGTAAAATTCACAGTCCGTTCACCTAACAGTTGTATGCAGTTAACCAGGGTATGACGGTATCAGTAACCGTAGTGCATTTTCATAAGGAACGTGCTTCAGTTTTCATGCAGTCAATAAGAATGTGACATTACCAGGTATGCACCTGAGAGATGCTGTACTCACTGTTCATGTGCCTGGGTAAGGGGGGGGGGGGGTGTATGACAGCATGTGTGTGACAGGGGGAGGCCTGGCCACTCACAGGCCTGCAGTTTGACGTCTGTTCGTCGCAGTGAACATGATCCCAGCTGCTTGCTAACATGCAAGAGTCCTGTTAAGAACTGTGAAAAGCAGGGAGGTAGAGTGCGGCTCAGGGCTTGTGTTCCATATGCCAGCGCTGAGCCTGTCCCATTCATTAACAAGCGCTCATGAAGGGTAAGAGCCAGCTGTCCTTCAGCTTGAAAGCTACCTGTTGAGGAAGCAGTGCAAGGAGGTTTCTCACCCGCGCTCGCAGGCTGAGAACATCACTGTCTGTCTAGGTCATAGCTATACAGTGCTCCCCCTTTGCTGTGCTGGTTATTCATGTGTTCTGCCTATGATGAGAATACTCATGGTGATAATGTAATCACGGCTCTACACTAACTTATTTTTCCAGTTGCCCCGCAGGGCAACCAGAAAAAAATCTAGGTTGCTCAAAAAAAATAAAATAATAAACATTGCTATTTTCTTAATATATTATTTATTTACCAAGCAGACACCCTTATCCAGGCCAATAAACATTGAATATTTAATTGTGATATACATCATCACTTTATCACAGATATACATTGCATCAGTTCAGACTTTCATATATCTGGGATCATTGCACCACTGGGATCTGGGATCACTGCACCACTGGGATCTGGGATCACTGCACCACTGGGACCTGGGATCATTGCACCACTGGGATCTGGGATCACTGCACATCTGGCATCACTGCACCACTAGGATCTGGGATCATTGCACCACTGGGATCACTGCACCTCTGGAATCATTGCACCACTCGGATCATTGCACCACTGGGATCTGGGATCACTGCACATCTGGGAGCACTGCACCACTGGGATCTGGGATCACTGCACATCTGGGATCACTGCACCTCTGGAATCACTGCACCACTGGGATCTGGGATCACTGCACCACATAGGGAGCAAGAGAGGAGCAGTAGAAGTCAGTTAAAGTTCTGTTTTTATATTTAGACAGTTCTGATCTGGTAATGAACAAAATTGTGGCTCCATTTTCAAGTTGCCCGAGGCTGAATTTTGGTTGCCCCGGGCAACCGTTAGTGTCAAGTCCTGTATATATATATATGTGTGTGTGTGTGTGTGTGTGTGTGTGTGTGTGTGTGTGTGTGTGTGTGTGTGTGTGTATGTAGAGAGAGAAGAATTACATTCTTCTGCCTGTGTGTGTCAAGCATTTCGTAGCCCATTTTCCTGGTAATAAACAGCAATCCGGTTTGTATTTGTTAAGCTCCAATATGAATATGTGTTTCCTACTCTTACTCCATCCCTGTATTTAAAACGTGTCTGATCTGGTCTATTATGTTACAGCACAGGGGCCTGGCACTGCAGTCCCAGCATCAAGCCGGTTAGCACACGGCCGGTGTTGGCACTTGATGGCATTATTGCTTAATAGTAAAATGAGGTGCAAAGTGGAAAGCCGTGCTTAGCAGAGCCGGAGGTGACAGTTTATGGATAAATCTTGCTTGATTTTTACTTTATTAGCCCACAGACACATTTGGACTCCTTTGTGTTTTCCTAATGATGAAGGAAACCTTTCATGCTTTTAAACAGTTTACACCTATAATGCATTTCCCATAAACTGGGACATGAAGCAATCCTACCTAATGGCAGGGTTTGAGAGAACAGAACGGGGGCCCAGGAACCCAAGGCTCCATATAGATCATTAGCCATACTGACCAGGCAGCCTGCATTCAAATGACATCTCATTGTGATCAAAAAGCATGGGGGGTTGGGGGTTGGGGAGGTCCTCATTATAGCTTGCAGACATTAATTTGAGCATTTTATATATGTGCATCCTATTATGCGCTTTAAGTGCTTTTTGATAATTGTGCTTTGTACTTTTACAGCACTTCAGTCTATTCCCAGTTCAATTTGCTTTTATCGGATGTTTGAAATATTGATTTCTGACAGATAAACGCAAACATTGTAATCTCACCAGCACACTGTAAGTGAGTGAGCCGAGGCTGTGGAATGCTTCAGGGACTCGTTGGGTTTGAAACCCCTCTTTTGTTTTATTACATTTTCATCAACAGAATTTACTTACTGCTTGCTTGTATTTACGTAAAACGCCAAGGCTATTGATAACACGTTGGTGCGAGCGATCCCGGTTTCATTTTTACATTCTGCTAGATAAGACAAAAGCCCCATGATGATTGGGCTGATTGCTGCTGCTTGAACTGCTGTCTGCAACTCAGAATAACAGTGATTTATCTCCAGAGGAGTTTATGGAGCTTGCTGTGTCTGGTAACTCGGACCCAGCTTTGCACTGCCAGTGTAATCCTACACAAAAAAATGGCAGTAAATAGCTTCTCTCTGCACTGCACTGCTTCAAACGACCTCCTCGTGACTCATTCTCTAGCCCTGGTGCTGCCCAGCCACCTCCCTGTTGTATACTGTATGCTGTCTTCCATTGACTTCCAGACAGAGAAGCTACCCCATGCATTATTCTCTGTGTAATTATGTGTAAGTACACATGTATTTACTAAGTAACCATACAGAGTAATTAGAGACACTTCATGTAAAGTAATAATTGACTGATTAAGACCTGGAAGGAAGTTAGATTGGTTCAATTAAGTAATTTAGTGTACAGGTGGACCATAGTCCCTCAGCTATAGAGGAATTTACAGGGGACTCAACTATTATTCAAGCTCTGAATTTCACGCTATGAATAGGCCCTCTCATCTAGGGTTATTTTTCCTGCTTTTCATTTCTTTTTTTTTTTTTTTTAAGCTGTGCAGACACTATTTCAGATTTACTGCGAGATGTGTACCAATGAGCCAAGCCTTATTGACTGCGTTTGACAAGTGTAATCCTTTCTTCCTCCCAGTCACTTCCATTGAACAATCAATCACGCCATCAATCGCTGGAGACCACTATGAAGTGCAGGGGAGATATCCGAGCATCAATGAGACCTTGCAGGTTCACGCTACAATATAGAGATTGATTCATCTTCAAAGGAATCTTAAGTGGCTTGGGACATACATATTGTTATAACATGATTTTTATTTTATTTATTTTTTGCCCTTTTTTAATTTCTTATTTTAATATCATGATTACTAATTTCATCAGTATGTGTTCATGTCAGTGTTTTTACTTATTTATTTTTTGATTTCAGTGACATTACATTCACTGTATGGAAACAAAGGGGTTTGAAAGGTCTTTACTCCAAAGGACTTAAAAAAACAATCATATATTGAGAGAGGAAAGATCATAAGATGACTTGATTTTTTTCTTAAATTATGCATCTTTTTATTCTACCATATACAAATTATTATTATTATTATTGTTATTATGTATTTTATACAAAATTCAAAAGGATGGCTACAGTGCACCATAGAGAAAGCTGGAGTGACGAGACGGCTCTTTGCTTAAGGGGTGGGCTGGAGTTGGTTTGCATATTCAGGATGCATCCGATGCTTAACTGATGAGTATGTTGATCAGCACTGTGGAGGGTTGAAAGGATTCCAGCAGAACTTGAAATTCAGACAGGATGGTTGCAGAGTTGTCCCTCTAATTGCGCCCTTGCCCCCAATCTAAAGGCACCCCCTCCACTGCACAGCCCCCAGGACCTCCTTTCTTCATGTCTGTCTGTGGTCATGTCTTTCCAGACTTGGACATCCAGCTTTGGTTGTAATTAGTGGGTGGTGGTTTTGTGATGTGGTCACCCGTTCACTGGCCACCAGAACTCCCTTCAGTCAGACCTGATTTGCCATCGGCTGCTGCTAATGACTTCCAGGGCTGGAGTCCTGTTCAGCTTCAACCTCAGCTCCCAGTGTTGGAGTGAATAGCAGAACAAAATAGATGATATTAGAAGTCATAAAAACAGCAAGATTCAGTAATACAGGAAAGAAAAGTCTTGCCAAAGTGAATTTGGCCAGTGGACCCCCCTCCCTAAACCCACCCAAGAGGCCTCCTATTCGGACACACACTGGAGAAAGGGTGCCCCCTCCACACAGCAATGTCCTAGCAGATTCTAATTTCTAGATGGGAGAGCAGGTCCTTTGGAAGTGTTGTAATTATAGCAGGGACGGGGTCAGCGACCTTTGGATTGCAATATCTAGTCTTCTTTGTCCCTGCTTCTGCCACCCAACTCATTGGATGAAATTCTATCTTTTCACTTTAGTTCTCTTAAGAATGAGGCCAGTATTGTGAACTAGTGAGGCATGACATGGTGCAGTTGCTCATAGCTCAGTATAATTTAGCTACTTTTTTATTAACACCTGGGTCTCGGGAGAGCAGAGGTTTGGAAAAAAATGACTTTATCTGTAATTCAATGATTAGCGCATACACTTCTCCCCGCTATTGGCAGGTGTCAGATGTCTCCGTGGTTTCATGTCTGCCAGTTGCAAGCAGATGGGAGTTTGTGGATGCATTACTGGTGAGGCTATTCAGAAACTCCGCTGCACAGGATAGTGCAAAAATATGAAAGGTGTGCACATATATATATATATATAAATTCCTCAAACCACAAACATGGATTCTGTCCTATTAAATTGGATCCCCTGATAGCGTCAAAAGTTGTGCAAAGATGGGACCAGCTTTGATGGGCCGAACGGCCTCTTTTTGTTCCGAAACTTTTCTTACGTTCGTATGTTCTATGATCTGTTTAAATGTTTGTAATCTATTGCTGTAACAGTGATATTTCTAAACAGCAGCCCACAAATAAATTGAGTTTGATCTCCAAGTCGTGCAGCCTTGCTCTCTGGCTGAACTGTCTGGCTGCGTTTTTTTTTTTTTTTCTCTGACGCTTCAAAGAAACCTTTTTTCTGTGCTCTTCTAATTCATGGAAAAATTATGTTTAAACTAAAAGCCACACTGATATGACCCTTGTGCATCAAACATGCTGGGTTCTGTCAGGACTGCAAACAAGCCCAGCCTATTCTGTGTATAGATTTGCTAGGAAACCTCTGGTAAGGAGCGCGCAGATCAGTGAACGACAGCAGCTGCAGTGCATCCCAGGCCTACCTAACTAGAATTCGTTTGACAGAACTGTGGAAAGCAGACACGCTGTGCTATTTTAGTAATCCTAATTGGTATGCTTCTCATTATCAGGATTTTCTTTTAGTTTTTTCTGTTCAGACCAAATGAAGTGGCTAGACATACAGTGGAGATGGCATTACATGCCAGGGACAGCGTATTGTAGAAAACATCCCCAGGTAATGGTTGTCACGCAGTTCCGGACTGTTCCACTCTGTTAAGTACCTGTGTTTATGGGACTGGACTAAAAACAAAGCCATGCTGCGCCATTTATGGGCAACAAATAAATAAATAAATAAATAAATAAATAAATAAATAAACGGTACTAAGTGTGCCATGAGGAATAAGAGAACCTTGCTCACCATCTAGTCTTCTGTAGGGATATCCAATAGACTGAAGCATTAATGGATTCCCGTTGAGACTGTTTGCAGGGCATATCCAGTACTATATTACTAATCCAAGCTATGAATGTCTTTCATGATGAAATTATGAACCCGACAGTCACACGAAATAGTGATTTGCCAGTTTCACAGCTAAACTCCACCAATAATGAAACACTCAGAGAGACCTGTTCATTCTACAGCCACCCAAGCAACGTTTTAATTTATTGTTTATATGTGTATATGCCAAGTTGATATGTTTTGTGGTGCTCCTGCACTACACGACACAGCTGAGTTTGTCTTACTGGGTTTGTGTCCTTGGAAAAGGCTTTTGTCTTTTAGTAATGAAAGGAGATGGGGGGGGGGGGCAGATAACAACTGAAAGCACCAGAGAAAATGCTCAGTAAATACACCCCCATGTTATAAAAGGGGGGTGCTTCTGAAATAGGTTCACTTCAGGTTCCACTGTTCAATTGTGTCACGATCCAACACGGAACTCATAGATCAAAAACAGCGACGGGTTGAAAATACAGAAATACCAATCAGGAGTGACTGTTTATTGTACCTATTATTACTTTTTTTTTTTTTAGTAAAAGCATTTAAACTGATTCAGATTGCCTGGAGAGGTCATTCCGCTGATCGGCATCGCCCTCAGTCGATGCCTTCCTGGCTGGATTATCTTCCCCTTTCCCATGGTGATGCAGAATGGCTGCCCTGCTTATTGTGTGCGGCAGCCAGCTTTGATGATGAGGATGATCCGTCCCAGTTATCATTAGGTACACAATAATTACTGTAATTATTAGCATTGCTTAGGCTATCCTTGGTAAACAACAATCAATTATTTACTCAGCCATGGGGGAACTGTTGCATTACAGCTTCATATGGTCTGATATTTATTCTGTTAGCTAAACTTTATCCAGGTTAGGTGTAATTCAATCTCCCCTCACACAGCTAGTCCAGAGCTTTGACCACCAGTCTCATGTACAGCTCTGCACATCTAGATACCTGTAAGCACAGTGGTGCTCATCAGGTATAGACCCAATCATGATAACAAGAGGAGCTTAAACATACAGGAAGCCTTGAAGTGCTTCACCATCCGCGATTGCTTCCTGCATGGCAAATGCCTCTTTCTCCTTTCAAATGTTTTCATGACGCATGCATGCTGTCTGGCTTGTGACTTTACAGCTTTCCATCTTGTATCTGCAATAAAAATACCTGAGAATAAAACGAATTCCAGTGGGGTGCCACTGAATTGTGAAAACTGCAGCACAGGATTCATACTGCATGTGAACATAAGAAAAACAAATGTAAAAGAAGTGAAATGCACAATTACAATATTAGTCACTGAATGGTGCGAGTATTTACTGGCATGTATTGGCACACACAAGTTGTCACAAAGGTGCCGGCAACTGCAAAGAGGAGGAGGAAAAGAAGGAAGAAGAGAAGTGCATTAACTTAATGAATATTTGAGCCTATTTGTTTTCTGAACTGAGCTCCACGTCATGCCTGTGTAATGTCATGAAGATCCTCCGACAAGCATGATTTATGGCTGATCTTACTAATAAAACGAATCCCTGGTGGCCCCGGCTGGCTTGAGAAGGGAGGGCTCCACAGTCTGTTTCAGTAGAAAAGAAGTGGCAAACGGAGTTCATTTCATTGTTGTTGTATTTATTTATACATCTCTTTCAACACAGCAGACCGTTATAGAGGTCTATGAAGCACACCCGCTGTATGGTAAGGCAGTATTGGGTATGTCTGTGCAAGACACAGGAACTGCTCAATCAGATATCTCAGGGTTGCATTCTCTGGAGTTTGTACTCTGTGTTGTTTTAAAGAGTGGCTTTTTATACTGTAAAATAAATACAGTTCTGTTTGTATATCATTATGTAAAGTCAAGGACAAGTCAGTTTATTTATTTTACTAAACTGTTCATGTAGAATAAGAATACTGTCCACTACAATCTGTCTGTCTGTCTGTCTGTCTGACACTGTGCCCCTATAAACCCAGCCCAGCTCTCTTGCAATGATCTGGACATAGAGCAACACATTTGAAATGTGGATCATCAGGAAATTGAACAGAAAGGGTGCTTGCTGCTATTTCTTGAGAAATACCAACTACAAATCATGAAAAACGCTGCACAAAGTGGTTTTGTTTTTTTAGTGTAATCAGTTTTTTTTCTCTTAGTTTGGCTCATTCCAGGCCAGCACGATGTTAAACTAGATTACCTTTAACCGCAATGCAACGCAGTGGTATTGGAATGATGACATGCTGTAAAGACCAGCTAGGTCCATGTTTCAGCTATAGAACAACTTTATATTATGTATGTGTGCTGGCAGTCTTGCAGAGAGCAAGGGAATGCAGCCAATTTCCCTCAGTAAGCAGCGTTGGTACACTGGAGCACACTGCCACATAGTGGTCCTTCATGCATTTCATTGCAACACGACTCTGCACTGCTCTCTCACTACCTTTTGAATCAATAGTTTTCTGTTTGTTTCTCGAGTAATTAATGGCACATTTACATAGTGCTGGGAAGAATCTCTCATAGAAAACGTCTAGATCTTCGGCGATGTTTACCGTTTGATCAAACATGATTGATGTTCTGTTAATACAAATTTAGCTTCGCATATTTTCATTGCCTAGGAACCCATGAAGAGGTTCAATTACAGAGCAATCTCATTCATTCCGGGGCTTATTACTATAACAGACAGCGTCTTTTGATTGTGGAATACAGATGTGTAAAGAATATAATCGGTAGATAAGACTTTGTAATTGAAAACGTCTGGGGTGGTAGGGTGTAACATTCTGTGCATTTTACAAGTAACACAGTAACGTTTATGTACAATACACACACACACATCACCAGATGGAAAGAGGTTTGAAATAGTATTGATGTACATAGCATATATAAGCATATATATTTGAATATGAATTGGGTGACTTGAGTTTAGGACGTAAGCAATTAACTTGAAGCTAAGTATGTAAGTAATGTTATTTCTGATATTCAGTAATATTTTTGATAGTGGGACTTTTGACATTGTCTGGTAGCAACCCATAATCTTTACATGACAGCATTGCAGTACAAATAAACCTGAGGCTCTAATTTGGGAAATCAATTATATTTAAGACTGAGTGCAAAGCTGGAATAGAAAAAAATGATCAGCCTTCCCAAGCGATGCAGAGCACGCACAGAACGAAAAACTGACAAGCTGTCTGATTGGTAGCATCCGCTTGAGAGCTGCATTGGAAGAATCGAGTGGATATTTCATTGTCAAACTGGTATATTTTGTTCCCAGTCCTAGAATTTGCTGTCCTTAATGGGAAATTGTAATTGCCCATGTTAAACTAATGTGGGGGGCTGTACTGTAGAGTTAAAGGCATGCCATGAGGGCTCATTGATCCATACTCATAAACACAGCTCTGAAAATCTTTTTGAACGGTAAGTACACAATTGTATTAGAAAAAGGGTTAGGTTTAGAGTTAGGGTTCGGGATAAGGCTAGGGTTATATCGTGCACAATGATTTACACATTAAATACATTGTAACTATGCACACTAACATTATAATGGTGTGTAAGTGCACATGTATTTACTAAGTAACTACTATGTAAATACACAGTAACTAGAGACACCCAAGACCAATGTAAAGTGTTACCGAAGCAGCCATGTAGGCCCAGTTTGCAGCTCACTGTTGTGTAATTGCTCATTCCACCTGTGCTGCACCTTGTCCTGTGTGAGTTAGTGTGTGTGTGGAAACAATAGGCAATCACACTTTAAAATGCATCACGTGGAACTTGCAAAGTAAATATTTTGGCCTGTATTTTCTCTTCAGTGAAGATCCCCCTCATTATGAAGCTATAGTCTTCCAATCCCATTGGACGTCAGAGAGCTTTCAGGTGCAGAAGGTTTCAGGGTGAAGGAAGGCTGTTAAATATGAACCCCACGCGGTCCTTGCTTTGCTGGCGGAGGAATGTGAAGCCTAGACATCAAAGGTCCTGCACTGGATGTTTATAGCTGTTTTATGACTCAGTGCAGAACCTGAAACCCCCCTTTAGGATCCGTGTAAAAGGGTTGAAAGTGGAAGAAAGGTTTCATTGCTTGATTGCCGAGTGCAACGCCACTGCACAGCCCATATCAAAGGCTTCTCGACCCCACACAGAAGAAGAAGAAGAAGAAGAAGAAGAAGAAGAAGAAGAAGAAGAAGAAGAAGCAGAAGCAGAAGCAGAAGCAGCACAAGTTTATTGGGCTTGTCAGACACCAAACTCATGAAACAGTACATGTCTGTTTCCCCTGTGGGGACCCGCTGCTGTACTCAAGTGTGTTCTGCTCTAGGATCTGCTAATAAAGCCTGCCCCCCCCGCCTTCCTTTCCCTAGTGTATATGGGGGGGGGGGGGGGGGGGGGGTCTCAACTAAATTTAACACACCCTCCAAGGTGGTCCGAGCTCATTTAGGCAAAGCCAGCATGGTATCGGAGCTAAACATTATACAGCCCCTGAAGAAAATAAATGCTTTTACACTCCTTCCTTTTCAAACCGGATCATAATTAAGTTTATTCAGGGTTTTCGTTTGAAAAGACCTTTTGGTGGGGGGGGGTTATAGATGGCAGGAGTGAATGCAGGGACAGCAGCTGCACGGCCGGCAGTGTGGCAGGGCTGGACAAAAGGAAACGCTGGCTGGGACGGGTCCTCCAGCTGTGGTCAGCAAAGGGAAACAGAAGCAATGAAGAGCGATTAGTTCCAGCAGCAAGGCTCGGGCTGGGGCTGGGCCTGGGGCTGGGCCTGGGGCTGGGGGGGCGGTTATGCATTTCCCATAGTTTACCCTGGGTTGCCATGTTTAGTATTATGCTTTACCACACCTTGCTATTTTTATTGAAATGCTTACCTATGCTGTAACGTGCTTTCAGTATCCTTCATTACACTTTACTGTGCTTTTACTGGGGTAAACTTTTGTAAGGGTGGCAGTTGTCCTCTCCTTGAACAGTCTGTTTTATCATTGCAGTTTCAGTATTATTTGAATGAGTCATAATTTGTGTTATTTATGGAAGATGGAATGAATTGTTTACAGGCCACGTAAGCTTGCAGAGAATTCAGGAGGTAATGTTAAAGGCACTAACTTGGTGGCCCTTCTTTTCTTGATTGATTCATTAGACCTGCCATTAAGCAAAATAATAATAAAACATAATTACAATGCTATTATGCAGAGTTACAATGCATTTGATGTGTACATCTTTTTGCATGCTGACCCTAACCCTTTTCTAATACAATTCTGTACTTACATATATAGTGCAAAAAGATTTAAACAGTAAGTACATTGTAACTATGCATAATGACACAGTAATTGTGTAAGGACACATGTATTTACTAAGTAACTACCATGTGAAGACACTTCATGTAAAGTATTACCTGAAAGTCGCAGATTGAGAACGGCTTTGCTACAAGGTCTCCAGACTCACTGCCCCTGCGATCACAATGTCATATGAACTTGGTGACCGCCGAAGCTAAGTGATGCATTGGAAGTGGTTTACATGTTCCTCACTTTATTCTTTTGTTTGTTTCTTTCGATTTTCCTGGGACCCTCGTTGAATTCACCCAGGTGCACAATGAACCCTTAACATTGTCAGGCTTGCAGCTCCTTTCTTGAAATTCAATCCCAGTTTATTGTGGCTTCTGGTGCTTTTCAATGAGACGTCGCTTTATCTAGCTGGACTATTAAAGGGTAATGTGACATTGTATCTGCATATGACAAGCTTACGCTAAAAATAGGAGATATGAAAATGTGCGCTATAATGCTGCAGCCAGGTGAATGTGTCGACTGTGTGCTTTATGAATGCACTGAAAGAGATACCCCATTGCTTTGTGAATGCACTGAAAGAGACACCCCAGCCATTTCACCTGGTGCACGTTGCTGAAACAGGAGACCGACTATACCAGCATTATATATTCGCACAAATATACTTTTATTATTAATGCTTCTTCTCCTCCCTATAATCTTCTTTTAGTGATTTTTGTGTTGCTGTAAAAAAAAAAAACAGGCTGTCAAACGACCCATATAGAAATGATTCGGTGTATTTTAATTACTGCGAGCAAATCCGATTGAAAAATAAAAGCATGTTACAAATATATTACTGATAAAATCGCTATCTCTCTTTTTTATTTTATTGTTTGTGTTGTGTTGTATTCATAACCTTATTAATCAACATTTAGATTTGTTACTCTCCTTAAAAGTATTCAGACAAACATCTTTGCCCATCTGCATACACCCTTATAAAGGTTTCCCTCTGTATTTTAGCACAGTATTTTTGCAGTTTTCCCACGCTTTTCCAGGGTTATCCTATGCATTTACCATGCTTGACCATGGTTTGCCTTGTTTTTTTAATATGCTTTACAAGACCCCTCTTTGTGCTTTACAGTGCTTCCCTATGCTTTACTATGTCTTCACTGAGCTTTATTACACTTTGCTGTGCTTTTACTGTGGGAAGCGTTTTATAAGTATTGGAGCCAGCATTTCAGTCTGGGTTCTTGGGGTCCAAGATATAATAAAAAATAAATAAACATTAACTCGGTGCACTGAGATGCTGTATTCATTTGAATTGTTTAAAAGGTACAATAGTGTCAACCTTGTACAGTCAGCACTGGGATATACCACACTTGGGTATACAGCAGCCACATTTTACTGTATTAAGAAACAAATCAATTCCCATTATATATATATATATATATATATATATATATATATATATATATATATATATATATATATATATATATATATATATATTAATTCACTTACCCATCACACGAGATTTCCGACTCCGTCACCAGTTTTCTGACACAAAGCCCATCTATTCAATGTTACAATTTATTTGATTATCCGTCACACAAATCGGTCTTTATTGTGCAGTTACACAGCGCTTCCTCCAGTTTCACCTGACGAAAATGCACCAACAACAAAGTAAATGAGACCAGCTACTGTAATGTAAAACAGTTAATCATTAATCAGTTTTAGATACTGTGGTGTATTTTTTTTAAATCTGTGATCTTTAGTTGTTTTTGTGCATTTTCATTTGGAAGTGAACTGTGACATTAGGGCCTTATTCTGCAATTTTGAATACTGACTTTGGATACTGTTTTAATTCTGGAATCATTTTTTACATTGTATGCAGTTCTGTGCATGGGTAATAATTTTGATTTCATTTTACTGTTGGGTTGTTAACGGGGAATTTTACATACTGCTACAATAAGTATCAGATTTAAAAGTATGTACTGTATTACAATTCAACTGTCGTCTCTTTTTGCAAGTGATTTTTTCAGAATCATATCGTTCTGAATTAAAATACATCTGTTGAAAATATAGCACTGTACCAACAAAACCAATACAGTACATCTAAATGGAAGCCTACTTATTTTAAAACACAGTCCTTTCAGCTATGTATTTTTCATATTGTATTTTTTTTTTTGTGTGTTCCCTGAAAAACGGACAAGGGTTGGAACGGGCCAAAATTAGAACTCCACAATATTTTGAGATAATATAGTGGTGTCTCTCACTGTGACCCTCCTCTCCCCTACAACAGGTCAAGAGCTCTCTGTTCCCTGCTCCTAGGGCTATTAACTGTGGGTTCTGACCTTGTTTGTTACCTCCCGCCTCTACCAATAAGCAACAGATTTGTCCTTACACTCTCTCTGGGACTTCCTTGTGCCGCCACACACATGACCCCTAACCACAGCCCCTGCCATTGTCTGCAGAGCCACAGGCCTCCTCACACACACACACAGTACTTGTGCCACAAGCAAAACTGCTGCTGTCGGCAAATCATGCCTGCTGGGGTCACTTGTATTGTTGTTGTTGCTTTTTATACACAATGTGTTAAATACCTTCTTACTTTTTTTATAGTACAAGCATAGAATACATCCATTACTTTAAAAAACAAACTGTCAAAAATAATGAGGTAAGACTTCAAATCAAATGTCAAACATTTCAGACTGATAAAGGCACTAGCTGAAACGTTTGTCAAATTGTCTTTTCTAGAGATTCTAGTATTGCATATTGTAGTGCTTTTTTTCATCTGTAAAGTTGGATTCTCAGCCAGCTAGCATGTTTTTCACACTCCCACCGCGTAAATCCCCCTGATTCGGAGACAAACAGGAGGCTACCTAAATGCTCACCGCAGACATTGAAACCCCATGGCTTTAGTATTGACTCCCATGTGGAAACAGTCAAGTAAATAAAATGGCCTGCAATTCTAGAATGATAACAAAGGTGTTGTTTGCTCAGCAGCAAACCCCCATCCCCTCCCCCTCGGTCTGGGTCTCGAGTCAGAGGAGACTCGCTATTGATCCGACTGCGAGGCTCTGCAGCTGCCATTAAAGCAGTGACAGTCCAACTGTACTGTATTGATTGGTGGTGCTGGGACTCTCTTAATATTATTTATAGAGGCAAACTTTCAAGAGACAAGCACACACACAGACACACACACTCACACTCACACACACTCTTCCTACCCTCTCGCTCTCATTTGATGGCCAGTGAGGCATTGCTTCCCCCTGGTGACCCCTATGCACTGAAAGTCAGATGGATTACAGCTAACGCAATTATGATTGATATCATCAAATTACACGATGCACGACATAGCGTATTGGGTTGTCCAAGTGGATCCATTGATTTTTGGCTTGTGTGTCTTTTTTGGGCGGTGATAATGCAGGTTGGCTCGCTGATGTACTCTACTGTTTGGCATGTCCGTTCATAGAGTCGGGTTGTCTAGTAACATGTCCAGGAGATTAAATGTATTTAGAAGGCATTTGTAAATTGTTAATATTGTTTATAGCATGCTGTAAAATGTCTTATTAAAAAAAAACAATCAATGCAAAATCCTGTGGAACATCTGTGTAAAGGATTTATGAATTACGCCTGCGGTGGACTGGCTTTAGAAATGCATGTCATAGATTGCAAAGCACTTCACACACTCCTCTTTTAAGGCTGTTCTTAACGGGATGTGATGCATCACAAGGAAGAACGCATCACATCCCGTTATTCCGCACTACACTTGCAACCCGGTGTCCCTGCAAATCAGCTATGAAGCACTGGACAGAACTGGGACATGTGTCATTTAAATCATTTTTTGCAATGTTTCTTGACAATTAATAGAACTTTAGTGAAGTTTAGACAGTCATGCAAACCAGCAGGACTCTGAAGTCACATGGTCAGCACCTGCACTCCGTCTGACTTCAGACCGTTCCGGTTTCTTTCCTTATGCTTTATGATTATGAAGCTTGCGTTTTCCTTTTAATCAAATTACTCTGGGAAAAGGCGTAATGCAATTCTACGCTTTAGCTTATCGCATTCTCTCAGGACATCTTGTGCAGCAGCATACAGCAAATGTTAAAAACATAGATTTCAAGAAAAAGGGCGTCTTTATTCTTAGAAAGAAGTTACTGAGTTCCCAGGCTCTTGCTACTACAGGAAGTTAATTTAATTCATGAGGCATAATTGGTAGTTTTAAAATCCATTTTCCTGCCTTATTTAGCACCACTGTGTGTGTGATCATCTGAAATGTATTATAGTAAAGACTGATCATTGTCAGCTGTTTGGTTGAAACCATTTGGACAGTCTATCACTGTGTCAATGTGATAATCTGGCTAGTTGAGGGTCTGAAACAAAACTAGCATAAGCAAATTAATTAAAACCCTTAGTATTTGGGTTATAGTAAGAAAATCGACATTAAATGAAAGTACAGTTACTGGTTTAAAGTATGGATTATTAATTACTTCTCTTTATGTGCACAAAGCCAGAACCTGAATGCCAGACCCTACCGATTTTGAGAGGCTTTTTAATCCTGCCAAACTGCAGTAACCAATGGCAGGCCAAAGTTTGTCCCTTGTTCAAAAACGTAAGCTTTTACAGGACTTACTTGAGAAAGAGGAGGTGCTTCCTTGCCCCTCCTCCAGACCCTTCATTTGTCAAACTGATCTTGACCATCCTCGTCAACATTTATGGACAGCATTCCATTAATGTGTTTTCACTGAAGGACTTCTCAGATATTTTGTGTTTGCTAACGCACGGGTTGTGTTTCAAACATGCCCTTCTGTGTCTTGAATAATGCCGTAGAAGACTACAAAATATATATTATCCCTTATCAACATATACTATAGTAAAAGCATAGCAAAGTCTAATAACACACAGTGAAAACATGGTAAAATAGAAGAAAGCGAAATATGGTAAACTGCATTGTATAGCCATGGAAAAAGCATGGAAATACTGCAAAATTAGTGCAAATTTAGTGCAGTAAACTTTTTATCAGGGATATGTTGCTGCTTTGTTTTGTTTAGTTTGTTTTATCCACTCCTTTGCCTTGTAGCACAAAGAACTGGATGAGGGTGGTTATATGTTCTTGATGTTCCTTTAAAGGAGCCATTAGCCCCAACAGACCCGCCAATCTCTTGACCCCCATGACAAACCCATATCATTGCACACAACAAACTAAACTGTGTTACTGTTTGATATGAGCTCAACAGAAATGGCAGAGCCTGTTGGCTGAGACCTATTGCACGCTTGCCAAGCTAATTTTAACACCTGGGGGTTGGCTGTATGCACTGGGCTGGTCTTTGTAAATGCTGCAATGCTATGACTTGTTAAATGGTGTTCAGTGTGCGTGACTTGGAAGCAGGGTGTACGACGATGGACTGCAGCGTGCCGGTTGGATGTAATTGCCTTTGTACTGACTTAATATTGTTATAAACCATGCGAGCGATGCAGACAAAGAGCCCTTTCATATTGCAGGTTATGCAGAGGTAAAATGTAATTAACAGCACGTTATTCTCTTCTAGTTTTTATAAAGCTCATGATGTCTGCATCTGATGTCCAGTGTGTATCCAGACAATTGGGTAAATTGTCGTGACTTTTTTGGGGTCCTCATTAAAAATAATAAATATGGACCCTTTTGCACTAATCGTGTCTGTCTTTCTTGGTTTTATCATACACTGCTAGCCTCCTGTAGACCTTTCATTTGGCTAAAATTGATAAAGTCCCAATTTCATATAAATATATTGAACCTTATTGTTCCGTGGTCGTGAGGACCCCCCGTATGTGTGCTCCCAGTGGAGACCTGAATGAAACCCTAAGTGGCACACCACACTGTTACTGTGGTTCTAGGGAGATTGTTCCAGGCTCTGACGACGAGACGCTAAATGACACCCAGGACTAAGGATGGGGAGCTGGAAAAAGTTCAGCATGAAATAAGGTTTTTTTTCCTGTTAGGGTTTTCAAGGGTATATAGTTTTGCACTCAAGAGACAATAGCAATGTATACATCCAGTCATCCAGAATGAATAGGCACCACGCATCACTTTAGGTAAAAATGAGTTACCTGCTACCTAAATGAATTAAAACATAGCAATTAAACATTTAACAGGTTAGTAGTCGTAATATTCAAATCTACGGGAAGAATAACGTTTTATGACCTTTGTGATCAAAATACAAAAGACTTTGTGAAAAGAGCATTTACCCCAGAAGATTCTTTCTGTTGTACAGATACTGTAGTAGGATTCCTTTTTGTTCCGTAAATTGAGCTTTGCAGTGTCTTTGATGCTGGCAATGGTGTGAATAATTGTACAATATTAGTTCACAGAAGTTAATAAGGTCTAGTTCTGAAGTACGAGAAGATTACAATGACAAACGGACTGCATTTACACTTTGCTGTAACACTTATTATCAGTAACTTGTAATATAAATATGCAAATCTCCTGCTTGAACTTTACAATCTTCTGTTGGGGCTATTCATCTCTTTAAAGTATTAATTTGCATCGGGAGAGGATCCATGCATCATCGCATGTCATTTTGAAACCAAATATTAATCAATTTTGCTCTCTGAATTGCCCCCAGGCTGGATGTAATATGTTTGATTCTGCAGTTAGTCGAGCGTAACTGATATACATATTCAGCTTGCTAAGGAAATCACATGATAATTCAGGTACAGCATAAAAATTCAACAGGCATTGCTGTGTAGCTTATCACTTGTGAGCCTACTGCGAAAGTGCATTCACAATATATCTGTTATGTAGATAATGAATTATAAGGATTACACATACCACAATAACCTTGAGAATGTGTGACCCCAAAGCTCTCATGGAACGCGGCTCTTAAAGGGGCAGCGCTTGCTGTGTTTGCATTTAAAAGCCAGTCTGGCTAGCTCAGTAACTTTCTCATGGGTCTTTTTTTTATCATTTTGATGTTGGTATTTACTTTTCCAGGCCTTGTTTTCACAGTTACTCAAGCTTTTTTTTTTTCTTCTCACTGTACTGTACCTCACTGTAAATCCATGTGCTGTGCTGCAGTTAATAATAGGTAGCGTTCTGTGTTTTAGCTGAGAAGGCTATGCAGCCAAAACGTTGACTGTCATCCAGTTTTTCATTCCAGATTTTCAGCACGGGATGAAACCTTTTTGCAGCTGGCATGCGGACGTAGCTCCTCAGCTGCAAATATCATCTAATAATAGTAATAATATTAATCTTGGAGCAATAGCATGACATCACAGTGATATGACAGGGAAGCTAATGAGGGGGATGCATTTGATTCCAGTAATAGAATGATGATTGGCATGCATTAAGCCAACAAAGACCCCTCAGTACACTGGACTGTATTGTTCTAAAATTATTTTTCAGCAGCTGGTAGGCATAATAATCCTGGGTGACTGATAGTTCATTGTGTGGCTTTGCAATATATAGTGGTTCATTATGAGTCACCCAGAAACACTCAAATACTCATAGGCTGTGAATGTGCTGTGTTTTCTGGCTACCTTGAATCACCTTTTGTATTTTTTTTTTTTTTTTTCTGCTAGTTTCATTAATATATATATATATATATATATATATATATATATATATATATATATATATATTGTTGTAGCACTTTACCTTGTGTCTCTAATTACTGTGTATTTACATAGTAGTTACTTTCAGTGTACTTAATGTGTACATCTTTTTCCATGATATAACCCTTTTCTGTGTACTTACATATAGCATGCAACAAGATGGACACAAAGTATATACATTGTAATTATGTGTAAGTACACCTGTATTTACGAAGTAACTACTATGTATATACACTGTAATTAGAGACATTTCATGTAAAGTGTGTTCTTTTTTGTTGTTTTAAGATTGCATTTAGCACCTCTAAACTAATTACCTTTCTTGCATTAGACTTTTTTTGTACTTTGAAAGACTTTTTTTTCTTTCAAAGTTCAGCGCACCTGTAAAATAACACAAATCCCCAAAAACTGCACTCCTGAAACGTAGAGCAGACGTATTGTATTGTACCCAACTGCTCTGTGGAGAACCAAGGACTCCAGCTACTAGTGCCACTAATCATTGAATTCATCTGATAGAAAAGCCCCACGCCACAGTGACACAGAATGAATCCCCTGATCATTTCTGCATTTTACTTGTAACGCTCATGATATCTTTGTGACAACTGCCTGGGGATCCAGAAACCAGGCTCGATGTTTCTCAGACTGGAGGAAATATGACAGAGGCAACCCCTGAGAAATCAGGGCTGAATAAAAAGTGTCTGTCCTGCTGACAAACGATGATAAAGTGATCCCTTCATCGAAGTGACAAACGTAACTGGCAGGGCTACCGAGCCCTGCAATACACAGCAGTGCTTACAGTAGATTGTTGTATGAAATGTCACCGAGCAGCAATAAAAACCAGGATCTGAATGTACCAACCCGCCTGTATTGTCCTGCTGTTATCATCCTAAAATGACTTGTATAATGTGAAATAATTTATAATGTGATATCTTGTAACAATTGTAAGTCGCCCTGGATAAGGGCGTCTGCTAAATAATAATAATAATAATATTGGGGGAGAATAAAACCCTTAAATACGGCATGGCTTTTTAACTATTGAATGCCTTATTGAGTGATGTTGTTTATGACTGTAAGTTGCCCTGGATGAGGGCGTCTGCTAAGAAATAAATAATAAATAATAAATAAATAATAATAATAATAATAATAATAATAATAATAATAATAATAATAATAATACCATCTCACTTCCATGGAAGAGCTTGCTTTTTCATTGAATACAAGATAAATGAACCAAGTCTGAAAATAAAGGAAAGAACATCTGGATTCAAACCCAGTCCCTCAAGGAGCACCAGTACAGCATGCTTGTGAATTAGCCCACTGTACCACCTCACTTCCAAGTGGGTCACATGATTATGCCAGAGTAGACCCAAAGAGAAGCAATCGTTAGATAGCAAGCATTAGATATGGTTGCTAAGAATACAAATAAAAATAAATCCCTGACTGGATTTCATTGAGGAGAGTATGAAGCTTTATATATATATATATATATATATATATATATATATATATATATATATATATATATATATATATATACTGTATATATATATATATATTAGAGTAACATCACTCCTAGTTACTGCAAACAACGGTCCCTGAATAAGAGCATGTCTATTTCTTTCACCACCAGCCGACCATTTCTGTTGTTAATTGTAGTCATATTGCATCGCTATATTGAAGTGCTGTGTTCTCAAACATATTCTTATTTATATTGAGTCCCTTTTTTCAGGTAATGGAATGTCAGAGCCCTGAGTTGCCTGCCGCTGGAAGCCGCTGATCAAAGTGACCTTTGCTGAGCAGCAGTCACAAATCAATAAACCCAGCAGGCAAAATTTGACAGATAAAGGTGCAACATATAATAAATGACAATCAGGGATCAAGATGGCAAGAAAATACCTGACAACTGCTGTTCACAGCAGTCATTTTCAGACAATGCAGCGTGTTATGTTCAAAGTGGGTTTCATTTGTTTCCCCCTCTGATAACACACATGGTGATATTACACAGACGGCCGCACGTTTGAAGTGTTTCATCTCCAGTAATAATAAAACGTTTGAGATCCTGTCATGCCCAACAACAGTACACCGAGGCGGAGGTATCACGGGTTACAGAAAGCAGCTTTCCTCTTTCAATATGTCATCTCCCTGGCGCCTTTTAAAAGAGATGTCAGTCATAATACTTGCATTAAAAAAGAAACATGTTCTGTGTGTAGTCAAGCTCTTGATCTTTTAATCTGTGTGTAACACACACACACACACACACACACACACACACACACACTCTTTGATAAAGTAACTGAATATACCTAGCACTGCAGTGCTGTTATATATGTGCACCTCTGTGTAGATGAACTTGTCTTTGCACAGAGTAACTGCAGACCCAATGCTCTCCTGCCCAAGGATAAATCATTCTAAATGGTTTCAGTGTTTTATACTGAAAAATGAAATACAGTCATATGCATATTGGCATGTTTGTTAGATTACTTGTCTTCAATTTTAAGTGAAGTTCTCTTTCCTGGACCGGTCTGCAGCATAATACCATTCCAACACAATTCCTGTATCAATATTTTCCTCAGATGAAATCAAAGTATAGGGCTGCAACACTATATGAAAACGCTGCGTATGGTAAGAGCATCGCGCCTGAGCCTCCCACTCCAGGACACTGTATTCGGTTCCAAGGAGGTCCTAATAGCTGCTACACAGGAAGTGAATTTATAGTGTGGTGGCAGGATAAATGTGCTTGACATGAGTCCAAGTGAAAATAAAGCCTGTATAAAGCAGCGGTGGAGTGGTTCATTTAAAAGCTTGGTTAGACTATGTATGCACAAGTATTTGAATATGAACTGTAGAGACCCATTCTCAGCTTGCACTGCAGTCAGGGAAGGGTTAAGGCAAGGCAACAGGTTTCTGTCATTGACAGAACTAATTGCCTAGGTACTGACATTTCCCATATTATAGACATCCTGAATTATGAGCACAGCTGCTCTGCTTCTCATTCACTCACCAGCCTCTTGATAAATATGTTTATTTTGAGTCAGCATGGCCTCATCCATTAGCGATATTGTTTGTCTAACCATTACATTGATTTAATTTAACGCTAATCAATTTCAAATGGTTCTGACAATTAACAAAAGCTTCAGATATGACCTTAAAGCTACGGGATTCGTGAGCTTAGATGAGGATTAAACTTCTCTTAATGAGGCCATTGCTCTTCCGCTGGAGCGTCTGGCCAGACCGGACTGGAGTGGTCAGTAAAAATGAAATCAATTGTTGCAAATTAAACAGGTTTAAGTTGATTGCCAAGCGCTCGCTAATTTGTGTAATTAATAATAACCTTCCTAATAAAAGGAGTAATTTATTAATAACAATCTATATCCGCGGACCTGCGGCATTCTTAACGAAATGGCAGCCACAGGTCATCAGTTAGGCAGGTAATATCACAATCAGTGGTGCCAAGCGGGCATGTTAATTAAACCCATTATTAATTGTTGCAGTTATAGTTGAGCGCTACATGCTGGCAGCTCCTTTGTCCCATTATTTATTGCAATCTGGCGATTTCAAATGGCATATCTAATTAGCCATTCAACTGGCAGGCTGGAGATCCCGATGAGACAGTATTGCTGCAAACAGCTGGCAGCCAGAGCCCTACTGATACAATAGAGGGATCAAGCCCTGCGTTACTACCAGTGTGAAATACATGGACAGCAAGCCCTATAGATGCACTTGCAGGGCCACCATATTCACTGAATGGGCTCGCTGCTTCATTTTATTTCATTCTTTCATTTTATCCATTACTATAAAACACTCAAAAGTGCTAAACTTAGGCATGCTAAAGGAAAGGAAATAAATTCAATGTCTTTTTCAAAGACTTTTATGGTTTCTTTTATTTATAGTTAGTATTGCTAAATATTTTCATTGCTATTGAAAACTGAATTTCATTAAGCTGGGTGTATTCAGTTGATCTAAAACCAGGGACATGAAACCCATGTCCCGTTTCTCATCTGACTGTGTGTATTTATTCCATTTCACTTATGAATATATATCGCACATATTTTATGAAACTTTGTTGACTTGCTTTTTCTAATTTATCACATAAAAAGCAGCACACCCTTTTAATTCGTACAGCAGAGGGTAATTACTTCTCATCAGCTTAAGTCTGCAACTCATTTTATGAGTCTTCCTCTCCTTTCTCAAATGCACAAACCCGCTACATTGAAAGAACCCATTCACAAAGTAGGAGTCAGGTTTGTTGCTAGGGAGGTGACGTCACTGCGCGGTGCCATTTGCAACATTGCTGCCTGGCTGCTACAACTCGTCGGCTGAAATAGAAAGCGCTTGTATTATTATGCAGTTTGTGTGTATATGGTAACAGTATGATATTAATACTTTGTTTTTAATTGTTTTGTATATTTTTGTTTGTGATGTGTATCATGCAGTATGAAATCAGATTAACAGTATTTCTAAGTAATATGCGGTCCGCTACAAACATTAGGTTAAACTAGTTTTCTGGATATGTGGCCCATAATAAAAGTTTGGTTGCGCACTTTTGATCTAAATCATTAGATATATCACTGACAGTGCCATTTCTAAACCACTAACACAGGACCCTCAGTATTTAACATGGGGAGTCATCCAAGGATACATTAGGTTATATTAAGTACATTGTAAGTGCACAACAACAGGTCCAGTAGAGTCCCAATAGCTGCTTCATTGGCAGTGAAGCCACAGTGTGGTGGCAGGATAAACGGGCTTCATAGGAGTCCAAGTAATCACACTTTAATCCTCCTAGAGGCTTGTGTCACATTAACCCTGCCTGTGCAATCATTGGGCTGAGGACAAAATGCCTCTGAATTTGAGTTTTTTAAATGATGGAAGACTCCAGTGCAGCCACCCAGCACCACAGAAACAGCACATCTGGCAGTTTAGCAACATTTTTAATAATAATAATGATGATGATGATGATGATGATGATGTGTAAGTAATGCAGTGCTAATATAGATACCAGAAAAGAGGGGTGGCAGTCTGTGTGTGCAGGTGTGGCACACATACTGTAGCACACTGCAATCCCATAGAGGAAAGTTTACTAGAACTAACACCTGCGTTCTCAATATCTTATCACTTTAAACTGTGAAGTCCCAACGTGGTGCTCGGAGCATCCTTTGCTTTATAAATAAAAACTGAAGTCATATAAGCAATAAAAGACGCTCTTCCATAAGTGAGAGATGCGCTTTTAAATATTTTACACACATCTTGCCTGTACAATTTGCAAACACCTGCCTCGTAGAGGAGAAACATCTGGCTGCAGTTTCTTTAGATAGCAGTTCATCCTCAAGTACTACTCCAGTTTCATCTCTGACTCCTATTCAATTTCATGTTCGGTGAGATATGTCTCCCAGCTTCTCTGTATTGAAAAAAGCTCCACAATATGCAGTTAACAGGGTGTGTTAAGCCGCTTTCAACCACCCAAATCAAATAAATAATAAAAGTACACACACTGACTGAAATGCTTTGCTACGGGGTGTCATTTAATAAAGTACACACACTGACTGAAATGCTGTGCTATGGGGTGTCAGTTGCCCAGGGGATGCTGACTTTACTTAAAGATGCTGGAATTGGAATTGTATTTTTTTTTATGAAACAAGACATTATTAATTGTGTGTATTTTTTGCCTCCCTGTCTGAACGCAGTGTGTAATTCATTATGCCGCTGTCGGGTGTTTTTTGTACCCTTGAATGTGTGCTTAGATGCAAACAGTCCATCTAGTAAAGATACAGCACATTGATAAAGCACTCGGGTGGCAACATCTGCCACCAAATGCACTTATTGACGTTTAAAACTGTTTTTGTGTTATTGTTCTCAATATCTAAAAGGCAATAAAATGTACGCTTATAATCAAAAAAAATATATATATATATATTTTTTTTTAAATGCTAGTCTATTTTTTCAGCAGGAATGATTGTGCTTCACTAAGCACTTTGAAGAAAAAAGAGCAGTTTAAACACATTAACAACAGCGATCGTTAATTGGGGGTTCTTCCGAGTCTTAAAAACAGTGTTGTCAGTGTATATGCCGGTTCCCGGTGTCTATATGGCTGAAAGTGTTTAGAAAAACAAAACATTTTCCAGCAGAAAGACACTGTAATTGCAAACTTAACCTATTAACCTTAGATTGGCAGCTAACATTTTACATGACTGTGGTGTGAAAACTAGGAATCCAGGCAATATCATTTCACCTCAGCAGCAGCAGTGTGAACACATGCACTCGCATGGATCCGGAATGAATTAAACCAGCTGCTCTTTAGCAATATCATTTCACCTCAGCAGCAGCAGCAGCAGTGTGAACACATGCACTTGCATGGATCCGGAATGAATTAAACCATCTGCTCTTTAGCAATATCATTTCACCTCAGCAGCAGCAGCAGTGTGAACACATGCACTCGCATGGATCCGGAATGAATTAAACCATCTGCTCTTTAGCAATATCATTTCACCTCAGCAGCAGCAGCAGTGTGAACACATGCACTCGCATGGATCCGGAATGAATTAAACCAGCTGCTCTTTTGCAATATCATTTCACCTCAGCAGCAGCAGCAGTGTGAACACATGCACTCGCATGGATCCGGAATGAATTAAACCATCTGCTCTTTAGCAATATCATTTCACCTCAGCAGCAGCAGCAGTGTGAACACATGCACTCGCATGGATCCGGAATGAATTAAACCATCTGCTCTTTAGCAATATCATTTCACCTCAGCAGCAGCAGCAGCAGTGTGAACACATGCACTCGCATGGATCCGGAATGAATTAAACCATCTGCTCTTTAGCAATATCATTTCACCTCAGCAGCAGCAGCAGTGTGAACACATGCACTCGCATGGATCCGGAATGAATTAAACCAGCTGCTCTTTAGCAATATCATTTCACCTCAGCAGCAGCAGCAGTGTGAACACATGCACTCGCATGGATCCGGAATGAATTAAACCAGCTGCTCTTTAGCAATATCATTTCACCTCAGCAGCAGCAGCAGTGTGAACACATGCACTCGCATGGATCCGGAATGAATTAAACCATCTGCTCTTTAGCAATATCATTTCACCTCAGCAGCAGCAGTGTGAACACATGCACTCGCATGGATCCGGAATGAATTAAACCATCTGCTCTTTAGCAATATCATTTCATCTCAGCAGCAGCAGCAGTGTGAACACATGCACTCGCATGGATCCGGAATGAATTAAACCATCTGCTCTTTAGCAATATCATTTCACCTCAGCAGCAGCAGCAGTGTGAACACATGCACTCGCATGGATCCGGAATGAATTAAACCATCTGCTCTTTAGCAATATCATTTCACCTCAGCAGCAGCAGCAGTGTGAACACATGCACTCGCATGGATCCGGAATGAATTAAACCATCTGCTCTTTAGCAATATCATTTCACCTCAGCAGCAGCAGTGTGAACACATGCACTCGCATGGATCCGGAATTAATTAAACCATCTGCTGTTTAGCAATATGTCAACCGTTTTGTTGACTGGTGAATTCATTTTGCTTTCAATCTAATTACTGTATTGGTATTTTTGTGTCAAATATGTTATATTCATTATGCAAATATTATGATGTCTGTTTAAAAAAAAAATGAATGCAATAAATGACAGACCTTTTTCACAGTGTAGCTCTGAAAAGAACAGGCTGCTGTGGTAGCTCTAATCATATTTATAGTCAGTTTGGTCTCCTCACACCACCCTTCCTGAGCTTAATGAACCTTGGTCTGTTTTTAGTTCTGATGTCCAACCTTAAACCCCTAACCCTTTGTTGTATTGTATTGTACACACTAGTGGAAAGAGTCTTCTTTTTTTGCCACAGTACTCTCCAAACGGAGACTGACCAGTTTACAATTATTTTAACAATTTTGTGGTTGAATCGATCGCCGTTCCAGTTCTCTTTTATAGTTATACATCCCCAACAGATAGCATGTAATGCCATACGAGAGCACACCTTACCACTTACACTTATAGTGTGCACAGTGCCTTTAAAGAGTGTATGCCATCTCGCACAGAGCAGCATCCAAGACGATGCACTGAGCCAAACACTGCAGGGCCTTGGAGTGCATATTGCAACATATGCTACTCCCACTGCAGTCTTTAAGCATGTGTACAGATCGATATCTATCCATCTCAAAGATGCACAGTGCTACAATTTGGTACAACATTGATTTCAGTATTAATGCGTTTTCTATGTTTGTTCTTGTCCTCCATTAGAAGATATGTGTTTAAGGGACCTTTCTAACTACTTTTGCAATCTGTTTAACATAGGAAACATAAATAAACAGATTTTCAGACAAACACTACATGGATTTAGTCATTCAGAGCAACAAGCTTGGGGCCAACTGTTTATAAAGTTCTGTGTGGCAAAGTGTATATATATATTTTTTCTCCATTCAATTACTTTTTCGTCAAACTTTAAAGCAGCTTAGCTTGCTGACTTAATGACTGCCAGATAAGTATTTGTCAACAGAACAGCTGGCACACAATGCTATCTTGTAGCTTTATGCCACAACATATGCCAGCCACTCTGAGCATGTGATAATTTAACTGGGGCTGATACTACAATAGCAGATGGGCTGACGTATTGTTATTCTCACTCAAGCTCAAAGCTCTTGAGGGAATTGCTAAATAAAATCAAAGCAGATGGAACTTTCCAGGCTCCTTTATCTCTGTGCTGAACGGTTTTGAACCTCTGGAAGGTACTGTATAGTGGCCCGCTCAGCGCTCCGTCTCCTTCAGCCCCGGCTGTGGGATTCTTTAGCAGGAGGGGACATTTTCATTTTGCCGGTCAAAAAAATTAAAATGCAATACTTAGAGTGCAGGAGCCTTGGAGAAACCCTTCTCGATGTTTATAAAATACATTATGTTGCTGTAGATATGTCTGCAAAGTATTATTAAATTAATCATAATGATAACAAATGAAACTACAGTATTACAGCCCCACAGCTACAGTACAGCCATAGAAATACACTGGCACTCCACTCATGTTTCCAGCATGACAGTACAGTAGAGGGAAGCTGGGGTGAATTGCAGCAAGACAGCCAGAGGCTGATTCCATAAGGGCGCACAGTGTGTTGCTCTGCAGATTTCCAGAATGCCCCATGCAGAATTTGTGATTACAATATGAAATACTGCATGGAGAGTCCCACCTTGGCCAGGGTACTGTCTGCAAGCTTTGGATAATACTGGTTCTGAGAATGCCCACTAAGGAATCAATATGGAAGTTACAAGACTTTTACATTTTAGGCCAAAATAGTCACTTTTCTCAAGCAGATAATTTGAGATGATAGCTGGAGACCATGATTTCTCCTTCATCACGGTCAGGAATTTTAAATTCAATTCAATTAATTTTATTTCTATAGCGCTTTTCATACCACGGTATCTCAAAAAGCTTTTACATTTAAAACAGAAAGAATATCCAGTAGTAGTAAAAATGACTGAATGTGAAAACTCTTGTGCCGTCAGTTCCTTTACCACTGTTCAAATCTCAATAGCTTCAGGTACCCCATATTTACACAGTGCTTTTAACAGGATCTTTGAAAGGAAGGGTGTTGCAGCAGACCGTGTCGGGAGGATTAACTTAAAGAAGCACACAATATTTACTAGTGATTTCAGTTTCTACAAATAGTTAATTTGAGTTCAATAGTTATTGAGGAGTGCAGACACATAGAATATTCCAAGTTCATTAAAGTTTGCATTATTAAATGCAGTGTTGCATGATGTGACAGTCTCAAGTTTTTTTTTAGAGGCATGTGTACCAGCTGTTGGTTAGAAGACAGCCAGGATTGTCACCTGTCTTCCTCAAGGGAAGCAATCTGCTCTCGACTGGGCAAATTCGCTCTGCATTTATCATTGTTTATTTGGGATAACATCACACCCCAGTACTAGGAATAATTTCTTATCTCGACTAGCTGTTTGGCACTGTTCTACAAATTCATCACACCGTGTCAAGGGTTAAAACACATGAACATATGTCGCATAGTCTTCAAAAACCTATTAAAATAAATTATAGCATTGCAGTGTTAGGCTTTTTTGTGCATTTATAATAATAATAATAATAATAATAATAATAATAATAATAATAATAATAAACGTTATTTTATATAGTGCCCTTAAAAGCAAATCGTCTCAGAGCGCTTCACAGAACAAAGATAAATTCAACAAAAACAATAACACATAGAAACAAAAACAGAAACAAGGAAAAGGAAAATAAATCAGAAAAATGCCTTTAAGTTAGCTTTAAAAACACTCAAAGTTGCTGAATCCGATCTCTAACGGAATAGAGTTCCATAGTTTTGGGGCATAGCAACAGAAGGCCCCGTCGCCCATAGAGCGCAGGAGAGCAAAAGGGACACACAGCAGTCTAAGATCGGTGGAGCAGAGGTTGTGAGTCAGTGTGTAAAAGGTTAAAAGATCTGACAAATAAAGCAGAGCCAGCCCATGGAGAGCCTTGGAGGTCAGGAGAAGGATTTTAAAATCCACTCGAAACTTAACGGGCAGCCAATGCAAGGCCTCCAACACAGGTGTAATATGTGACCGTGACAAAATTCTAGCCGCAGAATTTTGAACATATTGCAATTTGTTGAGAATGCTATTAGAGACAACAGCGAGCAGGGCGTTACAATAAATCAATCCTAGAGAAAACAAACACATGAACTTGCAATTTTTCAACTGCAGAGGAGTATAGGTCGAAGCCTAGCTATATTTCTGAGGTATAAAAAAATGAAACCTCGACAGTATTCAACACATGCGGTTCAAAGGTTAACCCAGGATCAAAAATCACACCCAAATTTTTCATTTTAGTTCTGAACTCAAGCATGGTACCATCAACCGACAGGTTTACAGCATTGGTTTTACCTAGCTAATGGGGAAGTATATAATATCATATCCTCAGTCTTGTTACAATTTAGGTGTAAAACATTTTGCAACATCCAATTTTTTATATCAGAGATATTGGAATATTAATCTAAATGCTTCACGACTGAACTAAAGTGACTGCAATAAGCAATTATTCACCTATATTACATGCAGCATTGTTTGTTTTTTTACAGGTTTTTCACTTGTAGGTTTGATGCTCAGGACCCCAGACCGCCAAGTATACTGCAGCTCATAAAATCAAAACAGCACAACTTCTACAACATATGAAACTGACATCTTGTGTTTAATAAATACATTTATTAAGAATAGCCTATTTTGAGATATATAATCTCCAGTCAAAAACATTTTCAGCACAACTTTATAATTTCATTTTGCACATATCCCGTTGTTTTTTGTTAGCTCTGCGGTACGCAGCTACTGTACTAAACAGGGCCCTTTCACAAAGCTGACTAGTTCCCACTGCAGCACTCAGTCACAACCACAGTCTAGTTTTTAAACAGTGTGATGTGTTCAAGGCAAACCTCTTTGTAGTAGTCCAGTTTGAATAGACAGTACGGTCACAAGGCAAAGCATCAGGGGAGCATTAGAACTTGAATACCAGCAGACCTGCAAGAATGAGAGCTGCTCATTGTGAACAAGTGGGCTTACTCATCCAGCACAGGAGTCAATAACAATCATACAAAAAGCTAATTAAAAAACAAAAAACAGCACTTTGTGACCCAGCTCTCTGTTTTTCAGTATAAAAGCCAAGAAAATACCTCCCACACTATGAACGTGATGGATGTACACAGCTTCTTGGTGTATGAAAGTTCACAGGCTGAACTCCTTTTGCAGGTTGGCTGGATCTGTGATTAAGGGATAGGTTTTATTATTAATCAAATAATGTAGTGTGGTATTCTCAAAGTACACACTGAAATAGCATGTCAAATCCAACCTCACATCCACAAAACATGAAAAACGAATGCACAGTTGCGTAGCCCATTCAACTTCTGCGTTTGGTTCCTCTTAAAGATTCTCTGTGTCGTTTAAGAGGTACGACTGCTGCCTTGGGACAGTTTGCTATCTGTTCCAGGAGACTTGTACAAACTGTTGTAAGCAAGTCTGCATTTTTCACCAAGGTCTGACCTTGACCCTATAAGTTGTGGACAAAAAGTCAAGTCTGTCTGGTTTACTGAATAAAGGACATTCATCCTGTCAAGTATTCTAGGACAGTCCTCTCTCTCCGATCTTCCTCCAAAAACAGTATTTAATTCATTATTAAGTGAACATCAAAGAAAACACCTCTGAGTAACACAAGAGTTACATACAGTAAACAATATACATTCTTTACAGATACACAGGAAACACTCTTCTGTTTCCCTTTCAAATGCATTAAGGCTGCTTCTGGATAACCCAAGACATTTCATATTTACAGATGGAGAAAATGCCACACAATCATTTGCACAATTGGTTAACACAATGACAGCACATTACAGGCAGCAGGAACACCAATTCAGAGCAGCTCTGAATGGAGTGTTCTTGACCAAGAGCTGGTAATATTTATGAGTTAAGCACATCTCTGGTTTAAAAAGCATTTACTTACTGCTTAAGTTATATAGTCTGTTATGCAGAGTACTTTTAACAAGGCTTCTTTTCTATTTTTAAACCACAGGTCACGGCCTTTCAGCGGGTCTTGTATCTGAAGATGCATTACTAAAGGTAAGCTAAAATGTGTTGCCGTTTATTTTAAAGTTTCTATTTTGAAATGGGCAAGTCTTGGTTTTACCTATTTTCTCATTCTGTTCATCAAGGTCGTTTGCTTTTTATGTACATTAATGAAGCTGCCTACTTTCTGCTCTCACTGCATCAATATTCCATTCTTGTTAAAGTAGCATCTTAACTGGGTCCTTGATCCATACTGAATGCTGCAATAGCCAAATCATTGTCTACAGGCATTTTCATTCTTGGCACTACAGTGCAGATCTATCTATCTATCTATCACTGGGCTAGGTTATTTATCGAATTCAATTTCAAGCCAAGTGCCTTTGCTTTTCAGTGTTCAGAACAGACTAAAAGCGGGCAAAGCAGGTGCACAACTGATCGTTTTTGACAAGTCGCACACACAAACCTGTTGCTAAAAACCAATGTTGCTCAAGCAGACTGTGTTAGTTTAGAAAAACAGAAAGCAACCCAATCGTCTTACACTGCATCCAAATCAATGCCCCCTGGGCAACGCAAAAAAAAAAAAAAACCCAAAAAACTGAAATATCACATATTAAGTTTAGCTAGGGTCACTCACTGAAAGGATATGAAGAGACCTTAATAAGAAATGACAAAAAACCAGGTGCATCTGTCAGTGTTACTGTTCTGTCATCCCATACACCTGAAGATATATCATCACTTACAAGACAGAAATATAAAAATGTGAAAGAAAGCACTCCATTTGCGCAGGGGCGAAATGTCATTTATACTAAAAGTCATGCCAAAACCTGTCTTAATAATCTTAGACAAACGGTGATCAATACAGAAACATTTTACACCAGCTAAACCACACTGTGGTGCATGACTTCTGACCCATCCAATATAAAGGTGCCCAATAAATGCTTTTAGAATTGGACAATCATGTAATCTATCGTACAAAATGCTGGCTCCAGTTCCTCTGCCATCTGACCTCAGACCTGGTGTATGTTAAAGCTATTCATTCAGTTTAACATTATTTACTTTCACATACTTCTATCATTTCTTGATTTGAGAGTATGTTCTCGTTTTGTAGAGTATCTTCTTTTAGTACTTAAGTGGCACTGAGCATACAGCATCTGAACACAACTCAAGAGAAGTAAATAAAAAAATGCAGCGGCAAACATCGTTAAATAAAGGGTGCAGGGTTACCTTGTAGTTTAACCCACCTACATCGATTACTGATCTTGCGAGAGACAGGACATGGTAAAAGAACCCTTTTTTTAAATCTTCCTTCAAGTAGTTTAGTGGAAGTCTTTATTACCTTTGTCATTGCCACACACTATATTATATATGTGCCTGAGCAACATAATTAAGCAATAAAAGCTGCTCATTGATGCTTTCATGCATGTACTACTATACTCTTCAGAAATGTGTAAGCAAGTTCCCTTTGTCCATCCATTATGTGGAATGGAGTAGGACAGACTCGCAGTGGAAAAAACGTGTCAACAGAACAACTCAAGACTGCTTGGTTTAGCACTCCTCATGATCAGGTCCAATCATTTCACTTGTATAAACTCATGGTCGGACTCTGGTACATGTACATGTACGCGTCACACAGCAGTCTCCGTGCAAAGCCTTGAATACTCTTGGGGTCCAGCGCGTGGAGCTCTTCAGGGGTCATCTTGAGGTATGCGCCGACCTCTGGACAGGGCGTGACCTGCGGGATATTGAAGCCATTCTGTCCTCCTGTGAGAAGGAAGGGAGGGAGAAAAAAAAGCTATTTCTCATTTCTCATTTGCTTAGTTTGTATTGTACAGAACAGACAGCCTCTTACACAGGTACATAATGAAGATTTTATCGAAAGCCGATCCAAACATGTTGAGAGCAATAGGTTTTTGCAAACTTTCTTCCCTACATTGTCACCCCACTACAGAGCCCATCATCAACCCCATGAGATCGTCCTGACAGGCCCCTCCAGCACACTGCAGGAATTGAAGGAATTCTCCTGGACTGGAGAGTGGTATATACTCCTATAGGTCACACACACACACACACACCTTCAGAAGCTCAAGGTCTTATTGTAGTAAGCAATAATGCACTGTACACAGAATGGTTTAGTCATTGGCCTTGGGGCGTCTGAACTTTGTATGAATAACTTTACTCAGCTTTGATGTATAAAACAAATACACTTCTCTCCAAAATAAATGATTTACTGCAGTTCATCAGCTACAGGAAGCCCATCCACTCATGGCTATAACATGTTCTGAACACTAGAGGGCGACTGTCTGAGATAACTGAGGCAACACAGTGCACTTGTCTAGTATATCCAGTAGGCAGCAACTCACTTGCATTGTGGATTACAGAGACTTCAGTCTGTATGCAAAAAACCTAGAATGGCTTTTGAGTTTTATGCAACTGCTTAATGCGGGTTTCAGCTATGTGCTATAGCTGGAAACTAAGGATACAGTTCCATAGCCTGATGATGGATTTAAAAAAAAAAATTCTACCAAGTATATGTTACACAGAATTAAACAACTTAATTATAAGCAAGTCATTTCAGAGTGTGTGTTAAACAGCACTACCAGATCACATGATTATCCTAGTTGTTTTTTTTTGCTCCTTTAAGTTTCAGTGACAATGCTTAACCCTGTGCAGAAACTCTGGGACTTCCTAAGGAAACGAATAGAAACAACGAAGCCCCACCGTCCCGGTCTGCCATGCTGTCAAAGAAGAGCCAGGCCGCTTCCCCCGGGCCGTACTTGACGAACGCCACGTAGTGACTGGTCTCTATACAGAGCACCGCGAAGAGCTCCATCCTCTGCCTGGGGAATCTGCCCTGCCTCCAGGCACAGTCCGCCAGCTCCTTCGGGAGGGACAGCTTGCCCAACTGGTGCCCTTTTCTCCTGTGGTGGAGATGCACCTACAAGAAGAGTAGAGCACTCTTATCTCAAGACCGTCCTTGCTAAGGCAAGCTTTAACAATGTTCTCTTTTTCCAATTACGGTATTTGTTATTATCGTTCAAGTCAACTTTTTATTTTTCAGTCTGTATCTGTTTGTGCCCATAGACAACATACATGTGGTTTAAAAAATAAAAAATCCTTTAATACAGCAATAATTACATTTTTTAAATACTTCTGACAGGCTGACACTGTATCTTTGTAATATTGTTTTATTCTTCACTTGTCTAACAGATAAGTGTGTGACCGAAGCTTCCATTGTTTATCCTATGTCCCCATCTTGTGGTTATTCCTGGTATTACATTTTTTTAGTTTTAGACATGAAATATATGTTTTTACAGTAGGTATGCTGTAATTGAGTATATGAACTAATATACGAGATTAGCAGCTGCATTAAGTTTCGTCTTGTAAAGTGCTTTCCTAGTAACACCTGCTGTTCTTTAACAAGCTTCTCCAAGCTTTGTCCTATAGGCACTGCACCGAGTAGTCTTCCTGTACACACAGTGTACCCACTCTTACTTACTTGTGTGTTGCATTTTTCACAGAACTGCTTGATTTTCCCAGCTGCGATATCTGCATCCTCGTAGCACTCCCTGCATTCGTACAGGGCCAGTCCACCGCAGATACGGCACTCCCTGGGAGCTGAAAACAACACAGGACATCTTCAGGAAGAGCGTCAAGAAAAAAAAACCTTTAATTTGCAAGACAGTGCTGTGTTGTATTTGTTGTTGTTGGTATCCTAATGCATTGAGACAGGCCTCTCTTGTAAACAGTATGTGTTCTAGTCCTGTTTTTAACTGCTATACTTCATGGCACTACTGTTCTTATAGATGCCTTATTCTACCGAACAGAATTGAAATAAAGAAATAAATAAGCAAATAACTTACTGTCTTCGAGTAAATCAGTGATGTCCACTTCCAGAGAAGGAAAGATTTTGTTGAACATCTTGAAATCTTTTCCAAACCGAGGCATTTGGATAATAAGGCAGGATGGAGCCTGGGAAGGAAAGAGTTAATAGCTGTATTGAGAATCTGAATTGACTGACTGATCTTCTTACTGCCAGGTATCTTGAGAACATTTAAAAATGAAACTTAAATATGCAGTGGCAATGTACATACATATTTTAAACAGGTAGTTAGGCAGCAGCAATAGCAAACTGGCGAGTTCTCCAACTCCTCAGACAGAAAGAAAACCTGTTTCTCACCTCTGCAAACTTCAAGTCACTGTTAATAAAGGACCACTCCAGCAACTGCTGGCTAGTTGGGACGCCAACCTTTTCATTTTTATCCATGAAGATTTGGTAACAGTAACAATCTTGGACTTTCTGTCCCATTGACCTGCACACAGAAAAGTTTCCATTGTAAATGATTACCCTCAAATACAGACTGCATCAGTCTTGCAAGAAAGACACATATGGAACTGCATTGTTTCATTAGCTTACCGAACTTTCAGCAATGGATCCACTCGTAAAATATGATGGAAGAGTATGTTCAGAAATTCTTCTGGATCTGCAAAAAAAAAAAAAAAAAAAAAAAAAAACACACAGGAGCATTGGTTTATACTTATTTATTATGGCAATGCACATATTTTGACAACAAGCCTTCAAATAAATGTCACCCTAGTTCTTTAGCGCTCCTCCCCCTTTTTAACAGCATGTTTTCAACCTATCAAAATGCTCTGCTTCCTACCACACCTCTCTGGGTAAAAGTGATCATATTTCCGGAAAAGTACATTAAAATCAGCACCTAACCCACTGATCCCGCCAAACCACACACCCAAGGATACAGCAATCTTATAACTCAACACACGAATCCAGGAAACATCTGGTATCGGACTATTCCTTTAAAAGATCAAAGCACATGTCCAGGTGCAGCCCTGCAGTTGTTGGAGGGCTGGTTCAGATCTAGGAGTTTCACTGGCACTTGGTTATTGGTACCTTAACATGAGGACTATTGGTTGCCAGAGCCTCAAATCAAGTATATATGGTTATGGGGAAACAACCAATGCATTTGCTGGATAGCGCCCAAAAACAAAATTGATTAGATCTTTTCAGATTCTGGAGATAACACTTAGAAATGAATGTTTTAGAATCAATTCTCAAAGCCTTTCTAATTGCAGCAATCACGTTAATAAAAAAAAAAAAAACACTCTTTCTCCCCAGCTCCTTATTGGGAGTGTCCCTGCAACTTCTTTGTTCTTACACACCTTTCTCCTCGGAGGTGAATCCAGAAGCAGCTTCAACTTTCTCAAGTATTCTCCGAAGTTTCATTATTTTCGTAGCGCACACGTATCCAAATCTGTGGAAAGCAAAGCAAATGTGATGTTCAGGAATGGGAAAGGAAGGGTCACAAAGTGGTGCAGTAACGCAGCTCCTCTGTACTGGCTTGTGAACCCCAGCAAGGTTACTGAGAAACACATGTGTTACACAACATGTGTGAACACAGGTGAACAAGGGGTGAAACCTCATTAGAGTTTGGGAAAGGTGAATGGCAGAGAGCTTGGTCAGGTGTCTTTTGTATTACTGGGTACGTAATCCCGTCAAACGACTCACCTGTCAACTCACCATCATCATCATGGATATAATAAATGAAGGTTCATATTAAATGGCATTTACAGTACTGCCACTGAAACTGGGTAAAACTACAGACTGTACCCCTAATGGAAATGAGACGGCATCCCCTGCTAGGCTACTGATCCGTGGAAGACTAATTAAAAGAAAGCAGCAGACGCTGTATTAAAATTCAACAAACTTCAAAACACAAGACAAAGCGACGGCGTTCCCTGTGCTGACTGGACTGCCACCCCGCTGTGGTTTACAAGGGCTTCTGGGATCACAGCTAAGCCTGTAGGGGACAGCTGCACAGGCTGCAGCCTGCTTTAATGAAACAAACTATTAGCACTCACCAGGCTAGGGAGTTAACTAATGCCAGTGAGGCCGCCAGAGTTTCATGTTTATACGCTGGACTTTATCAGCTCTCTACAAAATGTTGGCATGTGTGGGGTGGGGGAGGCAAAACAAAAAACAAATGCTGGCCCTGGTGCTGTTTGCATTATTAAATTTCTCAAATGAACAACAGTGCATTTACAATGTGAAGCCATCATGCCCACTTACAGCTACACAGTATGTTTGTTTGATGGAACGACGGCTTGGTGACTAGGGAACTAAGGAACTAGCACTCACACACGCAGAGGGTTCACAATGTCACGTACAGCAGCACTCACATGCGCACAGGGTTCACAATGTCACATACAGCAGCACTCACACGCGCAGAGGGTTCACAATGTCACATACAGCAGCACTCACATGCACAGAGGGTTCACAATGTCACTTATAGCAACACTCACATGCGCAGAGGGTTCACAATCTCGGTCCGCAGCAGATCCTGAGTCTCTCTATAGTACTCCACGTCACTTCTACCTCTCGGTCTCAGCAGCACTGTGTCGAGGACGGAGCTGAAGGAAAACAGGCTGCAGAAACACAAAGACATACATAAGCTTGGGAAGGAGAAGAGTCAGCTTGGCCCATCAAGGATCGTCCCTTCTTAGCACACCACTTGCCCCGAAGGGGATCAATCTGCTTCAGTAGCACAGAAGCAATTTGTTCACGTCCCTAGTGCTTTGGATGCTACACACACGGTTTAGAATGGGTTGAGGGAACAAAACAAAAAAAATAATAATACACTTGATATACCGTTATGGGAATAAATTTACCCATCAATAACTACACTTAGAAAAATATCAAAACAAAACCTAATAAATTCAATGTCAAACATTTTGACTGCAAGCCTTTCAATTTCATTAAAAGTTGCTTTATTTTTAAATTGAAATAGCAAAAAACACACACACAATATTCCAGCACGCCTCACTGAGCAGTTAGTTAGCAGTGTCCCACGACACACCCTGATTGTAGTTAATACTTGTCTATTTAGATGCTTTATTGTCTCTAAGAATAGACTATGTATTAATAACCTAACCCTTCTTCACCCACACATCTAATCGGCAGCTTTGCCCTGCAGCCGGTCTGCCACTCCCCCACAGTTCCCTTTCCTCTAAGCAGGTATGCTGCTCACCAGAATAAAGTGGAGTCCAGGTAACAAGAGTTGTAATGCCCCTGGATTCCTTTCTTCTTCCCCACCATGACCTCCAGCCCCTCCATGTCCATTTTGGGAGCGGTGTTCTGCTCCACCACCTCACTCAGGTAGCCCCCGAATGCTGAAAAAAGCAAAACGACACTCAACCCAAGACACTTCAAACTAGAGGGTAGGCAAATCTACCTGCCACGTTGAAGAAGTGAATTGCGTCACGTTTCTGTATGGTGTGTATCAAGAAGCTGATACCTATTAGACATCTTAACTCCATTAATAGCAGGGGTGTTAGATTAGGATTGAAACTTTAGTATTAAAACAGGCTTAAACTTTTAAAAGTTGAACACATTGGGAATTTCTGTAACAAAAAAGCCATCATGAGTGCTGTTACATTTTCACTACAAAAGTAATGTGGACGGCACATGTGTGCAGCATAGGAGTATATGGAAAAAAGACCTTGCACTGTTACCTGACCTGCATGTCTTAGACACAGGTTATACATTTAGGAACAATTCTAAACAATGCACACTTTTAATAAACAGGCTGTCTCTGTGTGTGGATTTGGGTTCATTCTTTCTCATAATAAAAGCAGGTCTATTACCTATTGAATTGCAGCGCTCAATCTGGTTGGAGGAGTGGTGTGGAGATGGGAATCTGGAGTCTGGCCTGCAGCTCTTCAGTTTGACGAACAGAGCTTTCTTTGGCGCACAGGTGAAGTAGCGCATGCCCTTGAAGGTGCCGTCTGTACAGCCAGCACATTCGTCCTCCTGCAAGACAGGAACACGGGTTAAAGCACCCCCAGAGCAGGGCTGCCAGCTCTCATCAGTCCTCGGGTAACCCCAACAGTTCATGTTTGTGTTTCAAAACCAAAAAAAAAAAATCTAATAAAAATACCCCTTGTTTTCTAGCAGTGCATATAAAACAGTGCATATAAAACACTCACATAATCAGCACCTGGAACAGTGATAAGTCTGTTGCTACAGCGATTGCTTTTCATTAGTGCCGGGTCAAATTGCTTATTAAAGCAAGGAAAGAAACACTGTTCTGAACAGTAGAATGTGTGTTCATTGATTTCAGAAGTCATTTCTGCAATGGTTTCCTTTGCGAGGTATGTTTGATACATAACTTATCAATAAGATTTATATACGAGCATGGTCATTTTTTGACACCCAATACAAGCAGTATATGGTACGTTCGAATATCCAAATTGGTGTCCCTGTACTAATTGCTATCAGACTACAATGCAAACACATGGGAGACTCACCAGTTCCAGTCCAGCTAATGGCTCGGTGAGCCCAGGGGGCTGCCCCACCCAGCGGATCACTCCGTAGAGAGGTGGGTTCTCCTTCACCTCCACCAGGGACCCCACCTCCAGGCCGTAATGGTTCCGGAGAGGCACTGCGAGGGCTGGGGGCTCGTGGACATCCCCGATGACAGACTGCACGGAAAGGGAGAGCGGCGTGGGGCTGACGCTGCCGTTGGGGCCACTCTTGTTGGTCAGGTTGAAGGGCAGCGAGTGGAACTTGCTCTCGCCGGACAGTGATGGAGTGGGGGGAGCCCGGGAGGGAGGAGAGGTCTGGCTGAACCCAGAGGAGGTGTCCAGGAGGGACTTTGCAGGATCTTCTCCAACTGAAAAAATAAATAAAATGACATGCAGTGATAATGCTAAGAGAAGAAGCACATTCAAATTTAACTGACGCAGTAATACTTGAATGAATTAGTGCAACAAATGCATCCATAAATATGTTCCTCAAGCAGAGGTTTTACTTAACCTCTATTTGGATCACAATTAATGCAGAAAAGAATACACCTGATGGATTTTTACAAAGACTGGTTAGAGCAACAAATTATTTTTAGGTCAAACATTATATTGCTCAGAGGACAAGGCAGCTTCATGTAAGTGATGCTAAAACAGCAGCTGTTGATATACAAGACCTATATTCACAAAGCTTTAGAACTCAATGTTACGTAGGAGTTGAAACTTTGTGATCAGGGCCCTCTACAGAATAAAGCAAAAAGGAAAAGCGCTGACATCTTATAAGAACACATGAAAGTTTACAAACGAGAAGGGGCCAGTCGGACCATCTTGCTCGTTAGGTTGTTAGTAGCTTATTGATCCCAGAATCTCATCGAACAGCTTCTTGAAGGATCCCAGGGTGTCGGCTTCAACAACATTACTGAGGAGTTGGTTCCAGACTCTCACAATTCTCTGTGTAAAAAGTGCCTCCTATTTTCTGTTTTGAATGCCCCTTTATCTAATCTCCATTTGTGACCCCTGGTCCTTGTTTCTTTTTTCAGGTCAAAAAAAGTCCCTTGGGTCGACATTGTCAATACCTTTTAGAATTCTGAATGCTTAAATCAGATCATCGCGTAGTCTTCTTTGTTCAAGACTGAACAAATTCAATTATTTTAGCCTGTCTGCATATGACATGCCTTTTAAACCAAGAATAATTCTGGTCGCTCTTCTTTGCACTCATTCTAGAGCAGCAATATCCTTTTTGTAGCGAGGTGCCCAGAACTGAACACACTATTCTAGATGAATTCTTACTAATGCATTGTGAAGTTTTAACATTACTTCCCTTGATTTAAATTCAACACTTTTCACTATATATCCGAGCATCTTGTTGGCCTTTTTTTATAGCTTCCCCACATTGTCTAGATGAAGACATTTCTTAGTCAACATAAACTCCTATGTCTTTTTCTTAGATTCCTTCTTCAATTTCAGTTTCTCCCATATGATATTTATAATGCACATTTGTATTGCCTGCATGCAGTACCTTACACTTTTCTCTATTAAATGTCATTTGCTGTGTGTCTTTTTACTGATCACATTTTGCTGGTCACCCAAAAATCCTCATTTTGGCATTTTCAAAGACACTTTTATCTGAACCTCAAACCAACGCCCCCAAAAAGGTTCCCACATTCTAGATCCAGAGCTCTTGTATCACTGGGTTTTAGAGATTTGCAAGGCTTTTATTAATGTTATATATTCTCATCCAACACTGGGTACCAACAGAAACCCCTAGGTCTTCCTATAGGGTACCGAAAGCATTCCAAAACCATGTCTTCTTGAGAACGGGTCAGCTCAACAACTGCAAATACTTACCAGTTAAAGATGTGTAGCAGTTCTTGGTTGGACTCTGCAGCAAGTTAATTAACATTATGTAATTAATTGGAAATAATGAAAATTCACAAAATGTGTAAATGCAAACACTAAACAAGAAACAACTGTAGGTCATTTGTAACAGCACTAGTAAAAGCTGCATCTTATCAGACGCGGGTATTTACATGCGTGATCATGCATCATGGGGCACTACTAAACTACATGAGGTAGCAAATGGTACTCTGAACAAACGATCTTGATAGCAGTGTTGTTCTACTCTCAAAACACAGTCAAGGTTGGTTCATACTTTGCCACTGGGAGGGCACTGCGACCAGCTAGAGAGGAGAAAAATGAAACTCTGGCAAACAGACTAGAGAGACAGTTGCAGGATTGAAGAATGAATCAGGCTTTGAGAGACATGTGCTCGAATCAAGGCTGTTAGGACGGTGCTGCTTGACCTTTGGGGGGGAATACATTTACCTGAATGTGGCCTCATGTTGCATTGCTGTAACTCACAAGCAGGGTCACAGACCAATGTTATTGCAATGATCGGCTGATCTGGTAAATGCCAACAAGACGCCTCTGAAAACGAGACACCAGGCATTGCAATTTCACAATGATTCAAGGCAACACTATCACTGTAACTAAACCACAGGAATAAGGGACGGACACTCCCGAGTTCCCAGCAATGCTTTTACACTGGAACTGGTTCAGTTAATGGGAACGTTGCTATCAGGCTGTTTTGTTGTAGCGTACCCGGTTTAGCCTTTTGTATTACCTTCATCAATGTACCATGTGCTTTTTGATTTGGATTGGGGCTGGTGATCAATAGTGCTGCCATTTAAAGTGTAATAAAATGCAGATCTGCTTCTACTTCCAGACTGGGAAGTAATTCCTGTAGATGACAAAGTAGATCAAAAATAAAAAAGTACTGTAGGATGAATAGATCTGCCTAAAGAACTCGACTGAGAAATAAAAAATATATATATATATATATATATATATATATATATATATATATATATATATATATATATATATATATATATATATATATATATAAGGTTTTGAGAAATGCGTTACAAAAAAGTGTCTTGTCACCCAGGGTAGGACAAATTTGAACATGCCTCAAAAATAACCTCCGATTACTAACCCTTTGAGTAGCGAGCTCTAAAATGCCCTGCCGAGTTTTTTTTTTTTTTTTGTCTTCTGCATGACAAAATAAAAAAGTATAGGGAAAGGTTTTGACTAAAAAAATAACAGGTAGGCAATAAACAACGGTGTGGAACAGCCACAACAACACGTCCTACCAAAAAAGAGAGAGAGACATGAATAAATCATATCCAGGTAAACAGGTGCTGGGGGCACAGAGAGTGAGAGTGTCTAATGCTTCAGCGTATGATACTCCTTGAAGCATGGAGCAACGCACAGAGCTTGGCGCTGCCTCTTCGCTGGACGCCCGTCACTTCTTGTTGATGGTAAATATTCTTCACTTATGTCTTCACGGACACACTCGCCGAAATCCGATTCAGTGGAAGAATTGTATGTATTTCAATGTAAATCGGAATCTGAATTCAATATTATTTCTAATACTTCTTTCACACCAAGCAATTTTCGCTGGTTTACAGACATTGTTGACAATTTTGTGAATGTGCTTATTGTATGTAATTCAGTCATTATTTGGCAGAGGGTGCAAGAGACCAATAAAAGGTGTTACAGAAACCTAGTGTTACAATATCATGTTATCGAGAGTTCTGTAGGCTCAGTAATTCAAGTTTAAAGTTGCAGAACGTACCAGAACGTTCGTTCTCCATGGGGACCAGAGAGCAGTGTACGTACCGGTAAATAGTCTTATTTAAATAAATAATTCAGCCAGTGACTAACAATGACTTAATTTAAGTGTAGGTCCTCAAACTGCCCGATTCATTTCACTTTTCATTAAAAGGTGAGCTTCAGTTTTGCACTTTGGTTGCTGCCAGAAAGCATCAAAACACATTGACGAGGGGGAAAAGACAAAAAGTTTAAGTTACTCTGCCTCTACATCTACTGTTTTCCCAGTCTGTATAATAAGGCTTTATAAACAAAAGGACAGAGGAAAGGATCCAAGCATGAAACTGCCTTTGTAAAGTTATATATTCAGAAGAAATGCTTTCACACCATTCGCTTCCCCTTTGTATTAATCACTCTTTTAAGCCCTTCGCTTTGACAATTTGTCACGCAATTCTCCAGCTTGCACCTCTCGACTGGAGTTGTTTTTTGTTTTGAATCTGCAGGCCGACAGATATGCCATTCTCTTGCATTACCAAAGGGTTTGATTCCATTTGAAACAGGAACACAGTCATTTCATACAGAGGAGGAAACTTTAAAATCAGCAATTTGTATTGAAGCAAAGCCAGCAAAAACACATGCCGAGGCAGGTTTGTAATCATAATGAGGGAAAGATGCAGAGCTGCGGAGTACAAACAAAGCATAGAGTCAGAGGTTTGAAACGTTTCGCCAGCGCGAGGTTTAGAAAATTCAAGCAAGGACCCTGACAGCACAGCCTCCGTTTCAGCAGCGCTTTCCACCCACACAGCAGATCTCTTAATTGTACATCCCATTGGCCTTCACACTTTTACATAAAACTAACCACAATAATGTGCAATTATCAGAAACACGTGTGTATTTTTATTTTAAAAAAGGGTGCTACACAACTTAAAATGTAATCCTTTAGTACACTCGGACTTCATGCTTGCTAGTGAAACTATCACGAGCTTAGCTTTACAAATATTGCTGCACTACCCCAGAATACCACTAGATGACACCCTGCTTCTAGAGAATGAGTGTCAGGACCAAATCCCACAGTAACCGTACCAACTTCAAAGTGTGTAAATTGGAGTGTTTTTGCTTGACTACAAAATACAGAAGTATTTTTTGGTATACTTTTAAATCAAATAAAACTAACATCATGTGTGTGCATTTAGAACAGCTGCTACGCGTTTGCAAGAACCAGCCGTTTAACCTGATGCAAACAGGCAGGAAGACCAGGGTGCTTTCTAGCAACACCCTGGACTGAAATGGTCCATTGGTGCCAGGGTGCCGAACTGCGTATTATTTGCTATGTACCTTACCTTTAGATTTGGGCTTGCTCTGATTGGACAAGCTCTTCTCTCCTACCCCTCTTGATGCAAAGATGTGCTTCTGGAGTCTCTGGTCCTGCATGGGGAACTCTAGAATACACAAAACATTTGCATAATCAACATTTTTTTTTAGTTTATTTCCAACAACAACAACAACAAAGAAAAAAAAAGGTACAACCTAACTTTAGAAAGCCCGGGGATCAGTTTGAAAAGACATCCCAATACAGCTGAGAGCATTAGAAATGTCACTTCCATCGCGATGCTGACTACTGGAAACAAAGTTACAAATAAATACAGAAAGATAACTGAAGAGTCAAGAGAAATACTGACCTGGTATCACATCAGCAATATGCACAAGACGAGTGTGTTCTACGCTTGCGAAACTACACAGCAGTTTATTATTTATCACTCCATCCCAGTCACCGATAGGCTTGTCCTGTAAACAGAAGCACCTTGCATCATTACCCGCTGCAGTATATCATTATCTCGTAACCATCTATTTATATTCCTGCCTCGGGCGTTCCACCCTCTGAAGGTTTGCCAAGTGGGCTGTGAGACGGCTTCTCCATGAAGAACAGGTCACTTAGGGATTCAATCTACACCTGACCAAATGAGTTTGCAAAACTGGTCTGAAGGTTTCCGGGTTAGCAACACCGATCCACGGCTACAAGCTCGTGCAATTTGCTAGTTGAAATGATTCTGTCGTTCTCATAGCAAAACACAATGCTCAGTGCAACCAGGCAACAGGGATCAAGGCGGGACAGCCAGCCCTGTGCGCTACTGTAGAAGGTACTCCCTCCTGGCAACTGTAATCCCCCAGGCGGTCGCTGCTCTGTGAACAGACACAGCCCTTCCAGCCTCCGTGCTGTACAGCAAATCCAAACAGTCTGCTAGACAGGGCTTTGTACCTGGCTATTGGGGGGGGGGGGGGGGGGGGGATCACATCTAGAAGCCAGATGTTAAACAGAACGTATTGATAGATTTTTATTTTGCTCTGAAAACACATCTGGAAATAAGGTGATCATTCTGTGGTTAAGAAGTACTGTATGCGGTAATGTGTGTGTCTGTGGGAAGGGGAGGAATCCAAGTGGACACAGAATCAGGTGATCTGTCTCCTACATGATCAGCAGTAACAGGTTACTGTTTTCAGAGTTTGTAAACAAAGGAAAGGCCATGCTGTAATTATACAGGACGTGGAAAACCAAGTCCTGATTTTATCCCAACAGATACAGAGAGCTGCCGTTGTAAGTTTGTATAGTGTGGTGCATAGGGAGTTTGGGTGTGATCACAACATTGAGTACCAATAAGCACACAAACAGATACAGTCAGGTGAAAATAGCCAACCAGTTTTAAAATCATAACCATGATAGTTGTTTTCTTACCATGTCCACTCCAACATAGAAGCCTAAAGCTTCATTCCCAGGCAGAAGGTCACAGAATATGACAGTCCCGTGCTCCACTCCCTCTCCGTGCTTCACGATCACTCTGGAGTTGATCTCCAGTGGCACTGCTCTCCAGTCACTGTCTCGGGGGTCCACCAGTGCAGAATGGTCCGTCTCCAGGTCGTCTTCTTCTTCATCTTCCTCCTCCTCTTCCTCCTCCTCCTCCTCCTCCTCCTCCCACAGCTCCAGCTTGTCCAGGGCCACGAAGACCCCACACTCATCCTCGCAGCGGAAGAGCTGCTTGCCTTGGTAGGAGCCATCGGTAAAGCCGTGGCCCCTCCCTTCCTCCTAGTGGATTAAAAGGAGAAATGCACCAGTGATGCCATTAGCCAAAAGCTTTTCCTTTTATATAACAAAGAGTAAAAAGAACAAGCAAATAAAAGAACTAAAACAAAGATGAACTACAATGCTGAACACACTTAACCCCCCACCCCCCCCCCACCCCCACCCCCACCCCCACCCCCCGAACAGACAGTAACCCAGACTGCCTTTAATATCTGGCCTGCACTGAGCAATCATGACTTACAACTGTTGCATAACCTTGCTCAGATACCAAGCAGCTGCACGGTACGCAAACTGGATCACTCAGTACAGTACATGCACTGAAGAACTACTATCCTGGCAACCAGATCTGTGAAGCAGCTGCTGTTCAAATCTCTAGGGTAATGGGATTCCTGTTTAGTCATACCAGATGATTTCCTTTGCACAGAGCACATTATATACTTTGTTTTTTACACCAAGCAAGATTTAATAACATTTAGAAGATTCAATAATCTGTAGCGTCTATCAATTATTGTTGCAAATACGGTACTGTAATAAGGTGTGCTCGGTACTGTACTACCCTAGTGGATGATCATTTTACGGCCAGTTGAGAACCTTGTAAAAGTATAATGGGATGAGCAAAGTGTTATATCACATCTTAATGATATTAATTAGTATACTGACACTTACCAATAACTCTACCCCAAACCAGATTCCTGATAGTGTCCGTTCAGGCATCAGAGGCCCTTTGAACCTCACCACCCCTGGCAGTTTGTCATCCCCAGACCGGAGCTGAACTCGGACTTTTGAACCACAGTCTATTTCCCGTAGCTGTTCAAGCCTGGGCTTGTTCTTGAAGAGGCAGTAGCGCTCTTCACAGTTCGTAATCGCCAACAGCAACTCAGAAAGCTTCTCATCAATGTCAGCAATGTCCTTCTCATCGAAGCTGAGGACCACGCTGGGCTGCTCCAGGATCCTCAAACTCTTCTTGCCTTTGTTGGCTGGAATGGGGCGGCCCAGGGATGAACGCTCTTGGCACGACTGTCCTATGCTCCCCCTGGGGATCTTCAAGTACTTCTGAGGCGGCTTCTCCACCATGCATTCCTGCACCAGTATGTAGTAGCGAGGATCCTCCCGGAAGGCTGTGTTCATCTTGTCTTGACTCCATAAGACCGAACTCATTATGACACCAGATTAAAACATGAGCTTCTGCATATTAGAAAGGGCCCATGCATTATAGGAACATACAAATACAAGAATCATGGGGATATTCCTTTGAGATGTTCAATTTTCTGCATGTTCTTGTCTTTTAATGCTTCTGCATTGACTGGTCATCTCTGTAGTCCATCAAGTCCTGTAAGACAGAAGTCCAGGGCGTTTAGTTAAACTTGTATTACAGTACAGTTAAACATAATTTGCTGTGAAATTCACATTTTCTACCATCTGGCTTAAGATTTTTTACTACAGGGTCAAGCCAATGTTCTTTAATCTTTCGTATAGGAGAGAGTAACAGTGTATTTTAATTTGTGAAGCCAAAACTTATCCTGGTGAAATAACAATGAATTTGTCCAGCCCTGGCTCATTTCTTACCTGTTCACTATCTCCTTTATTAATATTTAGTCAAAATGAAACTCAATTTTACAAATGCTGGAGCTCAGGCATGACAAACATTGTGAAAGAAGGATGCTGATACTGCTGTATTCACAATGCACAAACTCTACAGAATGTTAAAAGAATACCACCAAAGAAAATGTTTATTTTAGTACAGAACAAATTGATGTAAGCATGTGCTTGACACACTCATTTAAAATAACCACTTGTTTAAAGATAAATAAATCATATATCTATCTAATATACAGTAGCTATCTAATATATCTATATATCTATATATATATATATATATATATATATATATATATATATATATATTCAGACTATGAACATACTTACTATTTTTGCTTTAAAAAGCACACTTGAATATTTGTCAGTTCTTCAGAATTAACAGCAAGACTACACTACTCTCTGAACTGTATATTTTCTACAAGATCACACACACACACAAATCACTTGTCAAACCACAGTTTCAAAGCACACTTCAGTATACGATCCGTTCAAATGTGCATGAGATTTTATAATCACTTTGCATGTTGCTTTTAATGACTTCTACAGAGAAGCTAAGCTGATGATTCAACCCTCAAGATGTTCAAGACTGACAACATGTTTTGCCAAACATGCAATTGCCAAGTCCTTAAAGAATAAATAACCAAACAAGTTTATTACTTTCAGAGAACCCACTGTCAAATAAAGCCTTGCTGCAGCATTGTTGGAAAGTGAACGTTGTTTTTACCTCATTTTAACTGCCAGACTCAGCTCTTTCAATTCAGACCCTTTCCTTTCTTTCTTTGCTACATCTGAAGCAAGCTGCGTATTAGAAATTGAACAGGCTCAACCCAGACTCCGCTGAGCAGGGGGTTTTCCCAGCCCTGAGAAACCCCACATGCTGAGCACTAGAAGTACAAGTATAATACGGAAATGAACACAACTTGCACCACAGGGCTGGGAACCACAAGGGGAATTCTCAACCCTGCTACTGCCAGAATTACCCTGAATAATTCATACCATCAACGCCCACATGCTCTTAGTTCAGCTGACAATACAATTGTACCACAAACATGCATTGACCTATAGGCTAGATTACCAAATCATTATTAAATGAGCAGTTGGAAGCCCTTCCAAGCTGTGTAAAGTTACAATCATGAACTGCATTTAGCTTCTTCAGTTCACTCCCAATGTTCAATCCTTCAGTACATAAAGACAGTAGTTTAAAACATACACTTCTGTAGACAAAAACAAACAAATACAATAATACATGAATTGATCTGAATGACACTGGCACCCACTGAAGACGTGTGCTTGGAGCCTGGCACCGGACGAGAAAGCCCTTTCTGTTCAATTGCAAGAGTGCTCAAAAACAGAAACCTTCATTGTGCACTAGTTTAACTGCGGTGTCACAGTGCCTCCTGTGGATGCAATGATGCACTACAGCAGAGCAGCCCACAGGAAGAGTAGGGTACAGATAACTGCCACAGTCAATAAGACAAGCTGTTATTAAAGTACTGTGCTGTTTCCTGAAGATGGGATTTATAACCACCCACTCCTGCAAATGGCAACAAGAAAGAGTGGCAGCAGCATGGCAGTTTGAGAGGGGGGCGGTGTGTCTCCAAGGTCTGTCTTCAAGGAAACAAATCCCCAGAACAACATGAATTATCCACTCAATCCCAAAGCTAAAGGAGGTTTAAATCAATGTTAATGCAGTATGCACTGACGCATTTTAAGACATTAACCGACCTGTAACTGCATCCTTAAATAAAAACTGGGCCATTAAAAAAAAAAAAAGCCATCGCTCATTAGGAATAAATTATATATGCATACATAAATAATTCAATAAATAAAGGGTACATTAACAGATAAAAAAAAGCCACAATAACGATGCAAGTATATTTGTTACTGTAGCAGTATGATGGGAGAGTAAGCTGTTGCCTTCACCCTTCTTAATTAAAACTTTGACAGCATGGGTTAAAAATGTGATAGGTATGTTATTTAAAATGTCTGGGGGTGCAAATGTAGTTGAATGAATCGGTGAGTGGAGCTACAAGTCACCTAGAGTTATAAAAGCCTTGCCAGTGAGCATGTGGACTGAATGGTTGGCATCAAAACTGAAACGCCATCACGTGGTGTGGTGACATGAACTCATTAGGATTACACAGCCCACCAGAAACTCTGTACTTGCATGATTTACAATGGGTATACACTAAGTTATTGTTGCATGTATTTTGTATCCATCTAGGGTTAGAGCCACACTAAATTACCGGTACATAGAATTATATACAGTTATAACTGCAGGGTACACAAATGTTATCTTTATTTACATATTTACATATATACACACATATATATATATATATATATATATATATATATATATATATATATATATATATATATATATATATATATATATATATATCTTTTAAATACCTCTCAACACAAAAACATCTGTCAAAAATTCTGTGTATTACATATACGCTATGTGACCAGCTACAGTAACTTTCAGTAGCTCTGTTTACAAATTAATTCTGAAACCTGGACGTATGTTATCTTGCAATGCGACGCAAAAAAACAAAAAACAAAAAATACTTTCGATATTGTTTTTAGCTGTAACGGGAAATAAAATAATCCTATTGACCCAGGCCTTGGTTTAATTTTTTTTAAAACCCGGTATCTACTATGACATCATTTTTAGACCACTGTTACAATATTCGTGAAGGGTATAAAGGAACGGTAATACACACCGCGAGAGGTCGGTTTACATACAGCTTACCTTAATAACCTGTGTCTTCACATCACAGTCAGTCAACACACTACCTTCGGACTCCCATTTACAGCACAAACGTTTACGCGAATATAATAATATACCGCTGTTTTGGTTCTTCGTGTTGTCAACGATAGGCTCCTAGAGAAAACCAATCGCGACATCTTTTTTTAAAAAACACCAGACCGTGGAGATAAAAAAAAAAAAAGCTAATTCTAAAAATACACCCAGCAGCCTGTTGTATCGTTAAAAGCTCCTTGTAAGATTATTTACAAGAGGAACAAAGTTAATCTGCCTTTAGCACCGCCTATCCTGGCACATGATTGGTGGGAAAGCTTTGATGGAAAACTACAACTGTCTCGATGTCACGTCACTCATTTGTAGACACGCCCACGAGGTCCGAAGTTTGGTTGAGCGGCGGGTGGGCGGGAGTTCGTGTTGAATGACAGTCCAGTGCATTCTGAAGTGGGCGGTGCGGGGACAGGCATTTAATGATCATGATGATATGTCGTTCTCATAAATGACTGCGTTGTGTTTTGTGCTGTTGAATGGAAAACTTACAAAGAGGAAAAAAAAAAGTCGTATGATGAATAATTATTTTTTACTGGGTAAAAAGTGTGTGGGATGTACACAATGAGTACAGTATTAACATATTAGTCTAATGAAGCAACACATTCCAAAAATATAATAATAATAATAATAATAATAATAATAATAATAATAATAATAATAATAATATGTGCGTCTATAGTACAATTCACTATCATTTTCTACAGCTAGTTATATATTCCTAATAAAGTGGCCACATTACCAGTCATTGGTGAAAGAGGTAGAGACAAAGGGATTGGGAGACTGCAACAGTAATCACTGAATTCCAGCAATTGGAATCTCTGCTGTAGAACCCTGGACTCCAGATCTTCCTTACACAGTCCCTTCCCATATGGAGCAAAGCTGAGGGAACATGAAGCGACTTTGTGGCTTGGAACTTGGTTTCAGGAGACATGGGTCTCCTGAAACCAAGAAAAAGTGGCTTTGTGTTCCTTCGGCTTAACAGCAGATATGCTTCCAGTGTTACTGCACATTTGAACTGTAATTTATTCCAGTACAGGTCTCTACCTGGCCTCTGCATTGTGAAATGTCTGTGTGTGTGTGTCTTCAGCTCCAGCCTGTCTCATCATCACTGCTACTGCCAAACACATCAGTGAACACCTACTGTGAAGCTGCAGCCTGCCTGGGTCCCACATGCATCTACACGTACCTTTAATTTACACCAGCGTGTTCTACAGATGGCAGGGGTATTTTTCTATTTTTCTGTCCAGCACCAGCAGATTTTGTGAGCTAGCAGCTAAACAGCAGTTCAACGAAGCAGATATTTCCCAAACGCACTCTGGCATTGCAGAAGACATGGTCTGCCTGTGCTTGACCCTCTCTCCACACTGTCATTTCAACACTCTCTCTGACCAGAGATGCTGAGGACTGGAAGTGCGACTGGCCGTGCCCTGTGTCAGCTTTACAAAGGTCCCAGGAGGGTCCTGAAGAGCTGCCAGTCACTGTTAATCGCTAAACATAAACAAGCTCAAGGGCCTGCCTGCATACCCGGTGGTCTGACGTAAGACAAGAAGCAGTAGCTTCACACATTACATGGATGGCTGCTCTCCTGTATAATACACAGTGCTCTGTTTTGTTTTGCAACACTGTCTTTTGTAATTAAGAGTTCTTCATACAAAGGACACTAGATGTCATAAAGCAAGCACAAGCACTAACCAGAAATAAGTGCTTATCCACACATTGTGCCTAAATAGATGCAGTTAAAGCAAATAAAACAGTACCTATCTTCTTTTTTTTCTAATAGATTCACTTAAATTAACAGTTCATGTTGCTTCTTTCTAGTATTCAAACATTTACAGATATGAATTCCTAAAATAAAAAAAACAGCTTGCAAACTTTGCATTACAGAAAAGGCTTAGTACATCCTTCCCAAAGTTCTGTTTTCTTTCTTTTTATTAGTTCTCAAAGCCCAGTGAGGCCTGCTGTCGTGTCTGCAGCATTGTGATGTCACCACTGCAGCATTGTGATGTCAACACTGCGGCATTGTGATGTCAGTCTTTGGCACCCACGAGTTTGGTGGAATTAGAATCTTAAGGGAACTCAGAAAGTAAGTCTTCTGTCAATCTGGGTGAGTTCCTCAACCTCCTCAGTGCTCAGTTTGTTGCCTCTCAACCTAAGCAAGAAAAAAAAATACCTCATTAGAGATCATTGCTATGTGCACATAATTCATGTTAAAAACACAGCATTGCCCAGTACTGGTCAATTAGTTCAAGTCCATTTATCCTAAGTCAAAATCAAACACATTAATAACAAAGCCCTTGTGTACAGCATTTTCACGGTTACTTATTTTTGTACAAAAATAGTGAAATAAAATTCCTAATTTCCTTTCAAAAAGCACTAACAAAAGTTTACCATAGTAAAAGCATAGCAAAGTGTAATGAAGCACAGTGAAAGCATGGTAAAGTGTAGGTAAGCATTGTAAGGAATAACAAGGTATGATAACAAGGTATGGTAAAGCATAAAAAGCATCGGAAAACTGCAAAAATACAGTGGTAAGCTTTTATAAGTGGCACACTGGTTATGTTTATTACTACAAACTCCCTTACTGTCAACAGTTTTGTTAAATTGTTAATATATGTGTGGGTGTCCCATTCTCAGATCTTTATCTGTCTGTCTAATTCTCAGTATATTAGTTTCAACAGTGATGGGTAGCATTGGTTGATTAGTCATTATCACATCTGTAGAAACACTCACACTCAGACATGCAGCTTCCTGGCAGTAATGTGGACTACCAGCTGAGACGATTCATACCGAGTACAGTGTCAAAGCCACAGCAGCTTTCCATTCTGTGCCCTACTTCTTCATGATGATGGTGAGTGATACAGTAAAAGCATGTGTTTCCCATCGACAAAGCAAAGCAAAGTGTAATAAAAGCATGGTACAGCACAGGGAAGCACTGCAGAGCAAGAACCATTGTATAACCATGGAAAAAGCACAGGGACTCTGCAAATTACAATACACATTTACAGAGGTAAGCTTTTATAATGTTATGTTCTGTAACTTACCACACTGATTTAACAGTAGTATTTTTCTCAAGTGCTTCTAGAAGATACTGCACCCCCTGTCTTGTAATGTGGTTGTTTGTAAGCCTAAAAACGCAAAGGAAATGTGTTGCTTTGTAAGAACAAACATAAAAGCAAAATTCCATTCAAAATATATAAAAAATAATAATAATGATGATACCCATTTGATTTTTCATTTTGCCACCTTTTTAAATGAAGCTCTGTAGCAGCAGCAAGGAGACTGGTTTTACATGCAGTGAAATTAGTTTGTTAAAGCTTCCAATATCCCATGCAGCAAAATGAGTATCTGTGCGGTTCACTCCCATTTAAAAATGTACTCTAGTAAATTTGCTAAGTCTTTTTGCAGTTTTCCCATGTTTTACCTATGGTTATTTTTATTATTTGTTTATTTAGCAGACGCCTTTATCCAAGGCGACTTACAGAGACTAGGGTGTGTGAACTATGCATCAGCTGCAGAGTCACTTACAACTACGTCTCACCCGAAAGACGGAGCACAAGGAGGTTAAGTGACTTGCTCAGGGTCACACAATGAGTCAGTGGCTGAGGTGGGATTTGAACCGGGGACCTCCTGGTTACAAGTCCTTTTCTTTAACCACTGGACCACACAGCCTACTTCTTTACCATAGTTTACCCTGGTTTACCATGTTTTATTACACTTTGCTATGCTTTTACTATGGGACCTTATTTAAAAATGAAACTCCAGCGATAAACAGACCGTACCAGGAAGAATCAATAGATAATTGCTAAATTAAAAAAAAACATCATGCGCCACAGTGCATCATTTTAGCACCAAACAGAGCTCTGTTTCTTGCTGGTTGTTACTGTTGCAATTCCACTTGTATTTCCTTTCATATGCCCCTGCATGTAGAGCGTTCCCATTGTCTGCAGAGGCTGATTCATTAGGCTATTGTCTGCATGTTGATTTCCTGGATGAGAGTCGATTCTCGTCTGAACAGGTGGTTCCATCATCCCCAAGTAGCGCTGTCTACAATAGACCTGTCACTAATAAATCATTTTTTTAACCTGTTTTCCAAATGACAGATTGGGTGTATTAATGACTGTAAACAACACGTGAAGTGGGTCCTACACAAAGCGAATGGAGATGAGAGTTCCATTCTCTTTGGCAGCTGGACGTGATTAGAACTCTTAGAGCAGAACTTCAAAGGAAAGCCAGTAGACCCCTCTCTGAAGTGCCACCTTTACATTTCCACAGGAAGATGTGTGGACTTAACATAACCCCAGGCTAATTAGAAACACTGCTTCAGTCTGATCTGCTTTTAAACCGTCTCCAGGATTCGATTTCGGCAGCATGCATTACGCGTTTTCAACTATTTGTTGCAACAAATGTGCTTTTGATCTTCAGCTTTTTCAGTGTCAGAACAAAAAAAAGGACGACAATAAGTAATGATGAAGGATAACGAGCACAACACAGAACATTCAACAGGTACGAATGAAGGCACTATGCACACCGTGCACAGGCAGATGGTATAAATGAACCCTTTAAGCTCCAGGCTCTGCCCTGTGTGTGGTAATGAAGCACAAGGCTGCCCCTGACACCCACCAGAGCTCCTCCAGAGAGACACTCCCCTGGATCAGCTCAGCCAGAGCGTGCGCCCCGACACTGCCGATGTTGTTGTCTACCAGGCTGCAGAGACAACAGAAAAATGTTTCATCATAGAGGCATATTATCAGATTTTAGCTCACTGTCTTCTATAGAAATATCTATCTATATATTTAAACAATTGCTGAAATAAATTAAACCTTTTGTGTACAAGGCAGGTTATACCTCCTTTCAAACCTATATATAATCAGGTTATATATCTATTAGGTTATTTTTTAACCTGATTTAAGCGCACAGCTTCAGAAGAGTTTGGCTTTTTTTGTGTCTCACAAGCTTCTTTAAAATCTGTCTCCTTGCAATAATTCCATGTTTGACTAAAGTACGATTTCTAGTTGCTATCTTGCGACAATAAATGTCTGGCTTGCGTCACCAGTGGAATGAGTTTGATGCCCCACCTTAACCAAACCAAAGTCCTGCTGCTCTGAAGGGCCCGTGCCAGTGCTTCTGCACCCTTGTCTCCGATCTTGTTCCCCCACAGCCTAGAAAAGAAAGCAAGTCAGCAGGGAGATTACTTGCAATTATTATAGAAATGTACTGTTTTCTTATCCTGCATCGGACACCTGATTTACACCACGTTTATTGTCTGTTGAAATATATTGCCGATATTTCATCATAAAATATACATAAATAATTCCTAAATCGTTTAGTTAAATCAGTGTGAACTTTGTCATTTAAATAACACAAAATAGTAAATGAGTGGATATTATTTTCATGAGGGGTGTGCTGTTAGTCATACTCATACTCGAAATTGCCTTTCAGACTTCTTAACAGCAATTTCGAGCATGAGTAACAGCACACCCCTCATGAAAATGAACGATTTTCCTTTACAATATTGCAGAGATTATTTGAAGTATCCTGATCCACCTCTCACCCCAGGTACTGAAGGGAGCTGCTTTCTCTCAGCCCCTCGGCCAGCTGCTCCGCACCTTCCTCTGTGATGTGGTTATTACCCAACCTTCAAAACAGAAGCACAGTCGGCTGAGTGAGGAGACAGGACCAGGGACCTCCAGCGCTTCAATGACCCCTATCAGGAGCTTTTATCAACAGCACTCTGTCTTAAAATGAGCCATTCAAAATCCACCTGAAACCTCTATTTGAAGGTTGAGCAACAAAGAGGAGTTTCCATAGCAAGCACATGAAAGCCTTGAGATACTACAAGCATGTAAACCAACCACCTGTAGATAGATAGATAGATAGATAGATAGATAGATAGATAGATAGATAGATAGACAATATTCATAAACAAACATACCTTAAGGAAAGAAAATTTTGCTTCTGCTTGAGAAGTTTTGCAAAATGCTTCGTACATTCATTTGTTAAGTTGTTGTTAAACAGCCTACAGGGAAGAAGACAACAATAACGTTTTAAACAGAGTTCATACAATTGGGCTGGCAATTTTTGAGATCTTAATACAATGCTAGAGATTGGTTGATTTTAAATCCTTAGTCATGCCTTCTTTACCTAGCTTGCTACTGCACTCCTGTACTTACGCAATCTTCTGAAAACTCGGGCAATGAATCCCTTTCTCAAGCAGTCTGCAGATGCCCTCGTCTGAAATGTTATTGTTGCGAAGGCTGCATGCAGAGCAAAAAAAAAAAAAAGGAAACAGTTCTGATAAACAACACTTTGATATCCAGCAGTGCAAGAAGTAGAATGGAAAGATATCTCAGAGCATTTATGAACGAGAGGAGGCCATTCAGTCCAGAAAAATGCTTTCACTTTGCACTAGTGAAAAATTTGCAGAAAAACTGGTAAAAGGTAAAGTTATACAATTGCTATACATGGTGCAGACAGGAGGAGTTAAATTAGCATTTTTACACTGACATTCCTTGCTGAAAAAAAAACACAATTTTGCACTGGTACAAATAGAACAAAACAAAAACTTCCATCAATTACAATTAAAATATCTGTTTATTTATTGTTAAATAACTTTAAAGGGTTTCTCCCCTCTCTCAGATTAAAAGGTGCAAATTAAACACTGAGGTAAAAATGTAAAAAAAAAAAAAAAAGGAATTGCACTGGCAATACTGGAGCAGTGTTCACAGCAGAGTAAAGGCTGGTTCACACTTCAGTTGTGTGCTCGTCACAGGACGGTTTCTAGTTTCTAGAGAGTCTGGTCACCACAGTTGAATTTTTTCTCAACTCTTGCTTAGCTAGTCACATGACCGTCTCCCAGCAGTCACAACACTGACGTATGAACCCGCCTTTAGAATGTCTGAATTCTTGTCTGTCTAATTCAGGCTGTGGACTGACTGACACAGTATATTCGTGTAAACATAGTGCTGCTCTCTACATGTTGCCCTTACTAAATAGCATGACACTTCTCCAGGCAGGGAAGGAGCTGCTCGATTCCTGCGTCTCCCACTGAATTGCAGTCTAACTGCAAACCGATAGGCTTCTTCAGATGCCTCAGCACAAAGGCCAGGGCAGTGCATTCAGCCGGGCCGATATTACAGTAGGTCAGCTTCAAGTGCTCCACTTCAAGTTTCGCCATGGCATCTTTGGCTAAGTCGCTGTTCTGCATTTCATAAATGCACTTGATCAGCCACACAAATTCAGGCATGGCATGCATGCTTTTCTTCTCCCCCTTCAGCGGGGGAGGTATTGATTTGAAGTGCTTCAGCATGCCTTTAGACAAGTACTTTTTCACGTAATCATGCTTCCTGGCCAGTTTCGCAGGCTGGCACGATTCGAGCAGTGCACTCCTGTGGCGCTGAGACAGCAGGCCAGCCACAAAGCTGGCAGTTATTTGAAGGTTTGGTCTTTCTGCTTTCTGCAGCAGCGTTTGCACTCTGCTTTCTTGGCGGGAGGTGGAGAGGAAGCAAGGCTCCGGACAAGTCCTGACAGAAGCCAGTGCAGACTTCTTGGTACCAGAACAGAAAAGCGCAGCGATAATGAAATGGTCGATGTTGTCGTTGATAACGATGAAGAGGGATGCAAAGAAGCACTGCACTGTGATGTGGAGGAACTCGTAGTGCTTGCCGCTTTGGGAGGAGATGTTCTTGCTGGTGCTGAGAAACCCTGTTGAGATGTCCTCCTCAGCCACTTGAGCCTGCTTGAGATCCTGGGTTGAAAACACATAGCAGGACGACACTAAGCCATCCAGGGCCAGCTTTCCCAAGCGAAGGATGGTGCCGACCCTTCCCTGTATCCAGCTGCCAGCCGCAGACTGGGCTGAGTGCAGGAGGAAGTGCTGAAGTATCATCAGGTAAAGGTCTGTCATGGTCTGTGGACTGCTGCTCCCCTGCCCAAGCAGCTCTGCATGGCACCTGGAAACAATCCAGGAGAAAACTGGAATGTGGCACAGGCTGAAAAGAGCTGAGTTACTCTGTAAGGATCCAATCAAGCGTGCTGTGACCGTCGGGTCGCTGTGGTTTTTCCTAATAAATGACTCTATGCCTTGTTGGGAAAAGCCTTTCAGGGATGCCTCCTTCCGGATGTACTTCTTCAGAGGGGCGCTGACTGCCTCCAGCCTGCTGGTGATCACCTTGCACACGCTCTTCAGCAGGTTTCCCTGCAGGAGATTGAAAAGGACGCTTTGGATGCCTGTGGGGCTGGTGGGGGAGCAGTGCCTCTTCTCGTCGGCGAAGCAGAATTTAAACTCGTCGAAGCCGTCGAAGGTGAGCAGGGTTTTCTCGGGGTGGCTGAGGATGAACTGGAAGACCTGATCCTGGTCTGCATCCGGCCAGCAGCAGTGTTCGAAGATGAGCGAACGCAGAGACACCTCCCTCTCCATGAAGTTCAGTCTCCTGCAGCTGAAGGGGAAGACGAATAGGTATTCCTGGAAGGCCCTGCCCGAAGCCCAGAGCAGGTGGAGCCACTGCAGCAGGGTGCTCTTTCCACTGCCCGCCTCCCCCGATATCAGCACTGTGTCTGCGTCCTCGTTCACCGTCCCGGCCGAGCTCAGGATGTCCTCCAGCCCAATGGGACACTGCTTCTGGTCACTCGTCCCACATGCGTTCTGCGATACTTCCAGGACGCCGTCTGTATAGATGTCCTCCAGGCAGATGTTGTCGGTCCTGTCGTAGGTGCTGAGGAATCGCGACTGGGCTGAAACTGTGGTCCTCAGCTTCTTCTGGTACTTCAAGTATATGGCACCTGTGAGCAAGAGGAGAGCCTTCCTTTAAAGAAAATGAAAATACTACGGCTTGGAGATATTCAGTACCAGATGGTTATGTCGCCCCATGTATAGGGTTGTTTATTTGGTTTGCTTCATTAGAACTGGAAACATTTAAGACAGCATGAAGGTCATTGTAATGTTTTTGTGTACTTTACATTTCAAATGTTTCAATGGGTTAACATGATGGTACTAACCACTGGGGGTATCAGCGGGTCCCTTTCCTAACTGCTGGATGGTCGTCAGTAGCAGCTGGGCAGTGTCTTCTCCCTTCATTCTGGTGAGGTCCAGCAGTCTCCGTGCCTGCGTTATTGACAATGAACAAACAAATATAAAGATAAAGAAGTACTCTTCTCTAGGTTATTCTAGGTTAAATTATTCGTTTTTGAGTTTATTATTATTTCCTCACATGTAAACGCACATCAAGTATCCGGATGCAGACCTGAAACTGAACAATTTTACGTAACTAAAATCTTAAAATATTACAGGAAAGCGAGCAAATTTCCTGGTTCAGAATCCGATCTAGGGCAGGATATACAGTGCTGTGGAAAGCCGCAAAGTCAGACACAAACAAAGAACTCTCCAAATTAATCGCGGGGTGTGCCCTTCTGTTAGCATAGCAGCCAACCTTCCCAGGGAAAGGCGTTGTCTTTCATTCCATACTTGTGTAGTAATCAGAATGCAGGACAAGGAAAACCGATTAGAATAAAACCCTGCATTACTCCAAGTGCCGTTTTCCATACTCCCCTCATCGTTGTGCAGTCTGACACTTATCAAAGGGCTCTACAAGTACAACACTATTTTAGAGCAGCCCTCTTAGCTTATAAGCAACCAGCCAATGAGAATCTACAGAACGTTCATGGGAGCACAATAATGTCAGAAGATGCCAAGCATCCCTATCATGCTGCTTTAGCTAATCTCAGCTGGCTTACCTGCTGTGAGGGTGTGTACACAGGCAGCTGAACTTCATCACAGTCGTACTGTGTGAAACAGCCTCTGTCCACGAGAAGCTTCAGCGTGGCTGCGACGTGCCCGTGGAGCTTTCTTACCAGGGAAGGCCTGTACCGCAGGAGGGACTGCACCGCGGAGGAGGGTGGGTCCGTTTCCAGCGGCGGTGGGCTGCTGAAATCCTCCAGGGACAGGTGGGATTTCTGCGAAGCGGCCAGGACTTGGTTTAAAGCAGCAAACAGGAGCCTGCAGGCTGCCTCCCCTTTGCCTTCAACGAGGTCCAGGAGACTGCGGGTGGCCCCAGACAAGGTGCGGCCAGACACCCTCACGTTCTCATAGTCTTCCTGCAGCAGTGCCTCCCATGCCAGCAGGTAGTCCAGCAGGCTGTGGAAAGTGTCCTGAGACCCTCCTGCCAGGACTCCAACGAGCTGGTCCCTCTGTGAGCGGAGGAGACATTGAGCTGACATTCCGCATTCTACAAGACAGTGCTGCCTCCCCTCTCAAACTGCTGCCGTTGCAATCAAAACAGCACAGCGAGCACACCTTGCCAAGGATTAGTCAGACACAATGGGGAATCTGCAAAAACAACAAAGTTTCCATTGGCATTTGGTTCAAATCAGACTTAAAAGGGATATTTCTGACCTACGGATGTTGGACAGGAAAAAAAATGGTAAACATAAAAAAAAAGAAATCACTAGCTTTCAAGACTTCAAAAGCCTCTTCTTCAGGTGGAAATAATATCAAGAAACAGAGCCTGAAGAAGAGACTTGTGAGGTCTTGAAAGCTTGTAATTATTGTTCAGTTAGTTCAATAAACTGTATTTCCTTCTCTTTGTCTAATGGTCATGTGTGGAACCCTGGCTCAGGCTGAGGAGCGTGCCCTCAACTCCTCTTATGGAAGTGGAAGTGTGCCCTCATCTCCTTTTATGGAAGTGGAAGTGTGCCCTCAACTCCTCTTATGGAAGTGGAAGTCAGTTTGAAGCAGTTATTAAATAGCAGGGGGAATTCCAATAGCAACCTGCGCTTCTGCAATAAAGACAAAGCTGCAGTTTAACTGTACTGATGTATTAAAGTATACAGAGAGAGACCCCGTGGTACAGTACAGCAGAGTGTAGTAATGCACAGTGAAAGCATGGTAACTGAGCAGCGTGGGGGAAAGTGGCCACATGCTTAAAGAAATACCTCAGCAGTCTTCGTGTCCTTTACTTAGTGCTCAAATTTTTCCTCAAATGTGGTTGACTGTTGACACAAGCTTCATTCATCCTTGGAATCTGCTTGCCTCATAACAGCAGCCACAGCTTGCAGCAGTAGCAGGTTATTAATGACGCCTTCACACTCAGTTTGTTATACTAGCTCACAAATCAAAATATTTTAAAAAGTAATCCGTACTGTAACGCCAGATGATATTTCTTTCTTTCTTGCGTATGTTTTTTTAACCACGAACTATAAACACAGTATTAATGTATGTTTTAAATCCTTCTTATAATACAATATAATGCACACATTTACAAGCAACAAAACATGTACACCTAATCCCTAACCACATAGTCAATACAACACGTGTACGCCGCATTAACCGTCATTAACATACCTTTACGCTCCTAGCGCTCCTCGCTATGAGCAGTACTAGCAGTCCAGCGTTCCAAACAGAACGTCGTTGCACTTAATTGGAAACTACATGAGTTTGTATTTCTCCGGCAACTGCAACTACAACTCGCCCCATCACTTCCTCGTTTAAACAACCCGTTGAACTGGTTCCTGTGCAGCGCGTTTTTTTTGTTTGTGCTGAGGGTTCCTGTACGAGCTGCTTGAGTTGGAATGTGACAGTCTACAGCGCGCAACACAGGGGCAGAATTGAAAAACCCTGAGACTGTTTGAAGTGCCTTGCTGCACAGTGACAGCAAAGACCGAATTCGCCATTTGTTCGTTCAGTTACATGTTAATAGGCAATAGACATGTTAGATAGGTTGTCATATTAAATATGGTAGTCTCCCGCTCTGACTAAAATGAAAGACTTGAAATAACAGCTATAAAGCGTTGAGTAATACTGAGGTCTTGCAATTTTCATACGAGTTACATTTCCTCTTTCCATATTAAATATGCAGAATAAAGAGATACTGCTGGTATAGTCCAGTGCCATTGGTCACACTGATAAACTGTGGGTAGTGCAACACTTCCTTATGAATACGTGCAGCCCATCATGCACAGCAATGCTGCATGCTCACCTGCTATGATTGTACTTTCAGTTTCATTCTTTCTTGAGCCCTCCCAGACTAGCTTCGCAAACAAATTGCAGCAACAGCACTTCCTTCCCTAAACTCAAACTCACAAGGTCCTTTTCCGTAAAGATTTTTGACACACCATGGTTTTTAGACTCTAGATCTACAGTAGATCGTTCTGCTCAATCCTTTCCAGGGTTTTAAAAGACAGCGTGGTGTACAGGAAGTGACCCCCCCCAGGCAGGACCTCTTGTCACAATTACAGCAGGTAAGTGCAATTCATCCAATGAAAGGGTTTACTTAATGAGCATCTAATAGTGCAGGTACAGGGCAGAGCACAGGAGGAGGGCTGTGGAGATCCTGGTCAGACCCCCAGTCTTGCTGCTGAATTAAACAAGTGCTGGATATGGACTGAACTGAGTCACTTCCCCCTTTACACTTTATATTCCCGGCAAGCTGTGTTGAAAGAGGTAAAAACACACTGCAGAGGAAGTGTGGCAATTCAGATTGGTTATTCGGAATAACAATAACAAGCAAACATGTAGAGAACACAAATAAACACAAGCTGGGCAAGGACTCCGCAGAAAATCATTTGAAGACCCAAAACGTCTTTGTCAGCTTAAATGTCACCTGGATACACTCTTTAAAACCGGTATGTTTTTAATAGGCAGACATACAGATTGGGTTACTGTGGTGTGGCATTGTAGCAAGCAGAGGAAAGTGTTGCAAAATGTAGTAAACGCACAATGCAATCATAGTTAAACACAGATAATACAATAGCTGGGAATAATCAGTAAAACTTAAAAAAGCAGCATCAGAACGTTGGTTGTGTTTTGTGTTCTTTTTGATTGGAGTGGTGGCTTCGTGAAGGTGATCCAGACGGTGTCACGATGGGGGACTCCCTGAATAATGACCAAGCAGGCCTGTCCGCGACTGTGTCCAGCTGTGTGAGCAGACTGTCACTGGAGGAGAAACAAGCTGAAGCAGCATCCGCTTCACCACAGCGCCAGCACTGGACTGCTCTAGGTTGGTTTTTAGATGAGCGACTCTCTCTGTATCTGATCTGAAGAGATACCAAAGAAACAGAGTGATCCAGAGCCCTGACCAGGGTTTTTAATATCTTCATCCGTAACTGCACAACGCTCAGTCACAATTATAAAGATAAAACTACTATATAAAACTTGAAACAACTGACTTCTACACAAGTTGGTTTTTCATAGTTTTACCTTAATGTTGGGTCGATAATTCACGTGATTGGTGATTGATTGCTCGATGCCAACTTTGTACTCCATATCAAGAAACACATCTTTTGGAATGGTTAGTAAGCCTGGTACAATAAATAATGGCCACAGAGGAAATAACAATAGAGAATCATACAGAGCACACACAGTAGGACACTGAACAGGTAAGAAATTCAATATTAGGAACAAGTTCTGTAGATTTAAAGTATCCTTTTAAGGAATGTCATTGGAATATTAGCTTGCACTTGGGCAGAATGGAAGTGTTCTCCTATCAATAGAGAACTCAAGCAGACTCTGCAACTTTTCAGTAATTCCATAACTTTTTAAACCTTCCAAACCTGACATTGCCTGTATTTGTGTGTGTGTTTGTGTGTGCGTGTGTTTTTTAGATGGTGATGTAAGCCCAAGCTCCAGCTCTTCGATGACGACTAAAGAACTGCAGGAGTACTGGAGGGCTGTGAAGAGCCAGCGCAAGCCGGTCAAACTGCTGTTTGAAATCCCCTCAACCAGGACCGTGGAGCATTACCCATCCAGATACGTGGTGAGAATACCTTCCTTTTATCAGTGTCAGACAATTACAAAATACAATGGCAGGGTCAATACAGCTGTCACTCCCGTCCAAATCGTTGTGTAGCTGAAGTTATAGTGGTGAAAAGGGAGGCGATGGCTTTGAATAGTCTAGAAGTGTACCCTCAAAGTATTTTAATGATAAAAAAAACAATGTAAAGACTAAGCAATCTGCTCCACGTGGCAGCAGTAGGTGAGCCACTATGAGACAGCAGCAGTCTAGGAGTCCGGATGAGAGTTATCGCAGGGGAGTCAAGGAAAGCTCTTCACTGACCTGCTCTAACAGTTGACTATCCCTCTGGCAAAATCCCTTGGAGATACACATTGCATGTATCGTATCCTCATTCAGAATTAACAGTAGAGTGACAAGTATTTGTTTTATCACAGGTGTACAAGATTGTGATCATAAAGTCTGGCAGCTACGACGACAAGAAGGTCTCCATCGAGCGGCGCTACACAGACTTCGAACGGCTCCACCAGAACCTCCTGAAGGACTTCAGCGAGGAGTTGGAGGATCTCCTCTTCCCCAGGAAGAGAATGACGTGCAACTTCACCCAGGAGAACATTAACGAGCGGCGCATGGCCTTCCAGGAGTACCTGGGAACCCTGTACGGCATGAAGTGCATCCGCAGGTCGGAGGCCTTCATGGCTTTCTTCACCCACCCGGAGCTGAAACAGGCCCACGGCTGCCTAAGAGGAGGACAGTATGCCAAAGCCCTGGGGTTGCTTGAGCAGATCAACGTCCTGCAAGAGAAGCTCACTCAGCACAGCCCAGCCCTGCGGGTCCCGACTCTCTGCGCCCTTCTCGTCTGCCACAAGGACCTGGAGGACATCACAAGCGCCTGCCAGGTCGGAGAAGAGGCTCTCTCGCTGCTCGCCCGCAACAAGAGGCACCGCTACAAGTGCGCCCTGCTGGACACGCTGGTGGATCTGGGTTATGAGCTGGGCCATGACGTCACCCACCTGCAGGATGAGTTGAGCGAGATCAAGGAGGCTCAGAAAATGCAAACAGCTCAGCTATCGCTAAAGGAACTGGTGGTGCAGGAGTTCGTTGACTAGACGTGTTTCCATCTGCAGCCCTTCAGATCCTGTGAACAGGAAACAGCAAGAGGATCACTCAGCTTCCCTGATATGGAGTCTGTGGAGAAAATATCATGAACTCAAAAGCTGGCCTTAATAAGCGTGCAGTTGCCACTAGATGGTGGTGTTTAATAGACTTTATGACAGTATGGCAAGTGAAAATAGAATAGACTAAAGTCAGCAAGCAGCTTTATTGAGAGCACGTCATTCATATGACTTGTACTGGGAAGGCCAAAGCGTGAAGCATCTTGAAAAGGAAATAAATGTGAGCATCTTTCATAAAGAGAAATCTACAATCAATATATCAACAATAAATACTATATCCTTTGTTGTTTGGTCTGAGTGGTAGCTGCTTTGTAAAAAAAAACAAAAAAAAAACATGTAATCCCTTTTAGGACCTTGCTTTCTTTGTCTTTATGTGCCTGCATCGTTCTTAGACATGTTATATTTTTAATGAAGACATTTCTCCAATTAAATATGTTTTGTCCACATGAGATTTTATTCATGCATTTTTTTTTTCTTTTTTATAATGGAAAGCTGCTAAAAACTAGAACTCATTGCAAGATATTGTTTTACGTTTGTTCTGCTTCTTGTTTGTGTTGCAGTTTTTATGATTGTTTTTGTCCTGTTTGAATGATTTATTGATTTTCTTGCTGCCTTCTCTTGCCAGGACCCCCTTGATATGAGATGAATATCTGAAGGGTTCTGTCCTGGTTAAATACATACATTTGAATGCAGTGGAATGAATTGGCATCAGTGTGCAGTATACTAGCTTCAGGTTCTCTTTACCGAGTCTGAGGATCCTCTAGTGGAACCTGACATTTGGACCCCAGATGTGCTCTGTTACTCTTTGAAAGAAGCATTAGAACAGCAGTCCGAGCCTGACAAACAGCACACTGGCTGCTGCTCCGTCTGTCGCGCAGGGTGGTCTGCAATTCCACATCGCTGTAATAATATTACCAAACCTTAATTCAGTGCAGTGTACCTCCCCATTCCTTTCCTCTTACCAATCAAGAGCAAAAAAAAAAACCTGTCTCCAAGTTTCATTCCATACAGTAAACATACTGAACCACTGTAATGGGGACTTTAATCAATTTAGAATGTCAGGTTTGGAGAATAAAAAGAGCTATCCCTAGTAGTCAGGTCGTTCTGTGTTTTACAAGCCATAGAAAGCTCCCGCTTTCCAGTGCATTACATTTCATGCAATCGATAAAGAAGCTGCAGACTAGCGATAGTATCTTTACAATTAATGAAGAAGCTGCAGACCAGCGATAGTATGTTTGCACTTGACATTCTGCTGAGTAACTTGGGCCCAGGACTGTTTGATGTCTGACATCTAAAAAAAAAATTCACTCTGTTCAGTTAAATGTGTTTTGTAAAGAGATGCAAAATCGCTTGGACTTTGAAACTTTGAAATGCTCCTTCTTTATTTGAGTTAGTAGAACTCATCTCACCTATTTATTATTAGTCATCCCAAGAGTTACTTCTTCAAAGCTCTCTGACCCAGCATGCGTTTCCCTATGACAGACCCCCACCCCCACCCGAAAAGTGCTCCCCCTTTTAATGTAGTCAGAAGCCAGAGGTAAGAGGTTTTGCAATTTGTCTTCCGCCTCATAACCAAAATAAGTGTTAGTGTAATGGCATTATGTGGCAAATGGGAGCCAGGACCATCGCGCTTTATAACCTGTTCCACGCTATAAAGGATCGCCTGATATATGGGGAGTATATTACGGTGGACAGCATCCCGGGCTGCTGTTGATTCCTATTTGAAGACCTCTTGGTAGATGGGGGTGTCACCGTGACTAGTTCATTCTCCTCTGCTGGACAAGGTCACTGCTGCAGGGGAAGAAGTTTTCTTTTAGTTTTCATTTTTTTAATCCAGTGCTATTTCTGTAGACCCAGCGTATCAGATCACATGGCTCCTAACAAAAACATACCATTCAGAGCACAGATTCTCAGTGGAAGCAGTTTGAGTTTAATGTGGTCTGGCTGACTTTTTAGTCATGTAAGCCATGCGATAACCATCTCGCTTGTAAAGCTGAGATAAGGGCGTTCTGTCATACAGCCAATCTCAGCGCAGCAGACCCTCGTTGAGGTGCGTAAGCCTGGATTCCTTTTGTAAGAGCGTCACATTATTACAATACCCACTGCCATCTATAATCAGGCCATGTCGCATGTTCTGATAATTGCTGCATGACGCATTACCATGGCCTTTTGGTTTTGGTTTTGGATGTTAATCAATGTAATTTAATTAAAAAAATATATATTTTTTAAAACTGTTGAAAATCGGGTCAGATATTTTTCCCAAGTACAGGGGGAGTGATAGAAAAGCAGTTTGCTTGCTTCTATTTGTTTTGAATGCAAAATATTGATGAAGCTGTTACCCTTTATCATTAATAGAGTGTGTAAATACATTAACTAAATCTAATTTATTAACTGCATGTATGGTCATGGGAATGCAATGTCGTGGGTTATTATAGATCAGTATTTTCACTTGTCAAATTGTGGGTAAAATACTATCAAATTCCGCTGTCGAAAAACTGCCTTCCTGTTCTCAGTGTTCAATGAGTTCTCAGCCTGACACAAAGGCAGAGCAGACTGGACCACGTCACTGCCTCTCCCTTGTGATATAACCAGTTAAATGCTGCCTCTCCCTTGTAATATAACCAGTTAAATGCTGCCGCTCCCCACGTGAACAAAGCTGTTGATTACCAGTTCTAAAATATCAAGAGTTTCCTTTATGGGAAAAAAAAAACTTTTGCACCATTGGAGGGAAAAAAGCATTCTGGCCAAAATGTCTTGCAGTCATAAGGTGCTTTATTGGTGCTAGGGCTTTGTGCAGCTGAATCAAACAACATTAAAAATGATTTAAAAATAAAAGAAACAGCAATGAAGTCGATGGGTGTCTTGAGGCCACCCTAAAGCCGCCCTGAGTTTTCACTGTGGACTACGCTTCAATCAGACCTAGCTTCAACATGCCACAATGAAAAGGGCCTGATGCATTTCCTCAACGGCTGTCTATCTGGCAGATACCACCATTGCCTCTCTTGTAATTGTGCCACGCAGTGTCTTCGGCACAGGCTGCACATGACAGATCTCCAGAGGGCTTCTCTGTACCTTCTGTACTTTTGCCTTGATCAAAGGAAGCGCTCGCTTCTCACTTGTTCCTCTGATAAGCGATGAAAGATGTCAGTGAGTGTAATGAGAAGGGCCTGCAGCTTGCTCTGAAACCCTACTGTAACGGCAGGCTGGGGCGTGTCGTCGGGCCAGCTCCTCTTCCATGCAAGACGTTAAAGGAATCTGCGTAAGAAAGCCTTTCTAATGACAAAGTCTATTTAGAGAATTTCTTTTTTTGTTTTTTTATTCCCCCAGCTTTAACTGAATTAAAACAAAGAGCATTCTGACAACTAATTTAATAAGATGTTTGTACAGCAGAGATTCTTGATGTTTTCTGACTTGTAATTGCTGTTCTTGATGCATTCCTGTGACTTGTATCTTCCACTGTATTCAATACCCGCCCTCTATAAGGGTGTCGCTCACAGGCAGGAGCTCCCTTCTCAAAATCATTGCATTGGAACGACACTGTTTTTTGGCACAGGGACAAAAATTCTCATCCAAAAAAGATGCCCCTCCCACAGGACCCTGCCCAGTTCTGGTTGCCATGATGCCAAAAGAAATGCCATGACAACCAGAACAGCACAAAGGCAAAGCACTGGTGTCTTCTTCTTGTCTTCTGTGTTGAAAATATTATCCAGTCTCAATTTGCCCTTACATATTGTACAAATTAACGCAAGTACTAGTTGGCATTTTACAGGGGTGTTAAGCAGTGCCTGGCTCAGTTGGTAGCGCATTGGACTCAGATTGGCTCAAAACCCATTAATCTGTTATTTTCCACAATATTGTTTAATTTACCTTCTAGACCTGTAAGGTTTGGCTTCAAAGTCTCAAATGAAACCAAGCTAATAATCACAACTTATCCCCAGGTCCTTATCACAAAATAAATGTAATAATGTTTTCATGATACAGGTATGCCAGCTTGCTGGCTAGCTCTGTTGGTAGAGCAGGGGACTGATTCCCAGGTTTGTGGGTTCAAACCCAGTGTTAAAGGAATGTCTTTTCTGTTCATTTTCAAAAAAGTTGCCCTTTTTGATAGACAGTTTTGCAAAATGGGACAAGGTGTCAGTGGTCTAAAGCATAACTATAATATAAAGAGGTTGATGTATGATCCCAATGTTCATCAAAATGCAGTTTACTCAACATGAAAGCAAGTGCTCCTCCATATGGGCTGAATTCAGCTCCCAGAGGTAAAATCAAAGCTGTAGCAAGGCAATAAATAATCTGCTGTGCAACATTATCCACCATTATATATGTTTCTACTGCATTAAAAACATATCTAAAAACACACAGTGCAGATTTGGGTATAATGTACCTGTAGATCAAAAATAATAGGCTTGCAATGTGTAATATGGTAAAACCTGGAACGTGCAAACTTTTATCAGGCAGACTACAGTGGTAGTTTCCAGTAGGAGCACTCATCTGTGCCAGCTCAATCAATGGACTGCAGATGTGGTGTGCCGCATCACTGCTCAACTATGTGCTTTGTTTTTTTGGTTGTTTTGTTTTAGTTGCCCAGCACTTAAGTTGCAGATATCCTTGTGTGGACACTATGAAGATCTTGCAGCAAACAAGTCTGACAAAAATGATTTGGTGCGTCGGTCTGCAATAAGACTTTAGACACATATCCAGACTTCCAGAATATAATTCCTCTGTTTGAGCACAGAGCTATGAGAGATGAACAGACCCAGTCAGAACTCTAAGGTAAAACTAGAAGACAGTGAGTCAAGGAGACTTTTCATTGAATGGCTTCTGCAGTGCACTGTAGAGTATCCATGGTACTTCTATTGCAGTCAGATTCACTATTGCACCATCTCATTTGGTCTATTGCAGTTCTTTACTATTGCAGTATTGCATCATGATTTTTCTGTTAGTTAAGTAATACCTACATACATACATACTGCTGTATATGTGGTCAGGGTGGTCCTCTTTGCAGGGTAGAATGACAGCAAGCCTCTGAAGAGGCTCAGTCTCCAGTGCATTGCAGAGCTGTGCTTGAAGGCTTTAATGTAATCTCTGGGATTTGGCCCACGTGGTAAGCGTCTCATTCCTCTCTATGTATTTATTTTTCTTTAAGTATGGAATTCATTCCAGTGACAATTGCTCATGTAGAAATGCAAAGAACTGCAGCGCTTATTGACTTCCTGGAATGCTAATCCGCAATGCTATTCCCACACGGTTCACAGTCACAAGAAGACGTAACACACAGTGCAGTGTCACTTCTGTTCATCTTGACAGTACAACACAGTGCAATGCAATGCAAAACGCATTTGAACTTTTTCAACCGCTGCTCCCTTTTTTTAAAATAACTTTTGTAAATGCATAGCCATGGAAACAGCAGGACAACTTCACATAAAACTGTAAGCTGTTGTGTTGTGCCACACCTTAGCTCACCTGAGATCATCATGCATATATATATATATATATATATATATATATATATATATATATATATATATATATATACACACACACACACAGTATATTTTATATATATATATAACTACTTGCCACGGTAATTGTAGCTTTTCAGATCCTCTCAAAGAGGAAGAAGAAGAAGAAGAATCGTAGCAACTCTATTTAGTAAGCCTTTTCAGTGGATCCTTTTCTGAATCTTTTTGTTTCTGTCGTCAGCAATGCCATTATCTGTCCCAGAAACAAGGCGAGCTCATGCAGACTGCGAACCATGCTGCAGTGCAGAACTAAAAGAAAAAAAACCCTGCTGTGCCGCTGTACCATTTGTAAGCACTATCTAAAGAAACTACAAAAGTGAAATCAGCAGGATACTCCAGTATGCATGCATCCCAAAGCCTAGCCTGCTCAGCAGTGGGCCCTCTCTAAAGTCAGAGATCTCTGAGAAGCTCACGATATCAGGAGGGCAACTGTCGTCTTCATTAGTAACATGACACCAGAGATGCTGATTATTACCAGGAGGGGGTTTTAATCAGCCGAGATCATATGAGATAGAAGTGCAAGAAGAAGTGAAGCAGAACAGTAAGTGGTATCTTATTATGCCGGTCGTGGATTTGCAGGAAACAGCGTCGATTCACGGCATTAACTGACAAAATGTTTAGAGCTCACATCTGAGGCTTTTGCTAAAAAGTTAGAAAGAGATGTGTTTTTGTTTTTCCCAGCAGTGTGCGGAGTTTGGGAGAGGCAGTCTGTTAGTGGAAAGTTCTCCAGCAGAGTTGCTCCTGTTAGATGCTTGTTGGACATTCTACACCAAACTCTGTGTTCTCCTTTCATCTCCAGCTCTCTGCAGTACTCGGCCTAAACTACATAGGCACCTTGCAGCTTGACATTTCTCCATTCATACTGTACCTTAACAGCACGCTGTGACATCAAAGAGGAACAGACGCCTTTGATGTTACAAAAGAAAGAACCCAGTGATTTACTTAAACCAATGGAACATTTTGCTTCATATTTTTTTCGCCCCTTTGAAAAAGGGAAATCTTTCTTTCTCAGTGGACTATAGACAGTTTTACTTTACTTTATCTATAAACAACTAAAAGCATTTTGTCTCCTAATTGACTGGATGGAATCCCTTTAGTTCTAGTCCCTTAAAAGGCACCAAAGAGCCTTCATTTTTCCTTCTAAAAAGAAAAGATGAGGAATGTAGCTTTACAGAACATATTTATTTTAATTATTATTTTTCTTTTTTGTTTCTTTATGAAGATGTTTTTTTGTAGTATTTCTTTATGTGGCATTCCTGAGTGATTAACAGTCATGGTGGATGATATATTAATAAAGCATTTTACAATAACAATTTCAGTTGTTTGAAACACGTTTTACATTGCCACTTATTTTTTTTTTATTAGTGCTTATATGCCATGACCTCAGCTCACCAGCAGGGGTCAGGTTCTTAATTGTTAAGCGAGAGGACAATGGAGCGAGATTCTCTGCAGAGCTAAGTGAGACCAGCGAGTGCTGCCCTGTGGTTTGTGATCCAGTGTCCATTTGTAACGGATTAATAAACTCATATGCTGTTGCACTACAATACCCGCCCTGCTGCTGACAAACATTGATCAAACAGAATCGCAGAAATGATCTTGGCTGTTTTTGTATGACATCATTCTGCAACACCTCCCCTGTGAATTCCACCTGGATGACATCACAGGAAGTTGTAGCCCTGTTTATGACAGGATGCGTTTGCCTGTTAGCAGACCGAGCAACCCTTTCAAAAAGAATAGAAAAGTTACAGCTGGAATGTCTTTTTTCCGCTCAGTAAAACTCTAAAAGAAGACAAAGATCAACATCTGTGATCACATGTCAATCCCAGCTTGAAAGCAAGTAGCTATTATTTTTTTCTTAAATTGCTATGATTTTCAATACATCCGTAGCCAGTTTTTAGGCAATGTGGTTTTGTTATCCCACAATGCAATGAAAAAAAAAGATGATGGAAATTAGGCAATTGCCTCACAAAACTATAAGCATCCAAACCAGAGACGAACCTGTCAGGATAGCGCAGTCGTGTTAGACTGAGCCACTGCCTGAGACGAACCTGTCAGGATAGCGCAGTCGTGTTAGACTGAGCCACTGCCGGAGACGAACCTGTCAGGATAGCCCAGTCATGTTAGACTGAGCCACTGCCTGAGACGAACCTGTCAGGATAGCGCAGTCATGTTAGACTGAGCCACTGCCTGAGACTAACCTGTCAGGATAGCGCAGTCATGTTAGACTGAGCCACTGCCTGAGACGAACCTGTCAGGATAGCGCAGTCATGTTAGACTGAGCCACTGCCTGAGACGAACCTGTCAGGATAGCGCAGTCATGTTAGACTGAGCCACTGCCTGAGACGAACCTGTCAGGATAGTGCAGTCATGTTAGACTGAGCCACTGCCTGAGACGAACCTGTCAGGACAGCGCAGTCATGTTAGACTGAGCCACTGCCGGAGACGAACCTGTCAGGATAGCGCAGTCATGTTAGACTGAGCCACTGCCTGAGACGAACCTGTCAGGATAGCGCAGTCATGTTAGACTGAGCCACTGCCTGAGACGAACCTGTCAGGATAGCGCAGTCATGTTAGACTGAGCCACTGCCGCTTCAGAACACTGCGTGCAATCACAAGGTAGCTGCTGTTAAACTGCAATAGAACTAAAATATTAACAAAAACCTCACATTTCAACAAGTTGTCTATGTAAGTGTTTTTGTCACACGTGGAAATACACAGCTAGCCTGGCTCGGCTCTGCCACTTGTTCTGAAGTGTTTCCTTGTCATGTTGTTTGCTTCCTCACCACTTCAAGCAGAGGAAAGGGTATTCTGATACAAGGCTGGGCGCTGAAAGCTAATCCAGATGCTCTATAACTTTGTTTCGCCTAATAATGTCCAGATGGAGCACGGGCAGAAAAACAGAGCAATATTTGATATACCGATACTGGAAGAGGGATATCACAGTTGATGAGATCCACATTGGTGGGACAGGTTCATTGCCCTGCATGGCAATTTTGCACTTTTGCCAAGGTTATGCATTCTATCATACATTATGCACTTTCCACTGTATTTAATGTATTATGCTTTTTTCTGTTTTACTGTATATCCTGTATTATGCATTTATCTGTATTTAAAGTATTATGGATTTTCTTGTTGTTACTGTATCTTGTAAAGCGCTTTGTGATGGTGCTCCACTATGAAAGGCGCTATATAAAATAAAGATTGATTGATTGATTCTGTAGTCAACAGTTTACAATGGTTTTCCATGTTTTTTTTTTATTTTTTTAAAATACGCTTTCTCATATCTCTCTGTGCTTTGCAATGCTTACCTAACTATTTTAAGATTTTTAAAAGTTAAAATAAAAAATCGTGACCGAAGAGGATATGCTTTGCAACGCTCAGCTATGCTTTACCATGCTTTCACAATATTGTACTTTTATTTAGTTTTTCAGTTTTGTTTTTTTTACTTAGAAGTGCAAGGGAAAAAAATAAAACCTAAATTATTTGTAACTGTTGTGTTTTCTATAGCAAGTTAATGAAGCCAATTGCACTGTGGAGTAACAACCTTTGAATATAGGTGTCATGGCTCTGCATCAAAGCAGAGTGAGATGTACCCTCCTATACAGAACTGTTGATAGAGTGCATTAACAAAGCAGGTTTTAAAGAAATCAAGGGTCGAACAAGCTTTCCTTATGAAACTTTAAAAGTGCATCCAGTGCAGTTTTCAATATTTCCCAGAGTAATTGTGAAAAGTGGAACACCACATCCAAAAGTACGGCAGGTCTGATATTTAACACTGTCAATTAGTTCCCTATTTAATGAACTTCACAATCATTGGAAGTTTTTTTTTTTTTTTAAACATAAAAGAGCACCGCACCAATTAGCCTTAATTCTTTTTTTCATCTTTTCCTTTCTTTACTTCAAGACAGAAACTCACATATTCCAATAATTTGCATTATCCTCGGAATCGGCTTTGAAGTTCTAAGATACAGTAAGAAAAAGGATCCACTTATCTGCACATAAAAAATGTTCAAAGCCTATAAATGCCCTGGAACAGATGTACATTACCATTGGATTTGCTTTTTCTCTTTGCTCTGGTATTGGTAATGGAGTTCAGCGTGTCCCTCTCATCCTTAGCATTTAGCATCTCCTCTCTGCACAAGCCTGCCCCCCACTGAGCCAATCCACACTTCAAAGCACTCTTCCTATCTGCTAGAAACAAAGCACAGTGACAACATATGGCCCCTTTTCATTTCCCCACATTTAAGTCAATATCATAGCTTTTAGCAACATAATAAAGTTTACCCCAATTCCTTCAAAGCACCGTGTTTACCCCCACACCCTACCCATTCTGTGCCTGGAGTTTACCCCAATTCCTTCAAAGCAACATGTCCACCCCACAGCCTTCCCCTTCTGTCCCTGGCATTGCCTTTCTTTTTATTTTATTTTATGAAGAGAAAATACATTCAAAATTGCCTTTCTTCCTGCAGATCAAAAAGATGGATTTAAATGAAGCAGCACCCGAGACGGCATCTCTCTTTTGAGAGAAGGTAATTTAAAGCACAGCAAGCTGTCCAGCCAGGAATGCTGCCCTCTGACGTGTACAAGGGCCAGTCTCTGTTCCGTCACCCTTTTCAATGGTTCAAGTTTTAATAGCCACTCCTTTGGGAAGTTTAATGCCAGGGAACGATTGTAACTGTAAGCAATACTCATTGACTTACAATAATACTACCTGTCTGGCTGCTGCTTTAGTGACATGTTTTAATTAGTAGGTGAGCTCCAGCACGTCAGATAATTATTCACAGAACAGGTTCGGCTTCAGTTTGAATGTGCACAAAGCCGAATCATGAATTCCAAACCATACTCAATTTCAAAGTACATTTTTGGGAGTTCCATGTGCTCTGTGGAATATCTTCCATGTGCTCTGATATGCAGTCCAGTGAAAGCGGTCTCGCTGAATATCTTCCATGTGCTCTGATATGCAGTCCAGTGAAAGCGGTCTCGCTGAATATCTTCCATGTGCTCTGATATGCAGTCCAGTGAAAGCAGTCTTGTGGAATATCTTCCATGTGCTCTGATATGCAGTCCAGTGAAACGGTCTCGCTGAATATCTTCCATGTGCTCTGATATGCAGTCCAGTGAAAGCGGTCTCGCGGAATATCTTCCATGTGTAGTCTGTTGCACTTGGATTTTTTTGGACATGCTCCTGAATAAATTAATTCCCAACACAAACTACCCAAATTGTCAACACCAGTTCACATTTCCTGGAGGTTTGGAGGAAAAAATAAATGTGTCCTTCTTGGCCAGATACCTAATCCACAAACGCATTAGAAGTGAACAGGCTTTAAACAATGGAACGTGCCAACAGAGCAGGAGAAAGGACCTGAGAGAAGAGCGTTGTTCAGCAGCAGCACATGTGTTTGGCATATGGCTGGTCTGGAATGTGATGTTCTGGAGTGGGGGGGGGGGGGGGGGGGTCAGTAATGACAGTAATGACGGAATATCACCCCTAAGAGCCTGGAAGCAGCTCTGCTATTCATACCTCGAGTATTTCAAACTGCATTTAATTTGGTTTATTTAAAGCCCTGTGCTTTCAGCAAGAAAGCTGCTCAGTGCTGTCTCCATCAAACATAGTTTTAGATTTTGTGTAACCTAGCAACCGTCAAGGATTCCTGCGCTGGGAGATGGAAGGGTTTTTTTTTTGTGTGTGTCTTTACTTTTAGCCTTTATTTTACCAGGATGGGGAGTGAGGTCATGCAGGTGCTGCCTGCACCACTGGGGCTAGAAGATGGAGAGGGACACAGAAACACGCTTCAGGAACTCGTTTCAACTTCAATCAAAGGGGTTTCTCATGGCACAGTCTTGCTATTAAATAAATAAAGCATTTAAATCAAATCCATCTATGTACTAAAAATAGCAATCACGTAAAACACAAAAGCAAGGTCTGATGGTATATGGCACTTGGAAGTCAGAAGTCAATAAATACTGTGCTGTAGATTCATACATGGCTGTTGATGAGGATGATGACGGAGCACTGCAGTATTGACAAGCATGTATCTCATGTGTAGTGAAACATAAACTGCAACACTGCTCCAGGTAGGTGGGATGTTAACTGAAGGACACTTGTATACCATTCTGCAGTCCTTACATTGTTTTTTAAATAATAAGGCAGATATACAAGCCTCTCAACGGTGTATGCGAGTGGCAGTAGATTACAAGCAAGCAAGATTGTGTCTTGATGAACAGCCCATTTAATATATCTTATCCTGTATCATATATATTGATCCACTGTCAAAATACAGTCTCAGTTTTGTCACTAAACTGGATGGTCCTGACAAGAAAGACAGGAAACGGAAGGGCTTGTTAATGACATGTTACAGGGAAGATGGGAGAGCAGTTCTGCCGTCTCTCATCTCTATTACAGAGTTACAGAATGTGGACTCAAACCCTTACAAAGTGCTCTGCTTGTCTGTTTTTCAGTCTCTGCCCCTGCAAGCGTAACAGGGTGCAGTCTGGGCGTTAACTGGCAACCCTGCACACCGTAAGTGAGCCTCTTAACCACTATACAAGAGAGCCGGGTTCATCTGCATTTGTGGTTTTAGAGTTTTTAACCTCATCGCATCTCACCGACAGGGGACAGAATGTGTAGCGGCAGTGCATCACACAACACTGCCTCTTACACAAGTATACAATCTGCAGCAGACAGCACCTGTATATTAATAGAACAGTGTTCTGTAATGCTTTAAGAGAAAGAGCCCCGAGGTTCATTACTGTGCTGGGGTCCACACAACAAATCAGCTTGAATAAAAGTCTTCTGCCAAAGTGAACACATCTGTATTATTATTATTATTATTATTATTATTATTATTATTATTATTATTATTATTATTATTATTATTATTTACTGGTGTAGTTGTATAGCATCAGGATTACACATCTTGACTGCAGTACAAATCAAAGTCAAATAAATAGATAGTGTTACAATAGTCTTCCACTTAGTGGCGCTGTGTGCTATGTAATAAATAAAAATAGAAAACCACAAAATCACAAGATTTTAATAATACATTAAAAAAAAAATTAAAATAATAAAGAAATCTTAAATGGGAAGCTATTTTAGCCGTAACACTGAGCACTCAAAATATGCACATTTGGGATCTGTCCGTTTTTGTTGGTCAAACTGCTGGGACAGATCGAGCAGCTACAGTACAGTTTCTGTCTTTCTTAGTGGGACAACTACATTTATAGGCACTGGAAAGTCAATTAGAACATTCCTTTTCCAAATATACACGACCACAGTCACTGCTATTAAAGTCTTTTATATCTTAAAATAATTAAACCACAGTTATAAAACAGAGAAACAAAATGTACCTGAGAGTGAATTTATACTTGCCAACAGTAACAAAGCCATCGTTGCATTCAGTAAAGCCCTCCTTTCATTCACTAGTGCACCAGGCCCGTTCGATTGCTTATAATTCAGGGGTACTGTAAGTGGTCTTCAAACAGCTTCACGTGATAAATGGATTTAGAAAATAGATACAGTTTGGAGTGTTAAATAAAATGTAATAAAGCCCTAATAAAGTATGTATAAAGTATTTTGTAATGTAATACTTTGTACTGTGATATTTTGTAACAACTGTAAGTTATCCTGGATAAGGGCGCCTGCTAAGAAATAAATAATAATAATAATAATAATAATAATAATAATAATAATATATTGTTGACAAGTACAGTTAGTGTTTCAATGATGTATAACGACACAACTAAAAATAAGAGAAAGGTTATGCAGTACAACACAACAAGGCTACATATACACACTGCAGAATAGTACAGCACATTACAGTCACTTAATGAAAATAAAACACATCTGAATAGAATACTCGAGGTAGCAGCTTTTTGTTTCTGAGCTTTTTCCCCTCATGAAAGTCCTGGAATTGCTCATGTTATTCTGTATCAGGTATCTCACAAATGCCTGACAGAAACTGCACCAGGAAGTGCTTTTAATGGCTTCCCACAGCCCTCACAGGATTAGAGGGATGGGGAGGGGGGATCCCACCACCTCACAGGATTAGAGGGATGGGGAGGGGGGATCCCACCGCCTCACAGGATTAGAGGGATGGGGAGGGGGGATCCCACCGCCTCACAGGATTAGAGGGATGGGGAGGGGGGATCCCACCGCCTCACAGGATTAGAGGGGCAGGGAGGGGAGATCCCACCACCTCACAGGATTAGAGAGGGGTGTGGGAAGGAGAGGGGAGGTCCAAAAATCCAATCTAGTCCAGATCCTGGTAAAGAGTTCCTTGTAGACCCTGATGCACAGAGCAGTGGCTGGCGGGTTCACCAGTTTGCTGGGGCTCAGGACTGGTAGAAGTGGTGGTAGTGGTGATGGTGCTCGTGATGGTGGTGGTGTTCATGTCTCTGGATCACCTTCCCTACGTGGCCTTCATACAACAGCAGGGCAGGCAGGTCCCGCACCTTCTCCTTCTCCAGCAGCGTCGTGGGAGGCTGGAAGGACTTGTACGGCTGTGCCGCCTCCTTCGCCCTCTGTTTGTGTCTCTTGTGGGTGGGCTGGGGTGTGGGGAGGTGGGGGAGGTTCTGGCCAACACGTGCTGGATGGGAGGGTGCTGGGGGTGGTGCGCTCTGGCAGGTCGAGCCCTTGTTCCTTACAGCCCTCCCGCCTGGCTGAAAGGGGGTCACCACAGCATATTTGCCCTGGATCTTGGGAGACCTCAGCAGGTGCCTGCCAGAGTATTGGGACCGCAGTTTCTGCTGGAGATCCAGCCCCTTGGTGCAGGAGGCAGGGTCCAGTGCCTGGGAGCGCAGTCTCTGCTGGAGCTCCAGCCCCTTGGTGCAGGAGGCAGGGTCCAGCGCCTGGGAGTGCAGTCTCTGCTGGAGCTCCAGCCCCTTGGTGCAGGAGGCAGGGTCCAGTGCCTGGGAGCGCAGTCTCTGCTGGAGCTCCAGCCCCTTGGTGCAGGAGGCAGGGTCCAGCGCCTGGGAGTGCAGTCTCTGCTGGAGCTCCAGCCCCTTGGTGCAGGAGGCAGGGTCCAGCGCCTGGGAGCGCTGGGGGTGGGAGGAGGATGAGGAGGGAGTGTTTTCAGGCTCATGGGAGCCAGACCTGGCCTGGTTCACCACTCGAGACAGGTGCTCCGGTTTAGCAGGTTCAGGATTGGACCCTACGATAATAAATTAAAGATAAATATTCAAAAAAGGACAAATCAAGGCCTTTGTATTTGAGTGATCAATTATAAATGAAGCTAATCCAAGGAGCGTCTATGTTGTAAATATAATATGCAATGCCCTGTACAAGCCTCCATCACCAATCCGCTGCAATCAATATTTCGGTGTGTATCAAAGTGAGAAATATTAAAAAGGCGTTTCAGGAGGAAAGCAGGGTGTGCTGTCCTCACCCGGTCCGAACGTCGATGTGTAGTTCTCAATGCCGGCCAGGTCCAGGTAGTGGTTTCTCCTCTCCAGGTTCTCGTCAACGCAATGCCGATAGCAGCCTTTCTGCTGGGCGTGGTCACTGTGGTGGCTCCTGCAAGGGAGAGTTAGCAGCACATCAACAGGGATGGAAACAAGGGTCCCATTGCATTCCTTGTTTTGCTATGAGTTCAGACACACCTGAGCTTGTTACCTAATCAAGCTTGTATTAAAACCTGGAATGGGTTAAGTTTGCTAAGCAATATGAGTCTTAATTCCATCCCTGCATCAAGCATGTGTATTTATTTGTTTTCAAACGATTGATTACCAATAAAAACGCATGTCCATCTTCAGATAATACGTGCAGATTTCACGACTCGCAGACTAAATCTATGCAAGGAGGAATCATAGACAACACTTTTAATACGCTGAAGCATCAGCTTCCCCTTCCCTGGAAATCTGACACACCCGCTGCATGCTCACATCTGTCACACGGATCCACAAAATCAACAGGACGGTTTGTAATTAAAAACAAACAAACTGCCTTTCATAAGCAGCTGTTGTCAACATGTAACGCAGCACAAAACTGAGTGGAACGGCACTTGACATTTCCAGCACAGCCCTCCCCATAGCTGAGAGTGCAGCTGCACACATCGGAGGAAAGGCAGGCTGGTGTGCTTTTCTTTCTAAACAAGAACTGCATTCCTACACAGAACTGATAAAGACAGGAGCAGAGTCGCCTTCTGTAGGCCTATGATGTGCTTCACGGTCCTGTCGCGAGTTGAGATGTTGGGTTCTGTAGACCGAGACAGACTGCTGCCTACCTCAGGGGGGCCCGGGCGTTCTTGTCAGAACTTTTTGGCTCTTCAGTACATTTGCTTTCAGTTCTTGTAGTATCTGAATAAGGAACAGAGACAGAACAGTACAGTCTTGAAACAGCAGCTCAAAACAAGTCACAGCTTTCAGTACCTCTGGTGTTCAGATTTTAAAACAGAGTGTAATTGGAGGGGTGAAGAGACAAGAGTATCCCCAGCTCTGGAGCGGCTTCAGAGACAAGGGAATGTATTCCAAGTCCCTCCCTCTCCATACCTGCATGGTTCTGTGGCATGTTTTTCCTCTTGTGGATGGAGTCTGGGGCCACAGTGAGCTTCACTCGCAGTGTTTTGCTGGTGCTGGGAGAGTGGTTTACCGAGGCATCGACTACCTCATAGATCGTGTGCAGCAAGCTGGTTATGTCCTGGGAGAAAGAAAAAACAAAAAAACAATGAGCCATTTCTGCAGCACAAAGCAGTGCGGGTTTGAAAGGAGGAGTGGATTTTCCATTTCTCGTCTCTCAAAGCTTCTCACAAACCCTCACATGCAGAACTCTATACAGAGCGCTTTGCACAAAAAACTTACCATGGAGGTTTACTACAGAAAAAAATAAGACATCTGAAATCTAAAAAGGACATTCAATACTTAAAAGGCTATTTAAAAATTCCCACACATTCAACATGCCTGCCTTTGTCTTTACATGCATTCCCTGGCTTTGCCACAATAACACACGGGTGTGTCTGCTGTAATCTGGGAGTGCACTGAAGACAATGCAGTGTGTCTTTTCTTTAGGATTGGATTATTGAGCCCAAACCCTTACAACTTTTCTTTAACCATTTTATATTAAATATATGCTACATAAAGAAAGATCTGCATCAGATTAAATGGAACCAATTCACTCTGGTCTACAGATAAGGAATATGCCTGATCCAGGCACTCGGCTCCATTGCTTTATTACTGCAAGTGGGTAGGCCAGGGACGTACTCTAGCTTACCTTGGTGGTCAGTGGATAAGCTGCAATTGAACCCCAATGCCTCCCGACTCATTACAAATTGCAAACACAACACAAGGAGTTCTGAACCACACATAACATCAATACAATCAGGCCTGCATTTGTGCTGGCTGTGTTGACCGAATGAATAACACATGAAAGGAATAGGGAAATGTTAATTTAACAAGACCTGCAAAGACTCAAGTTCAAAAGGTTTATCATGGCCCGTGTGTACGAGTCCCCTAGCTATTACAAGATCTTTCTGAAGATCTTTCTATGATAAACTCAACCCTCCCACAGGCTGGGGGCTAATCCCTCACTGCCTCCCCTATGGTCAGCACCCTGCTCCGCCTCGCTAGCACCCTGGACACCCGCTACAATAATGAAGAAGCCTAGACAGGACACCTTACCTCCCGGGTGACTTTCCCATTGTTATCAAAGTCATACAGTGTGAAGGTCCACTCCTGCCTGTTATCTTCCTCTACTGACACATCGCACCCGAGCTCCTGGGAACAACGCACTGTCAGAACAGGTTCCAGCACCCACAACAGCAAGGCAATGCCATGGGAGTGAGCAGCTCACAGTGCAGGACCGCCCTGAGACTGGAGATGGGTCCAACACTGAAGACTCACCCACTGCAAAGACTGTTACACTCCCATGGAATGAGCCAACAACAGCACTCTATATCAAGATCAACCCAGAGACCAGATATTGATCCCATGTTCTATATATCCAAGTTACCTATGCAGGGAAGGAAATACAACTCCCATTGCATAGCAGTTTGATCCATTCCAGGTTTTACTATGAGTTTAATAATAAGACTCACCTGAGCTTGTTACCTATACACTGTGGCTGATCAAGCTCATAGTAAAACCTGGAATGGGTTAAAATGTTATGCAATCTGAGTCTTATTTCCATCCCTGCTACGGATGCTGACAGTGCAGCTCTACATTAGTTTTTTTTTTTTTATATATACAAAGGTTGTTTAAAAAGGAGTGAAGTAAGAGCCCTGCAACTCCCACAGAAGAGAGACAGAGAGATTTAAAATGAGATCAGAATATATTTCAATATTAAATGTGCCAACTTCAAACATGTTTATACTTGTGTGAGTGAGTGAGCGTGAGAATGAGGGGATTAGGTCTGGTTGGCACGGTGTTTTTCTCAAGTCAGCATTTGTTGATGGTTCTCTTTTTTTTTTTTTTTTTTTTTTTTTTTTAAACCAATCGTCTGCTATTCTTCTATTCATGCACGTTACTCAAAACAAAAAAATCACCCGAGCCCTTCCCGGGACGTTCACTCCCACTTACTTCCAATTTGAGTTGTTTGCTGGAGCCGCTGTGCGCGTGGCTTTCCTTCCCCAGTTTCTTCTCATCATTGCAGCAGCTAGCCGTCTTCTCCGGGGGGAGGGCGACTGGAGACAGAGCAGGAAGAGAGTCTGTGAGAGGGAGGGTTTACACAGTGCCAGAGAGTCTGTGAGAGGAGGGTTTACACAGTGCCAGAGAGTCTGTGAGAGGAGGGATTACACAGTGCCAGAGAGTCTGTGAGAGGAGGGTTTACACAGTGCCAGAGAGTCTGTGAGAGGAGGGTTTACACAGTGCCAGAGAGTCTGTGAGAGGAGGGTTTACACAGTGCCAGAGAGTCTGTGAGAGGAGGGTTTACACAGTGCCAGAGAGTCTGTGAGAGGAGGGTTTACACAGTGCCAGAGAGTCTGTGAGAGGAGGGTTTACACAGTGCCAGAGAGTCTGTGAGAGGAGGGTTTACACAGTGCCAGAGAGTCTGTGAGAGGAGGGTTTACACAGTGCCAGAGAGTCTGTGAGAGGAGGGTTTACACAGTGCCAGAGAGTCTGTGAGAGGAGGGTTTACACAGTGCCAGAGAGTCTGTGAGAGGAGGGTTTACACAGTGCCAGAGAGCAGCTGCACTGGGAGGACTGGGGTCCGGAAAGGAAACTAATGAAGACCTCCAGCAGCTGCACTGGGAGGACTGGGGTCCGGAAAGGAAACTAACAAAGACCTCCAACAGCTGCACTGGGAGGACTGGGGTCCGGAAAGGAAACTAATGAAGACCTCCAGCAGCTGCACTGGGAGGACTGGGGTCCGGAAAGGAAACTAATGAAGACCTCCAGCAGCTGCACTGGGAGGACTGGGGTCCGGAAAGGAAACTAATGAAGACCTCCAGCAGCTGCACTGGGAGGACTGGGGTCCAGAAAGGAAACGAACGAAGACCTCCAGCAGCTGCACTGGGAGGACTGGGGTCCGGAAGGAACAGCATCTTATGTTTCTGAAGTTTTGGGAAAAAAGAAAAAAAAAAAAATCACGGAACAATGCTGCAAGGTCAGAGCGCTGCAACAGAAATAACAAACCTATTAAGGCTGCCGTTTAAAGAATAAACAGCAGCCACTTTGTTCACCCTCTAATTCAAGAGTGTACATGCTTTAATCAAGTTGTGAGTTTAGATGTTAAATACTGACAGAGCTGGATCTTTTCAGAGGAGTTACAGAATTGGCTGGATCTCATAGGTAGCGGCTGACAGATTAAATGCTTTACTTTACCATCTCTCCACGGCGCACTGTGATGTCCTATTCTCAAACTCCAAAATGCCTTTTGGATGGAGATCAGACGACTTTAAAACAGAATTACTAATTAAGCAAAGTTACATTTTAAACACTGTGTTAGCCAAAAGGCCAAACAACAGCAGCTCTCTGTCTTCCCCCCCTCGACAGACTACAAAAAAAAAGGATCTGTCCCCTCCATAAGTAAAAATAAAGTCTTAGAGAGCTTTGGCAGAGCAAATAACATGAACACTGCCTGTGTTTTGATCAGTGGAGGCTTTCAAAGGAGACATTGTGCACAGGCAGCCTTCTGTGTGACAAGCTTTACTTTCTGAAGTAATTAAACACTTCAAGAATGATCTAGACCCTGAAATCACAATATTGCAACACTGCCGCCTATGAATTTTTTTAGTAATACCGACTGCTCTGGGATGACTAGTGTTAAAGCTTCCTGCGGGCTGTGAAAGTGTTCCTGCTTTCTGCATGGAGAGCTAGACGTGTTTCAGCTACAGAGCATTCGCTGGCCTGTGACTGTGTTCTATTCACACGTGATACTAGGGTATGGGGAGCGACACCGCAGAGCCGCGATAATTGAGTTCTTGGCTTAGTGCCTTCATTCGATAAAGTGTAGTGGCCGTATATGTAAGTGAAAACACTTTGTTAGCACCACTTTGGAAACAGCACAGTTAGTACAATGCTTACAAGTGCTGCACCTCTCCAAACAGACGCTAACAAGTGCACGGTGTGCATTTATTTTATCAGACTCAAAAGGAGAGCGGAGAGTCTCCCTCCCCAGACCATTTGACATTCTCTACGCAACTGGTTAAAGATTCATGTTTGTCCCCAAAAGCTTGTTTGATTCCCCCCCCCCCCCCCACAAATGGGTATTAAAGTATTTAAATCTATGTATGGTCAACTGATAAGAGGGTCTTTCAAGTCCTGTTTATCTGTTTCCAGACATTAGAAATAAACAAAAACAAGCAGCAAAAATGACCTGGAATGAAGCAGGATGCGGGACTCTGCAAACAGAGACGACCCTTTCATGAATCTGAACGGAAACCACAAGGGGGTCCAAATGAGCCCTTTAATACTGCAGGGTCAGGATGAGCTCTGGTTGAAAGGGTTTACAATCTGGGATGAAAACTCTCTCAAGACAGAGAGCCCGCCCCCAACCCCAACCCCAACCCCCCCCAGGTGAAAGAGTCTCTGCTCCCCTTTCCCAGCCATGCAACTGCAGCAGTTCTCAAACTAACAGACAGGGGGTTGAGTTTAACAAGCAGAGAGACGCCGCAGGCCTGATGAACTCCTGTTCTGTTTAGTAAGGGCTTTGAAGATTCACTTTCTGACACTATGGACCCCCTAGGCCTTGCATTGCCATAAAGACACTGGACTGAGCTCCCTGAAAAGCAGGCGCATGCCAGAGGAGCAGGGTCATCGCTGCAGCGCAGTATCACTCCCAGTTTCCTTCTCTTTCCAGCGCGAGCAGCGCTTTGTGATCAAACGTAATGAGAGCCGAGAGTCAGACGTGGAAGTGTCTCTGCATGCTGTTTTCTCTGCTGCGTTATCTACAGGCTCTGATAGACAGATGAGAGGGATTTTTTTATGAAGGCGGTAACAAGCACCCCAGGATCCGGACCTCCTGCCAATCACTGCACAATTTCACACTCCGCAGTGCTTTTGTTTATTCCGTTTTCTTATTTATTTTTTTTGCTTGCAGTTTTTCACTTTACTTTAACCCTGGCAGCTATTCCAGGGTTTTTTTTTTAACTCTTTGTTTCCTCTTTAGATGCTGCAGTAGCTCAAAACCAAACGGCTGACTACTCCCCCACCCCTTCCATCACCTGAATCAAACTGGGTTACACTGCCCCCAGTGGGTGGGGGTGCTTAGGTCGGCCAGGGTGTCCTCGGCTCACTGCACACCAGCGACCACTATAGTCTGGCCGGGAGCCTGCGGGCTTGCCTGCAAGCTGCCCAAAGCTGCGTTTTCCTCTGACGCTGTAGCTCTGAGGTGGCTGCACAGTGAGTCTGCAGTGTGAGTCAGCTGACGGCACACGCTTCAGAGGACAGCGTGTGCTCGTCTTTGCAGTTCCAGAGTCAGAGCGGTGGTGGTAGCAGTGAGCTGAGCCTAAAAATAATTGGATATGCCAAATCGGGAGAAAATAATAAAATAATTGGCGATCACTAAATAAAAAAAGAAGGGTGTAAAGGGTTCAAGTTGACACATGCACACTACAATGCACCACAGCCACAACGTACCTTCTAAGTGATAGTGCTCATCACCCAGAGTCTCCAGGCATGCTTCTCCTGCAGGGTCCTATGAAGAGAAGGAAGCAAACATCAGTGAGGAAGAGAAGGAAGCAAACACCCCAGTTCCGAGTCCTTCAAAAGGAATGCCTTTGAAGGAATTGGAATTGATAAAAAGGAAATGGGAATTGGAATTGGGAACTGATTTTAAAAAGGAATTGAAAAAAGGTAATTGACCCCAATCCTGGTTTCATTTTACTTACAATTTAAAAACAAAAAAAGGTTTCAAAAAAAAAAAAAAAAAATGAACAAGAAACAAATTATCCGTAGTGGATTTATTATTGCCCTTATTTGGCAAAGCTGTTCTCCACAAAATATTTCCTAACGGCCATTTAACTCCCATGTGGTTTTTAGCTTAAACCTGGCATACAATAAACCAAAACCCCCATCAGCATGAACTGTTCTGTAAGAAACACACAAAGTACCTGGGAATATTTAGGACCGCTTCTCTTAGCATTGGTCACAGGAATTAAAGACCAACTTGGAATAGGTATGAATATCAACGTTATCACAACTAACCTACCCCTTGTTGTTGTTTAGATTCAGAGAGCTCTTGATTCACATGATTCAGAGAGCTCTTCCAAGGCCACAGGGGCGCTTCAGTGATGACTGTAACACAAAATGATAGCAACTGAATCTCAGCAACAAGCAGAACACATTGGTAACACTGACACTCCCCACCCGATCCCACTCCTGTATCGTAATCCAGAGCGCTTTTAATAATTGCAGTGGGGAGGTCTCTTGCATTACATTAAAGCTTGTCACCTTGCAGTCCGGTACCTCACTGTGCTGCACGCTAGGACCTTTTTTGATTTATTTGCAGTGCATGAAATACTGGCACAAAACACAGATTTTTGGCTCTGCATTTGGAAGGTATTTTAAAAATGGAACAAATAGGACTCAAAACACAAAACAGCTGAGGCGTGGTTGCGACCCCCCCTCTCCTTCTCACACACACACTCTGAATGCAGTGCCCATGTTTCACACCCACGTGTTGGCTGGTTATCTGGATGGTAGAGTTATTTATGCACCATGTGTCTGTTGTCACCACTGGTGTGCGCACCCCAAGGATCAAATTAAAAGCTTATTTTTCGTGTGATGAATGAGTCCTGAAATAGGCACCACTAATAAGCCAGCATGAATATTCTATAGCCACTTACCGGTACCAGCAAATACAAAAGTATATACAGTACAATGCATGAACACAACAGAATATCTATCTACACCCTGGATTCTGAAGGCAGGGGTTCCACGTTTTGTACAGGTTTTTGGCTGTTTTATTAAATGCTAAAGTTGCGACAAGTACAGATACCTCCCTCCAGCTCTGGGATAACATTGCACTCTCCCTGTGGTGTCCGGCACATCTGGGAGAAGTGCTTTCAGAGACATGGGAGAACCTCATGAGAGAGAGAGAGAGAGAGAGAGAGAGAGAGAGAGAGAGAGAGCCCTCCGCTCGCAGTGCTACAGTAAACAGCCTAACAGGAGGGTCTGTGAACACTCAAAGCTAGAGCTGCTGTTAAAACACGCCTGCCACCCCACCCCCCTCCCTTGATGCTAAGAGAGAACAATTTATATAATATATATATATATATATATATATATATATATATATATATATATATATATATATATATATATATATATATATATATTATATATAATGTAATCAGGAACATTTTCTATGTTTTTTGGCCCTGGTATCAAAAACTTAAAAAAGAAAAAAGAATCGTGGAGTTCTTGGACTTTCCATGCCTTGAAAGTGCTCTGTGGACGAAAACCTGCCTGCTGGGGTGCTTTCTCCTCTCTGGAGGAGCAAACCTCAAATGGAGGAAGTGTTCAAAGTCCATCAGGAAAATCGGATTTAATCCTCAGGAGTCAAGGTCGCCTCTCAGATTATCCAGAGACCTTCCCCCCCCAGGTTTTTAACTCAGTGGGTGGCCGAGAGAAACTCCAGACAGGTTCTTTAAAGCTGAAACTTTATCATCAGCCTGCTATCTAAACTTGGTCTGAACTCCACTAATATGGTCAGCCAGACCCCAGCGCATGGAGGGTTGGATTACACATGGACAGGGGGAGCACTGACACTAAAGGTATTGCAATTCTGATTAGGTTATGTATACAGTATATACAGATATTTATATACGTTTTTGCTTGGAGTCAACTTCCCAATGAGTCAGCAAACAGTAGAGGTACTCGAAGGCTTTTAAGGGGTAACTACACTCACTTATTTCTATTTAAATCTATCAACGTGTTTGTGATGCCATTTACTACATTGTTAATGATCTAATCATCTACTATTCCTTTCCATTTAATGGTATTTCATGGTATTGAGTCTATTTATCCATTTATTTTCCTTTATTCTTCTGTATTGTACATTATCTCATTTTCCATTAATCGCATGGAAAATAAGCGCATATAAATATTTTCATATCACATATGTTGTATATTTTTGTATTATCAAGAGATTCACACGTATAGTGAGTCAAATGTTCTCAGAACTCCAAGCAACTGCACTAATTGCCCCGAGCAGTCAGTGCAAACATAACCACCCAGCCCCCTCTCTCTGTAATGGAGCTCTCCCACCCAGCCCCCTCTCTCTGTAATGGAGATCTCCCACCCAGCACCCTCTCTCTGTAATGGAGCTCTCCCACCCTCTCTCTGTAATGGAGCTCTCCCACCCAGCCCCCTCTCTCTGTAATGGAGCTCTCCCACCCAGCCCCCTCTCTCTGTAATGGAGCTCTCCCACCCTCTCTCTGTAATGGAGCTCTCCCACCCAGCCCCCTCTCTCTGTAATGGAGCTCTCCCACCCAGCCCCCTCTCTCTGTAATGGAGCTCTCCCACCCTCTCTCTGTAATGGAGCTCTCCCACCCAGCCCCCTCTCTCTGTAATGGAGCTCTCCCACCCAGCCCCCTCTCTCTGTAATGGAGCTCTCCCACCCTCTCTCTGTAATGGAGCTCTCCCACCCAGCCCCCTCTCTCTGTAATGGAGCTCTCCCACCCAGCCCCCTCTCTCTGTAATGGAGCTCTCCCACCATCTCTGTAATGGAGCTCTCCCACTTAGCACCCTCTCTCTGTAATGGAGCTCTCCCACCCAGCCCCCTCTCTCTGTAATGGAGCTCTCCCACCATCTCTGTAATGGAGCTCTCCCACCCAGCCCCCTCTCTCTGTAATGGAGCTCTCCCACCCAGCCCCCTCTCTCTGTAATGGAGCTCTCCCACCCAGCACCCTCTCTTTGTAATGGAGCTCTCCCACCCAGCCCCCTCTCGCTGTAATGGAGCTCTCCCACTATCTCTGTAATGGAGCTCTCCCACCCAGCACCCTCTCTCTGTAATGGAGCTCTCCCACCATCTCTGTAATGGAGCTCTCCCACCCAGCACCCTCTCTCTGTAATGGAGCTCTCCCACCCCCTTCTCTGTAATGGAGCTCTCCCACCCTCTCTCTGTAATGGAGCTCTCCCACCCTCTCTCTGTAATGGAGCTCTCCCACCCAGCCCCCTCTCTCTGTAATGGAGCTCTCCCACCCTCTCTCAGTAATGGAGCTCTCCCACACACTAGCTATGGCACAGACAGGGTGTAACGTCTCTCACAGTTCGGTAGTCGACCCCTCTGCAATCAGGAGCCATCAATGCCACAGAGGCTGCACAGCCCCATGTACTGCTATTAACTGCTACTGTGACTTGGAGAGCTCTCTCTTTTCCAGTTCATAAGGGTCTGGACACAGGCGTGTCAAGCCTTTACTCCCCGAGCAAATCATTTTAGAAGTACGTCTCTTTAGATCTTGCCAATAAGACATCACAACATCTTGACCACATGATCGTTCCACAGGCTGGCACAAATACTCTGCCTGGTCTTCACATAACCCGGTCGTTTTTTATAAACCTTTGACTCCAAAATGAAGGAAGTTTAAACACTCTTCCACAAGAAACGCAGAAAGGAGTCCACAGATCAGACATCTTCAAACCCCAGAACAGCAATACAATTCCCTCAGCCTCTTATTTGCTGTGTCTCCTGCAATGCTGAAGCATTATTCACTGCCAGTAATATCCAGCATCAGAGTCACACCAAAGAAACTAAAGAAGAAGAAGAAGAAGGCAGCAGCAGCCCCATGAGCTTCACATTGGAATCCCCATCGATCTTTTTCTTTAGCTCACATCCCTGGCTCTTGAACCAAATCCTGAAGTTCAATAGCCAAGATAATATATTTAAGAAAGGGTCAAATCCCCTTGAAGGATTAAAGCTCCTTGTCGCTTATTAATTGCTGTGAGAATGCTCCTAATCCCCCCAACTTCATTTGTGACTCAGAACCCTACTTTGAGCCCAGCCCTGTTTTCAGATCTATAGACACACACACACACACACACACACACACACACACACACACACACACACACGTAAAGAGCACACTGGCTGCTCTTTTCCAAGCTCTGGTACCCTGCCATGCCGTGATTCTTGTGGCTGGGCTGCTTTTCTATTTTGCTGCTTGAAGATCTGCTGAAACTCCGAGCTAGCCACAGCATTCCTGCATTTCCACTGTGCTTTGAAAAGCACCAGACCTGGTGAATTCAAAGCCTGCAAGATTAAAAGTAAAAAAAATAAAACCTGGCCCTCTAGGCCCACTGCAAGGAACTGAAGCTTCCTCACTGATTGAAGTCACAACCGCTGCGCTACAAAAACATCTTGATATCCCGATAGGTGATATAATACACAATTAGTGATTATCGGTTAAAAATGATAACTGCGATTGTGATTATCTTACATCATGTTGCACATCCCATTAATTCACAGAGATTTCCAGGGCCCCAAAGCAAACCCTATCAGCACTCACCTTCCAGGTAACCAGAGCCAGATGTCAAACCCCTGAACGGTTCTGCAAAAACAAGCGTGCAAAAACTGGATCTAATCTAGGTGCAGAGAATAGCGAGCTCTCGTAATCCTAACAGCAAACAGTGATGTAAACCTTACACCAAAGCAAAAGAAAGTTAGCAAACCTGGCCAGGCGGTCGGCAGCACTGCAGAACACGTTTCATTGAAGACTTTGTGCAATAATACTGCAGTACTTTCTACCACTATTAATAAAAAAATGAATACAAAAAGTGAACCGTTATTAATTACACACATACATACACACATTATATATATATATATATATATATATATATATATATATATATATATATATATATATATATATATATATATATATATATACACACACACACACACACACACACACTTAATAACACTCACAAAAATGTGCATACTGCGCTTTATAGAAATATAAAAGCCAAACAAGTTTCATCCATCCAGCCCCTAAATCTGCTCCAGGCTTTTTATATATATATATATATATATATATAAAGCAACTTTCAGCAGCCAGCACAACTACACACAGCAGAAGCATTTTTGTAAGTCATGCAATAGGAAATTCATGCAAGCAATCCTCCCGATGCTTTTCACTAGAAATCTGAGAACAGCTGTAATTAATAACAAGGCAGGTGACCCTGATTGGAAGCGTGGCTGCTGAAATATCCTGCCTGCTGAAACAATCCAGACCGCAGCAAACACGTTCATTCCCAAAAGGATTTGCATTCAATGCCAAAACCTGCTTTCAGATAATTAAGGAACAACGCAGATTGATTTTCTGGAGGTCTTCTGGACGGGATCCACTTTGTTTTGCGGCTTGCTTTTTGCAGTTGGAATGACCTGCAAACGCTTGTGTAAAAGGTGCTTCTCACCACAGAGTGCCCCCTCGGGCACCAGCACAGCAGCTGCACACACTCAGCTGCCAGGGAGAGTCAGTCTCAGATCCCAGCTAGGCCTTGTCATCTCTGCCAACGGACACAGAGCACAGCACATGGACTTGACTTGTATACGAGGTACATGAAACCAAAAGGTATGCCTGCATGGGAGGAACCTTCAGATGTAAAGAATGCGAAGTGAATAAGCTGGGACAGGTAAAACAGGTCAGTGCTCTGCATGCACCACTACAGCACGCTTGAGTTACTGTAAGGGTTCATATTTTAACCAACGTAGAATTCTTCTGCTTGTCCCTCAGCTGGCCTCGGAGTTCCGGGTGTCTATTAAGGAACTTTACAAGCAGCGGTATAAACAAGATCACCATCGTGAGTGATTGGCCTTAACAGCTGAGGAGCTGCTCTTGTCTTCATGAAATATCTTCATTTACTCCTGGCTCCAGTCCCTTAAAAGCAGGTCAGTGCTCCCTGGAACCTGTCAATGCCTACGCTTAGCACAGACAGAGCGGCACACTGAAGTAGCTGGGGTCAGGGCTTTCTCCTACTCGCAAGGCAAAGCAATGCGTCCCATGCACTAGGACCATGTCTTAACACCTGTCACAGTCAGCAGCAGTGACTTGGGGGAACGTGTCAAAGGGCCCAGAAAAGTTGCAAATTGATATAACAGTAATCATACCCTGCACATCAGGAATGGCAGCTGTGCCGGCTCTAAGGTCTGGAACCTGGATAATTCAGGAGATTCAGATACCTGAGCGGAGAGCCACTGTACACTGTAAATAATGTATAATGTGTATAATGTGAAATAATGTGATATCTTGTAACAATTATAAGTCGCCCTGGATTAGGGTGTCGGCTAAGAAATAAATAATAATAAAAATAATAATACCATTTGCCAGGACCCAATAAATCACACCAGATACAAAGATTATACTGTCTAACTAAAGCAATGCTAAGAAGAGTGTGCAGACTGGATCAGAGCAGGGCTATGCTAAGAAGAGTGTGCATACTGGATCAGAGCAGAGCAATGCCAAGTAGTTGCATGCACAGTACAGTAGACATTGCTCTGAAAAAACCTCCAGCATCTTAAAAAGTTAAAGTCCCAGCACACATATAACCCCTGGAATTAACCCAGAGAGAGAGAGCCCTGCCCCCCCCCACGCCAGACCAGGCTAACTACCAAGCAATCTGCTTTGTAGATTCAAACTGAGGTCAACTAAATTGGTTTCCTGAATCCTGCAGAAGCACTTGCACGCATTAAAACCCATAGGTGCAGTTTCCTGAACTCGGCTTGGGTGCTGAGCTTACAAACAGCGCATCTCATGGGTGGACCCAGTGCAGGTTTAAATGAACAAATACAGTCATTGGAGCTGGTCAGCTTTGGTGGTTACTGTAATGAACTTCAAAGGGGCTATTTATTCACACTTGTGTTGACTCATTTCAGTGGCGCACAGTGGGTTTAGTCACGCACAGCTCACTGCGGTGGCAGTCTGGATGCTTTGAGAGTTTTAAAGGGCCGACTCCCCCTTCGCTGACACGCGGAGGTGGGAATTTTAAATGGCTCCTGCTGCTGGCTCAACCAGAAGGGTTTTCTGGACAAGCTACTGTACAGCACATGCAACGAGAGCGCGCTGCTCTCTTCTAATACACACACCAGCTCTGGGCAAAATGGACTTCCATTGTGAACGTGTGGGTGTCTGGGTGACGACTAACAGCACCGACTCTCAGGACGTTGCTGTTAGAAACAGCTTTGCCTCCGGCGGCATTTAAAACACTACATTTTGTATGATGATAAAAAAAGCCCAAAGTAGTGAAACAGAACAGATTAGCCACACTGGGAAGCATTATGCTAATGTATCCAATTCCGTAGTAATCCGGTTTAATTCACTTTGTAAAAGTTACCATAATTGCAGTAAAACAGACTCCAGCATATCTCCGCAATGTAACTGACTCTTTGGAGACTATCCTAAATGGTAAGCTCGGTCTGGCTGGTAATCACACACTTGTAAACTGAGGGCTTTTTGTTTTTAAACTTGAGGCTTCCTTTACAGACAGCTCCACCGCACGCTGCTTAGTTTAAAAATGAGAAATCAAGAGAAATCTAGGCGCTGTTCCTGTGAAATCCAGCACCCAAACTAAAAGCTGGCCTTTCTCTCTTGGGGTCCGATTCAGTTAGCAAATCAATGCTTCAAAAACCTTAAATCAAAGTTATTTGAGAAAAAATAATTAGGGAGGACTTACCACCAATTTAGATTAAATGTGTTTTTGCCCTGGAGACAACAACAAATAATTATAGAAGAAATTATGTATTTCTTTTTTTTTCATTCAGTTGCAAATCGTTTGATGATGCTTTGTTCTGGAAAGCAAGGTCTTCTTTGCAAACACTTTCACAGGAGGGTTCCAGCAACAAGTAGATGTGCTCAGTGGAGTGCCTATACCTGGTGAGCTTTCTTAGTAAGCTACTGACCTGCACACAGTGGAGATGTAATAGTGCACCTTGATCTTAAAGCTGCACCCACACAGCATATAGAAATACACAAAGAAAAAACATTGCTGACCTCCAGAGGGGAACGAACCCCTCTGACAGTGATCAATAAAAACCATGAAGAAACACGGCTTTCTTTTTCTTCTACTCTTAATGACTCACTTCCTCTTGGATGTTAGTTCTTCATTTCCTCATTCAGATCAGACCTCAGCCAGCCAGCAGGTCTGTGCTGGGCACACTGAGCCATTGAAAAACCTCTTTAAGCTCTTTGCAATGTGCCCGAATTCTCATGTGCGCTGTAACCTCACAATAATTAGACGTAATAAACAGAACATTACTCTGGGTATGTTTACAATCTCCACCCAACATGCCGTCATGTGCTATTTAAAGGGTTATTTCACACACTGCGTGTCTAAATGAATATTCATAAACTAGACCCGCTTTCCAACTGAATTAAACTAAATGAGCAACGCTGGCTTCAGCTTTATTATTCAGACAAACTTTATTGATCAAACAAACTACTGCCTGCTTTTTCAAAGGGTTACAAGAGCTCATTTCCTGTGGCTGTGTTGCGGTACAGTGGAATAATAATAATAATAATAATAATAGGAAATTCAATTTTGTGAAGATGATGCGTCTCAATCTTTACCAGAAACACATGGAAAAGCAGGAGTGCAGCAGAGTCTCCCTGACATCGAAGATCTTTACGTGATTGTTTCTGTTTTGAAATTCCTGACAGAGGCAGAGGCTTCTAAAACAGAACCCTCCTTTGCATCTTCTTAGGAGTGGAAACAAAGTTCCTAAAGATCTGATCAGCGCTTCTCATAGACGAGAGTGTTCAAAAGGAGCTGCCTAACGCTTCCACATTTTTACAGGGGGGTCCATGGAACCCCAAGCTGACAAAGGGGAATTGTATGAGGCATGGTCATTAACTGCATTGCTAGTAGATCCTAATGTTTCAATTCCTGCTCTAAAAAGTTCAATTCACTGGGCATACAGAACAATCCAGACTGGAAAACCCTTTGAGTTTGCAGTTGATTTAAGCAATTCTGGGTGGCTGATAACTTAGAAGAACTTCCCCACAATCTGAACCAACCAATCGGTGCAAGTCCAGGGCCATGACCGAGGTCTAAACAGAACAGAACTGAAGTACCATGGTGTATTAATCTGTCGTTTTAAAAAAGTGGGAGCCACAAAGTACATGCACTGAGGCTTTAAGTCAGTAATACTTCAGGTATAATAAATTGCCCATTATTCTACACACAGTGGAATTGGGAGAGTTTAAAAGGGCATTTTCCCCACTTCTAAGCTGCATTTATTTTAGAAAAAGGAATAATAAAAAAAAACTAACAGAATGTAGGAGTTAATTAATTCAACCCTTTGTAAAATTCTCTGTGTATATTGGGGGTTATTCAGGTTTTTATTAATTAATTAATTTATTTATTTATTTTATTTTGTATTTTTTTATTAGACCAACTGTGCTCCTGGGTTACCAGATACTGTCAGTCGGTCAGGAATAATGTCTTTCAAAGGCAATGCACCGGCCCGATCAGGAAAGTTATAGAATTTCACTACATCCGCATGTAAAGAGGGCTGGCTCAGATTTAGTCAGATTTCATCAGCAACAGGTTGCAGGACTGCTGGGCAAATGCAAGAAACAGATGGAGGAGGACGACGGGGGAAATTCCATGCATGCATATACAGCATGTTCAAACAGTTCACTCTGACCTGCGATTTGAACACTGGAGTCACTTAAAAAGATAAAAATGACCACACAGCACTGCTGCTGAATCCAGTGCAAAAAAAAAAAAAAAAGAAATGTAAAAAGAGCTTGTTCGGCGACTTTCTATTTCTGAATTTTTTTAAACAGCGAGCTGCTCTCTTTAAAAGGGCTGGTGCGCAGGCAGCTTTCTTTAAGAAAACACGTCTGTCTGAAATCACACACGTCTCCATCAAGCCCAGATCTGGAAAGATCTGTGGACTGCCAGGCACGGAGCCAGACTCCCAGCCCCTTTGAAGTTACAAAAACATCCTGTAGCTGGAATACATTCGTGAAACCGCAGGACAGGTCAGGCTTTAAACAACATTCACTATGAGAGCACCTGCCGTGTGCCAGCGCGTCGGAGCCTAGTTCAGCAACATGACCCTCCTTTCATTCCCCAACCGAGTCATCTTCCTGCAAGATCACCTGCCGTGTGCCAGCGCGTCGGCGCCTAGTTCAGCAACACGACCCTCCTTTCATTCCCCAACCGAGTCATCTTCCTGCAAGATCACCTGCCGTGTGCCAGCACGTCAGAGCCTAGTTCAGCAACACGACCCTCCTTTCATTCCCCGGCCGAGTCATATTCCTGCAATCCTTAGACAATCTGCCACCAAACTCCTCTTGCTGTCGTTCAAAACTGAGCTCCACTGGAATAAACACGCAATTCAGCATTCATTCTCTCTCGCTCCCCGGTAAGAGTTTTCTGCACCATGCCATACTGCAGCTCACAGGGGAAGCATGGTACCAACTAAGAGTATTGCAAAGCTGCAACCATGACAAAAGCAAAGTAATAAGACAAGCGTGGCAAACTGTACACTACCCAAGCAAACTTTTATGATCAGGAACAAGTGGTAGAAACATCCCCCTAATCATTCCAGAGAACTTGTAATTCCCTGTATTCAAGCTAACACAGTAGCAGAGCAGAAAGGGCTCATTCGGGTTATAGATTCAAAACATCTGCACTTTGAATAGCATCTACTGTGTAGAGAATGATATTTGGATCATCTTCTGCGGGGCTGAATAGCAGCTTTGCAATCTGAGACTGTCTTTAAGGGTGAAGGTTTGGTGTAACATTGTGCTCAAAGGTCAGGATTCGTTTTATGTGCTCAGCAGATGCTTCTGCAGACAAGGGTGTTTCTGAAGCATTTGACAGCGAACAAACTGAGCTGAGCTTCTGTGCCAAAAACAGGAAGAAACAACTGATGCACTTGGGCTCTGAATTAGCAGCCTCATTTTCACTGGCACGGAAGTGTATTTAAATGAATAGCTTTGACACCATGCAGACCTGCTTGGTGTGCACTGAGCGGTCACATCAGGTGTGAAACTCAATCAGCTTCTAACAGGTCAAAGCATTTTGAGCTGTGCTCCTCACAGTGCCCTTTCTGAAAACTTCATGCATTTTGCATGAAGTTTGCATTCAGCTCTTCACAGCAAGTGTACAGACGGTTTCCGCTGGAATCTGCCCTGCTTCAGAGCTCTCTGATCTGCACACCCTGACAGTGCAGCACTTCAAGCACACCTCGTTTGTGTGCTTTCACAGTGCTGCTCCATCAGACTGCACAGCACCCTGGATAACTTGAACAGCTTCACGCAGCCCCCTGTGCAAGGCCCCACACAGGTTGTCTGAACACCAGCTTTAGAACAGTCTTTTATCACTTACTTTGGCCCCAAATGTTTTCCTTGTGTGCGCCTGGTATTCCATGTGTACGTCTGCGTCAGTTCACCTGGGCCTGTTAAACACTGCCAGGAGAACTAGGTCACAGAGCTGTGGTTAATTAGCAGCAGTCAGGGTGCTGGCTGGGGGTTTGGGTCTAGTTCCGGTTTTCAAATTCTGAAATCCAAAAATACTAAAGTATATTTCTGCTTGCTTTTGTTTTTTTTAAAGTGATGCTTAACAAAATTAATTTGCAGTGGATTTGGATTGGTTTTGGTCTTCTAAACAATTCTGCCTCAGATTAGTTAAGGCTGTTATCCAGTACTTGAGTTTGACAAACTCTATGAACTTTCTCAGAACAACCCGAGGGAGTATGGAGATGAAAGCCAATCAACTCTGAACCCAAACAAACCCAGCTAGCTGGGTTTCTCCACCATGGTTCCTCTGGTGGTGTTGCTGCTTAGTATTATTTGTCGGGGTTTGCTGTATTAAAACACTCGTGGTTTCTCTTCCCCTCCATTAGCAATCACCTTGGATTGCCTTCCCTAATATGTGAATTGTACCAGACTGACTGGACTTCAGTGCAAAGTTTTCAAAAATAAATATTGTTGATTCATAAATAGTGCTGTATAAACTGCGCAGTGAACACTTTGTACCGGAGAAAAGGCAATAAAACGAAAAGTTCCACAAAAGTCTAACCCTACATTACAAGATTATTTTAAAGGTAATAAATGATTGTACTATCCGAACTTATTAAGTGGATAAGCAGCGCTGTCAAAAATAAATAAATAAAGTTTGAAACAGTCGCATCTGGGACTAAAGTTTTCATCTGCAATCCGCAACAAATACGCTTTCCAGTAATTGTGATGGTTTTACATTATAAAGACAGTAAACCGTGCTAAATTAAAATAGTGACATTTATAAATTGAATAAAACTCGGAACTTTTCGATGCAGATTTAGCACATAGCAGAAAACGACAGCCCAAATACTTTTGCCCACATCAGAACTTCTTAAAAACAGAATATCTTTTAGTTTCGTGCTACTACAATAGGCTATAGATAGACGGCGTTGTGATCTAAAGTAACTGCTGAAAGAGCGGCATCAAAGACAGACGTGTGGTTAAGCACAGTTATTCATTTGCTCAATCGAACTGAGTTTCAACCGAACTTCGGTGACTTCACACTGACATAATATACAAAAAGGGATTAGCCCAATTTATAGTATTTGGTACGGCACAAAAAAAAAATCATACATAATTGCGTAAACTAATATAATAAATAGTATTAGTACAGTACTATTAAAACATATTAACAGCAACGCTTAAGAAACATTAAAGTGACTGTCCTTACCCGGCTGGACACTTTAGTCGTACTGCACGCGCTCTTGTGACAGCTCGAATGCTGGTGTGCCGAGCTGCAGTAATACTTCTGTCGAGCAATCCAATCTTCAATTCCTTTCCGAGCCAAACAAGCACTGACTACAAAACTGTCTCCTAAAAGCGAGAAAGAAAGAAAACAACGCAATCCATCAACAGGAACGCGAAGTGCTACCACCACCACGTAGTCTAAAGCAAGCATAATTAACGCTGAAAGATGGATTCATATTTCAACAACGACACAGTACAGGAGTGCGTGCAAATATAACATACTCGTTTGTGTTACTGTCTGTAGCTGCGTGACTGACAAAGCTGAACCGCACTGAAAACTACAGAATCTCCACTTTCTAAAAAACAAAAAAAGACAATATACCAGTAATATGTCTTACCTTCGGGGCTTTCTCTGGGTTTACAAACAGCAGCTTTTCGGAAAAGATGGTAAAAGCAAAAAACAAGAAGTATTTATTAGACAAGCGATACTACAATAACTTTATATATATATATATATATATATATATATATATATATATATATATATATATATATATATATATGAGAAAGCATTAATGCAGCGATGCAGCCAGCCCCTCTGTTATTACTAGCATTACTAACTCACCATGTTTCGAAGGAAGTTTACCCATTTCAATGCATTGGTTTATTATACTTTCCAACCATCTGATGAGTTTATATTCCAGAAATCAGAGCGGTGCCTGAGTTTAGACCCGTGAGAGAAACAGCAGCCACCACTCAACATTCCATCCTGCGCCGACAGAGCCCACGAAAGTAATTTTATTTCTCTTTAGCTGTGTCTCTCTCTCTAGAGAGAAGGCGGTTACAAAAAGCCTTACTTCACCCACTGAGAAACGTGATTGACACCTCGTTGAGATTAGACCACTTCCAGGCAGCCTCTGTTTTTTTTTATTGGACCAAGGCGGCACATGAAAGGGATTCAAGATCCTTTTGGAGTCTCCAAAAATAAAGAGAGCCGCGTCTGCATGCTTCGTTTACAGAGCCAGGCACTGCCAGCGGAACGCAGAGCAATGGAGAGAGAGGAATGTCATAGAAAACACGCAGATAACACAAATACTGTCTTAAATCAATGCTCTTTTGTTTTGTTTTTTGTTCACTATCGAGTCTTTGTGAAGTGACACAATGAAAATAGTTATAAAAACCGAGCTTAAACTAATGGAAACTTACGCTTCGTGTAGTGAAAGCAGTCTAATAATGAGTCTGTTACACTGCAATGCTTTAAAAGTCTACAAGAGTCATTGTCATTGTCAAATTAAATCCTGCTGCAGAGGACGTCTATTTGAGCACATTAACCCGTGGTGCAACAACACATGCCAGTAGCAGCAAGCAAGCTGTATGGAACTCAGCAGGAGTGACAATGCAGCCACTTTATTAGGAACCCACACAGCCTGCAGCGTTCAGACCCATCTCATGATATATCATTGCCATGTGTTTGTAAGGGAGAATGGAATATTCAGAAGCGTCTTTATAAATCAGCTTGTTATGCATCTGACATGTATTAATGAACGCCTCAATGTGCCACTGTGTGTTGTGATTCCCACATGCCTCTTGTTGTCACTCCAGGTACAGTGTACCTCCTCTGCAGCCTCCCACAACTGTAATCTTTAAACAGTCCGCTGACAAGCCTCCCTCATAAACAGGTTCCAAAAGAACACTGTCTGCAGATACATCATCTGCCTATCATTGACAGCTGACATGCAGGGAATCGCAGTTTGACAACTGGAAATCAATCCAATCTATAGCTATTCCTCCACCAAGTCTTTGATACGAAAGGATACCACATGAAAAGGGGCTAGATCTCCATCAGCTGCAGTCTGGCAGTTCCAGAGAGATTGAATAAAACAGTAAAAGCATGGAGGTATCCCTTTTAAAATGACTGTAGTATTTTTGCAGGGTATTTTTTCACCTTTACCATGCTTACCCCATGCTTATACCATGCATTTACAATAGTGTATCCAGGTGTGCCTTTTTATTTAAAAAAAAATATGCTTTGCCATACCTCACTGTGCTTTACAATGCCTACCTACAGTATGCTTTACCATGCTTTCACTTTGCTTTATTCCACTTTGCTGTGCTTTTACTGTGGGAAACTTTTATAAGGGTAGCATGGTTTGTTTTTTAATAAGTTTTACCATAGCTGTCTGTGCTTTACACTAAGCTGTATCGTGCTTTCCTGTGTTTAGAACTTAGAACAACCAGACTCAAAATACTGGAGCGTCTTGTTGTCGCAGTGACGCATGTCCAGTCTCACTGGTCAGCAGGCTGCAGTGACTTCAGAGTATCAAAGAGAGCAGAACACATTCCTATCGGAGACAGCCAGCCCCATTACAGCATGCCATGGCAGTCAAGCGCCCCCTTCTGTGTGCTCTCTCATTCCCCTGCAGTGAGGGCATTGTATTAAGGAAGGATGGACTGTTCATTAAATACACTGGAGACCACCTCTAACTGCAGAAGGGTCCAGCTTTCCATTGTAAACGCTCTGCTGGTATCGGTACGGTAGCTAAAGGCCATTTTACTGGGCGTTACAGATGTCTGAGCCTGGTAAGTAATGCTTAAAGCAGAACCAGCTATACTGAACAATAGAGCACATACACAGTGGGATATTACCCAGGTAAGAAATCAATATTAGGAGCACTTGGGTGACATGAAATATCCCTGTAACACCCAAGTGCTTGGTGTTAGTTGGTGATGCTTATTTCCTGCTCAACAGAAGAGAAGTACATGTGGAATATCAATTTCATTAATGCCATTTAAAAACAAATGTTGCAACATTTTTTTTGTTGTTGTTTGTTAACGCATTGTTCTAGCAGATGAGACAGTCACTAAGGAAGAGAAGAAACAATGCATCCCAACAGCACCGTGCAAGGAACAAACACATGCTAAGAAAGAACTGAGTGGCGTGAAGCAGCCACTGCAGCATCTAAAGGCATACAAATACCTGGCAGGATTTTCACATTGAATTCCTAAACCCCCTAGTCCTGATGACAAACATCTTTACAGTAATCTATTCAGTAATAAAACTCTGCATCCACCCCCTCCACAACACGATCACAATGCAGTATTCAAAGGGAGACAGTAGAACAGGTCCTTTCATCTCAGGATCCAATGCGTAAATGTGTTGCATCCTGAAACAGCACTGATTGTAGCATTGCCTTGGGAATTAGAAATACAAAAATAAAGAGTGAATATAGGACGGCTTATGGAAACAAGAATAGTGTGCCGTGACGTTGTATTTATAGCAAAAAAATTCAAATGAGATGGTTGCCTGGTGATATAAATGGATGTATTATTGTTAAGTCTATACCACTATCGTTATTTGGAGCCTGATGTCAGCTTCAATGTTGTTTAGTCTGTAAACTGTAAAGTGCTTTATTTGAATGATCTCAGGTGTGGCAGTGATTAGATCTACTATTAGATCCTGCATCCAGCCCTCATGAGAGGTTTAGCTGAAGATGTGCACTCTTTTGATATTTTAGGGGTGTGTGTTTATATTTATATTATAGGGGTGGTGTGTTTATTTTGATATTTTACGGGTGTGTGTGTTTATATTTATATTATGGGGGTGGTGTTTATTTTGATATTTTGGCAGTGTAAACTAGTAATGCTAAATGAATGCTTAATAAAATCAGTTCAAAGTTCTTGGTTGCCTTTGAAATCAAGACTTCTTCCTAAAAAGAAAAGTTTTGTTTATTAGTTTAGAGACATGTTGGGGGGGAGGTTAAAAGAAATTCGATATGAAAATAGTATTATATGCCATATGGAAGTAATAAAGAAACAGGCATGACCTTTGATTAATTGCCCCCTAACTCTCTCATATGCCTCAGGCTCAGCTCTGTGTTATACCTGGCATGGTTGTTGCATTTGTCCCAGTGATAATATAAATAGAAGTAAGCAGTTACTCAAATCCTGTACTTTTTCATGAGAGGATTTTTGCTGAATGCTAGCCAACCCAACTTGATTTGCCAATTGAAGTGGAACTTACACCACTTTAAACAGGCAGACAGTGCAGGACAGCCATCAGCAACTCTTCAACCCAGCCCCAGACACACTGAGCGGAATGCACAGAGTAGAAAGAGACGATGCTTCACTGCAGTATGTGTGGGAAACACAAGCAAGATGAAATTTGAACCACACAGAGAGGCTGGGGTCTAACTAGTGGAGAATCTTAGTACAGCCAGCCCTACAATGTGATTTCCCCTCATTTCAATGTGTCTGTAGTTAGGCATGCTATCATTATCCAATCACCCCGGCCCTGGGCAACAACACCAGCAGGATTAATGCAGAGTGCAAGGGCAGTGTGTACAGAACTGCCACTCTAAGATCACTGAAATATAACCTGAAACAAAGTTTTCCAACAACCTACATCATAAAGCTCTGATACCATTGTCTGACAGGTCTGGAGTGATGAGGCTATAGAAAATGCTGCACACTCACCCATTCCTATTAACCTGATAAATACTGCATCAAAAACAACCTGCAGGGGATGAGTTCCCCTAATTCGTTAAAATGGACTTGCACCATCTTTAATCTGACACCTCAAACAGCATTTTTATTAGAAGGGCAAAAAAGAACTAAAACTAAGCAGTTGACTAATTTAGATGAATTATGTATAATAATTTCTGCATTCCTACCGTTGCTTTTTGCATGACTTCTGCCTGGTCACAAAAGCAGAGTGGGATAAAGCACATACACAAACCCACCCCCCTGCCAAACACACACACAATCAGTGCATTCAAAGGAAAACAGCAGGAGATCCCCTTTGATGTGGGGGATCAAATGAGTTTTTTTTGTGTGTTTTTGTCCAAAATGACGGTCTTGCCAGGTTTGCTAATGGGTATCTAATAGAAAAAGAGAGTTTTATGATGCTCATTAATTACCAAGAGCTGTCATGTGCTGGAGGCAGGGGAGGGGAAAGAAAGGACAGGAAAGATTGAGAGGGGAAGTGGTGAGGGTAAGAGGGGTGGGAGATTGTGAGAGATAGACAGAGAGAAAAAAGAAAGGGGGTGGGAAACAGAGAACAAGAGAGAGGGGAGAAGCGAGAGAAAAATGAGAAAGAGAGGGGGTTGAGAAAGAGACTGGAGACAGCAGTGAGAGGGGGGAGAGAGAGAGAGAGAGAGAGAGAGAGAGAGAGGAGTAATCCCCTTGCCCTGATTATACAGCCACCAGCACAAGGACTTCAAAGAGCACCAAGCCTGCCTTGTGTAAACCTTTACAGCACCAGCCGAGCACATGAATTGAAGGATCCTTTAACAAAATGACTTTGCTAACAGCCACGCCTGTGAGTGAGCAGGCAGGGCTGCCTGATGTACCCACACTTTCAACACAGATACAAGAACAATGCTGCTCAAGCTGCCCAAACACTGGGGCTCCAGTCATCAAAGTCAGCTGTTAATATTACACATTCACATTTGAGCACTTCCACCTGATCCACAAAGAAAACACTGAGTCATTGAAATAGTTAGTTAGTTAGTTTCACTAGCATTGTAGCTAACCCCTTTAGGACAGAAACTTCATACTGTATATGCAGTATCAAAGGCTGTGTATGTGTGTATATATATATTGGTCTGTATTTGTGCTGCACTATTTAGATGTACCTGTGCTGGACTTACGGCACACAGTGAAGAAACTAAACTAAACTAGAACACAGCCCTGTGGATGCATTCCCAAAGCTAGTCCTGAATACTACTGTCTGCATACAAAATGATAATGGAATAAAAAATAAATTTAACTTGCATGGAAATGATTGACTGAGCAACTGAAAAGTGTTAAATTATTACTTACACCAATTCATTAGGGACCAGTAAATGTACCCATTAGCAAATATTAATACTGTGACTGAAAGTAGTACTAAAATGCTGTGCTTCAATATCGGGACTTACTATCGTTCCCCAACATGAACGGACTCTGCTGTTTACTCTGCTTGGAGCCTTGATAAAAACGCAGTCCGTGTTTACAAAAGGACTTCCACTTGAAAGGAAAGGGTTGAAAAGCCAAAAGGAAAGCGAGTTAAGCAGCTGGAGTGCTTGCCAGGAATGAGCTGGCTGTACAGGGCAGGGCCTGGGAGAGTGGACGATATTTAGGACTGGAAATGGGAATTCAGAGAGAGTTCAGGGGCTCATCTTATCAAACTGAACACTGAATGAAGAGGGGGGAGGGGCTGCTGGGTCAAGGCAGAACAGATGTGGAAAGAGGAACCAGGGATGTGTGTGTCTAATGCCTGAGATCAACCGTGAACACAAGCGCAGAGCTGCAGATAGGGGTTATTGCCACAGAACTGGACAGCTTTTGCTTTGAGTGATAATATATGTGAGAATTTGTCAGCATGATCTCTTTTGATGGAGTTTTTTATTCCCCCAGGAAGAGACCTGTTCAGAATCATAATGCTAGAGGAACAAAAATGCTAAATTAAATAAAGAGGAAGCTAAAAAGTTTGAATCTAAATACCAAATACTTTTAAGACTTAATGGCCCATTTACTGTTCTGTTGTAGCAGTCAGAAGTGAGCGCCGATGTTAACTTATAAAACTAGCCAGAAACAACCATGTAAATGACCAGTTCCCACGTGCTGGTTTTGTTTGTTGGTTTGTTTTTTCTCCTTGCAGAGGACACGCATCGCTGCAGACAGAGCCGTGTACAGCAAACATAACACTGCAGTTCCTGACTCTCCGACACCTAATGATGTCACACCACATTCCTCTCTGATGAGGTCACCCTTCCATGGCTGCTCCCCTTTGGGTGTGACCCCTGGTTTACTCCACCACTTCAGAGCACAAATGAAAGGGCTTTTGTTTCATTTGATCCATGCGACCAATCAGGAGAGAGACTGGAGAAGAGAGGCGAGCGACTCCGGTCCAGCTCGAGGAAATTTCTGTTTCCTTCAGAACCAGAATAATCGCTCGACAAGGATCATGTGCGTGTGCTTGCGTGTGTGTGCATGTGTGTGCATGTGTGCGTGTGTGTGCATGTGTGTGTGCGTGAGCGTTGCATGTTCCTGGTTCCTCTCCCCAAAAACAGGGCTTCTGAAATCTCTACCAGATGTGAATATACTGCACATACTGTTGCCAATCCCAGCACAACCTGTGCTGAGCTCAGAAGGTCTTCCTGCTAAGAGCTCTTTATCCATGTCTATAAATTACGTCTATAAAAGCATAAATGGTACAGATCAAGTTAACCCAAGAGCACTTTTTTACCCAGAGTTTTATAAATGCATGGAATAGCCTGCCAGATAATGCAGTGGGGTCCAAAACACTCAAACTTTTTTTCAAAGCTAAGGCTGAATGTTTGTGGCAGACATAAAACATCTTTCAATTGGAGAACTTGAACTTGTTCATGTGATAGAGATGCCTTCTCTAACAAGGACAATTTCAGCAGAGTAAATAACGTAGAGTAAAGCAGCCCTGTGCCTGGAAGCATTCAAATGGGAAGACTCATGTATGACGGCGCTTCATCTCTGAATTGCAGCTGTGCTTTAGTTTCTATATTTCCCTTAAGTTTTACGAGCTTCCCCTGAGATGTAATTTAGTCGACTTTTATAGATTTTATAGAAGCTTACTACAAAAACACAGCAGTAGAGAGAGAAAAAAAAGCTCAATGAAATTTGGGGCCCTCTAAAGCTCACAACTGTGTCTATAATTCCAGAAGCAGCCTGTCTCATCTGCAGTTTACCCAGAATCTCGCCAACTGATGGATTTCTGCTTTGAAAGAAAGTTCGCTTGCTTGCTTTGGGCTCACATCTGGTGACATTTCCAATAGGTTGCAAACAGCATAATACTGGCGAATTGGTACCACCATTCTTTTTGTAACGGTATCCCGGAAAACCATCATCCCTGTTATAAGTCAGCATCACCTCTGTACTCATAACAGTCTCCTTTTAGAATTGTAAAGCTTAACATGCAAGGGTTTGAGACAACCATTAGGGATGTGGTGTTTTTATACTAATAAATGGCCCTGTCATAAAGATTGTATGCCACACCCTGCAATAAAGTCTTTTTTTTAAATAAACAAAGTCAGAAATCACCTGTCGGAAACAACTGCTATAGGTAAACAGGGTGTAGTCAGACTACAGCACTCTCTTTTATAAAGCTATATCCAACTCTGCCAAACTCTTTAAAGAGTGGAGACTGACATCCAGTCTATGAGACACTCTGCAGTCTAGCAGTGAGGTTACATTCTCGCTTAGACTCCAGTTTTAATGTTCCCCTATTATATGATTGCACCCTGGTTTCCTAAATTTCCTAAAGGGGCAGGGCCTCTTAGCTTGGTTTCATAGGGCTTATTGTAGTTTCATCTTCTTAGCCAGTTGTATTGGGCTGTATAGTTTAAAAAGAGCACAAACAAAAGAGGCTTGTTGTTTTTCAGCCACATGTGGGTTTCATTAAGCCTGGTTTGGCTGTTGCTTTACAAGACCCAGGAGTGTTAAAGGATCTCGAGCTCACTATTTATGCATTTATGACTTGTTAATTAGCTATACAATTAGCAATAAAACGTAATTCCAAGATGATTCTGGAATGCACTAAAAAAGAGTCCAAGGGCTTCTGTCGAGAACAGCGAGCCTCAAAACTGCACTGGGTCCCAGCCCTGAACAAGGCAGAACAGAGGCACAAAACTCCAGCTCTACGAAGCGCAGTCATGTTTTTTCTTTCTACTGAACCACAGTCACAGACAAGGCTATCCAAAAACAAAGTGCCAACTCGGAACAGCTAGAACACATTCAAATGGTGCGTGATATCATTAAGCTAACAATAATTCATTGTGGTCTTCTTTATACTTCTCTCATAGGCTCTCCCAGGAGAACCATTGATCCTCCTATTAAATCTGATGGGAAAAATCATCAAACTGGATTTAAGAACATGACTGCTGAGAAAAGCCCCCCCGCCCCCCAAGGAGCTGGTATCGTTGGTGTATCCAGGATACTAAGATGATTAATCACTGGCAGAGGGCGAAGGTTGCAGAGAACCAGTCACTTTTAGATGTCCACTTGTAAACAGCTCAGCATTAAGATTTCAGCAGTAGATGCGTAGAGTATTTGAGGTCATTCTTGATAATGTTTTGGAATGTAAATTCTCAGTAATTGCAGGGAACTCCAAGTGATTGCTGCACGGGTAGTTTTAAAGTATTATTTTGTATTATTATCCTTTGAGAAAACCTCCCATGTTAGTATAGTTGTTATGGGGGTGTTTGAGATGCTGGTCTACTAGTGTGCGTTTTACAATAGAATCACGCCCGCTTCTCAAAAGCAGTCTTGACAGCATTAATAAGCCCTGTCCTTCAGACTGCTGTGAGCAAGACTTAGGGTAGAGCTCACCCAGGTCCCCCTCCCATCTTTATTAATATATTCATTCATTCTGACTGACGGGTTCAAAAGCTACACAGTATTAGCAGGCTGCCAGGCCTCTGTAATTCAATTTTACAGTATTGTTTACATGTAGTTGACATGGCTGTCGTGGTGTGCATGGATTAAACAGCCATGCTTTCTGAGCATGATACTGACTCTCCCATCACTTCCTCACAGTATTATAGACTGCTACGAAGTGGAGTTTTTTGGAATGGCAATGAAATGGAATGTGTTTTTTGGAATGATGCAATGAAACAGAATGTTTTTTTTGGAATGATGCAATGAAACGGAATGTGTTTTTTTTTTTCTACAATGATGGGGAATGACTTTGATTCCAGGTTTAAGAATCTGGATCCAAACAGTCTAACATGTGGGTTAGGGACCAAATCATTTGAATGCCTTTGAATACAGCTAATCGATAACGGAAAATGAAACTTTCTGGTGTGGAGACCTGAACTTTATTATTATTATTATTATTATTATTATTATTATTATTATTATTATTATTATTATAGTGAAAAGGCTAATTCACTATACAAAAAAAACAATGAAACTTTGATGACGTTACAGGTGAATCACATTGCTGAAAACCTGTGCCTCACAGGAACGTAGCTTCTCTGTCTCACAGCGTAATGAAAACAATACACTCCATAATGCACAGTGGTTGGTTGCTTAACTGCAGAACGTTCCCTTTGTTCTTTCTATTGCCCTTCTATAGGACCCTATCTCAACATGTGGCCCCATACAGTCTGAGCAAAACCCTTCCAATCTGCCAGGGCTCAATACAGGGCCTGTGTTGAAAGCGCGCTCCTGTTCTAATGACTGTTTGCTGATGGGTTGAGCGCTCTTTTTCTTCGGCTGCGATGAGGACAGTCAGGTTCTTTCTTTTTCCTCGACATTATGAAGTTTGCAAACACATCTTGTTTGTGTTTGTATTCTTTGTTGCTTTCATACAGACGGGGTGACAGCCTTCCTATTTTTCTTTTTCTTTTTTGAACTGCCATACCCTTCAGGTGTTGCGTTGGCTGTCTGATCATACGCTGCAGTCACTGGAAGGCAGAAGGCTGCTTGCTAAAATGACTTTCATGTGAGATAAGAACTGCTAAAAATAATGGGGCGATGTGGACGGGGGCTCAGCCTGGACTAAAAATCTTTAACTGTGGTGCCTCATTCATTTGGAACTCAGGTCTGCTTCACCATTACTGGTTTTAAGAAACTGTTGTATACAGAGCTGTACTCTGTGTTTTCTCTGATTGTGCATAATCATGTCATGATTTGTTCATTTTTCTTTGTATGAATGGTCGTCGCCTTGCCAGGACTCCATTGTAAATGAGATGCACACTGCCATTACAACACAACAAAATATGAGCAGTCTCAACTGACAGCCTCATAGGTACTGACAGCAGACGTACATTGGATTCCTGCAATTACCAAATGCTTTTATACTTTTTCTTTTACAGCTCCAAGGGGGAACCTTAATACCGTACTCAATCTGCAAGGAATGTATTTTAATTCTAAAGAGGGAAGCCTTTACCCAAATGAGACTGTTTGTCATCATTTAAATGTGCTTTCGAGTGCGATAGTAATTCATTAAATCCTCCGACAACTGTCTGACAGTACTTCTGAGAAGTCTGTTTAGATGGCAGAATACGTTAGACAAACAAGATTTGCATAAAATCCCACAAAGAAGGTTGCCTGTTGAAAATATACAAGGGCGCTGTTTAGGGAACGTTCCTGTTCTCCTTAAATAACCTTAAAGAAATCGGCAAACAGTTCCCCTGGCTCCTGAGGGTCATATTGATTGGCTATTGAAACCGTTTGTCATCATTTTAATGTGCGCTGGAGTGTAATTGTAATTCATTATTTCCTAAGACAACTGTCTACCGATTACACCATTCCTATGGAGAATACTGTGTGGCTGGCTGGTGACATATATTTATAACATAGCCTTCATTTTCACTGAACATTATTCATGATATCTCACTGAGGAGGCACCTTGTTATCAGGGAGTCTGTAAAGCTATTGTTCGCTGAGTGCTCTGCAACACAATTTTCAGACTGCCTCAGAAAAATGCTGTACTTTATTATACCAGGGATGTCAATGGGAGCACTCAAAACACATTCGCTGCAGAGCATAAAAAAGAGCTCCTTCAACATGTGTTAAAACACCTTTTAAAGGCTGCTTTATGCTAATGCCCAGCTTAATTGGCATTAGAAAAATTGCTTTGGCATGCTGAGGGCCTTAAGATTAGCTAAAAGAGTGAGAACAAGACAAAGCCTTCAAAAGGCCTATTCCAGAGGAATTATGGTTTCCTTTGAACGTCGCCCAAGTTTTAAATACATTAAAGCCTGTTGGCATACATGTAAATTAAACAGTACAAAAGTGTTCTAGTAAATACACCATGAATCAAAGAACTGGGAGAGCACTGACCACTGGGTAATGAATCCCTCTCCCTCATCCGGCTCTTTCTCATCTATCTGCCCCTCTCTATCTCTCTCTATCTCTCTCTCCCTCTTGTTCTATTTGGTGTCCAGGATTTCTCCAGGGACTGAAGAGCTTAGAACCAGATCAAAAGAAGCTAACTGCCTCTGCATGTTTTGTATTTCCAGGGCCCAGGTCCAGCGATAGCAATGTTTCAATCCTGAGGGATAACTGGGCTCGCCCAGAGGAGAAGCTTCCATTCCTCACTCGCTTGATAAGAAATATACATTCCCCCCAGACCGTGTGTGTTATAAAAGTCCATTCCAGGTAGTCTAAACTGGATTTTTTCACAGTAATTTTGCAGTTTACCTTGATTTTAACATGCTTATATTTTGCCTTTACCCAGCTTAGCCAACAACACATTTTGCATCTTCAGCTTCCCTTACCATTAACAAATCTAATTCACCTTTACCATAATGTATGCATTTTTATACAGAATAATCTGATATTATATCAATATATTTGAGGTAAGATTTAGTGGAATTATTGTGATAGAAGCACGTACTTTAACTTGACAGGTGTTAACAGAAAAACTTCAAACAGATTAAAGAATAGAGTCAATGCCACTGGAGAAGAATCACTGTGACATTAACATTTATATTCTTAACTATCCAGATAATACTGTGGCCATGTCTTGTGGATTTTCAGGATTGTCGTGTGGATGTGTTGAAATACAGATCATTCCAACAGCACCCCAATAAATACCTTTTTGTAGAAGACACCAGGCCAACAGGGACCACCAGCACCTGTGTGTTTGGTTCTGTACTTTGTGAAACTGGAGGTTGAGATTTAAACTGTTTATCTTTATGTAATGAAAATAATAAAAGGATTGTTATTAAATAATTATTTGTGTTTAATGTATAATGTGTTTAAGTGATCTAAACTGCAATTAGGTAGAAACAGAGATTCTGCACAATATACAAATTATTTTCCTTTTGAACTCAGTAGAATCAAATCCAATTACATTTTTTTGAAAGTTAATTAATAAGGCAAACATTCTCAAGCAAAACATCCCGTGGGCTCCTTTGCCGATTCATCAAGCGCACTAGGGTGTGTTTGAAGCCGTGTACCGCAGTGTATTAAATCTGTCTTCACTCTTTCATGGTGTTATCACTGGTTTTGTTCGTTCTGTGATGCCTTCCTTTCTCTAAAGGAAACACAATGTTTATGCACAGGAGTGCTTTCTCACAGCACCACGCTATATTAGTTGCTGAATGTGTGCGAGGGTCAGGAGGGAGCGGACACAATCAGAACATCAACCAGAAGCACGCCTTGCTAATTACCAGGCTTATTCACCATTGATAACAAGGAACAGCCTTTCAACTTATCACTTATAGAAGATGCTGCAAAATGATCTGTCGATCTTGGGCAGGTGTTGTGACTCTTGGTCTCCCAGTTCGTGGCCTGTCATTGATAGAGTGTGTCTGGTTATATCGTCTCACCAGGTTTGAAATCGCTGACTGTGAGCACCCAAGACGGCAAGCCACAGTATGCTGCCCTAGTCCAGCCTCCAACATGCCGATTGCACGAAGGCACTGCTCTCTTGACAGACGTGGTATTTTGGTTTTTTTTTTTCTGTAATTTTCTTTATTGCTTTTATTCAAGCTTGCAATTCAACAGCTGAAATTACTCCATATCCAATGTCCAATCAAATGTCTCACTAATTAGGTGATTAAGTGCATATGCTTCAGTCATTGTCACTCAAGTGTGTCATGGTCAAGGATGAATGATTGAGTAATTAAAAAGAAACCAAAAACATTATATATATACAGTATTTGCAATAAACTGAAACCCATTGGAATATGATGGCAGCAGTTCTACTTCAGTCCAGCTTTATGAATGCATGAGTATTCAGTAACAGGTTCAATGTTTGCTGCCTGATGCTCAATGTGCTGATGCTGCTTCAATTGTGATGTTTCTAACTGTGCATTTAAAGATCAAAATGTTTATTTTCTAGCAGGCTTTGCATCTCAAGATGAAAAGTGGCTTGCAAGCTGGGATCTTCAAAAGGCTGCAGCACTTTATTTAAAGTTAAGAAGATTTAGATCAAAGGTTAGGAAAGAGAGACATTCAAACAACTGCCTTTTTAAATACGGACCTCGCACAGTTCAACCCTGTTACTGGATGGACACAATTTGTTCCTTCATTACTTCTTTTTTTAAGCAAGATGAAAGACAGAGATGCCTAATTACTCCAGAGCGCCTTTCAATTCAGCAAAAAGAATTTGTGATGTCAAAGGAACGCTCAGAAAAGTTTGTTTTCTGAAATCCACCGCGACGCTTTTAAAAGAACCCTCATTAAAATCGAAAAGAACTGAGAGAATTTGTACAATGTTAATGACTGGCAGGCTGAAGAAGGGCTCTGTTCTGCACACATGGCATTCTTGGGGTGACCTGTTTAGGAAAGAACAAAGCTGCTGAATCACAGCTCTGTTTAAACACCGAGCAGCACTCTCTCAAACAGTAAACATTGCAGCCCCTTTGACTGGCATGCACTTCAAACCACAGATCCACTGGCATTTGTTAAAATAGCTCTGGAATGCAATGAACCCCCCCCCCCCCCCCCTAAGAAATAATTGCTGTTTACAGTAGACCTGCACACAGCACAGATCCCATCATACTGTAGAGAATGGAGCTGGAGAAGGAGGTCCTGCCAACCCTGTTTGCATTACACATCTATTGCTGCTCCTCGAAGGATGAACAGGGTCCAGGTTAAATCCCTCCTCCCCTGCATAGCTGTCAAATACTCAAGTCTCCATTCCCCTCACCTGCCCCCTAATGGGAATGATATGTTTTTTGGTAGACTCTAGTGGTTGGGTGAAGGTTTTTCTTTTTTTCTGCAGTTTTCAGGATTCTGGTTCTGGCTTCGTGCACACTTCCATCTAACTGCAAAGAATTGTTATTGTTATCAAATAATTATTTTTGTTTAATTAATTTATAATGTGTTTAAGTCCAATGTCATTCAGATGCCGTTCAAAATCTGCTCAAGCAACATTTATTTTTTCTTTCTCAGTAGAATAAAATCCTTTTATTTTTTTAAAGTTAATTAATAAGGCAAACATTCTCAAGCAAAACATCCCGTGGGCTCCTTTGCCGATTCATCAAGCACAGTAGGGTGTGTTTGAAGCCGTGTACCACAGTGTGTTAAATCTGTCTTCACTCTTTCATGGTGTTATCACTGGTTTTGTTCGTTCTGTGATACCTCCTTTCTCTAAAGGAAACACAATGTTAATGCACATGAATACTTTCTCACAGCACCACGTTCTTCAATGTGTTTCCACCCCGTCCCAGCTTTCATCCATTCTGATTAATTTGCAGAAAGTGCACTAGTTATATCTCTTAACGAATAAATCAGAGGGCCGCGGGTTTGATCTTTTTGCTATTGTTTTAACTCTGGGAAACACGCGCTCGCCAGTACAGTCTCACGTTCAAATACACAGGGGATGAGGGCAGCCCGTTTACCTTTTCCTGCTGCAGAGTCTTCAAAACAAACACTTTGATCCTGTGACTGCCAGGAAGCTTGCTGGGAAGACCCGTAGCACGCCAATCCAGGAAGCATGATGGCATAAACAGAAAACCCTGCATGAGACACATGACGATAGGAAGTTCTGCCCCATGTCTTGGCTTGATAACATAGTATTCATAATACTGTGAATAACATTGAAATAATAAAAACACTACCACACACAGAGGCTTGCAAGTGTTACACCTGGTCCAGTCTTCTGATAAGCTGACCCTTAGAAAGCATCTATTGAAATCTCAGTGGTTTCTGTTTGTGCTGAGTCTCCTTCCCAGGAAAATTCCCATCCCAGTAGGATGTTCTTCAGTTTTACATGGTCAGTCAGAGTATGATTTTCAATGCTTTTTCCTGGAGTGCTAAATTAGGACCCATGAGTGACACATGCACTTTGACATACTGGTACAAAGGTCCTTATAGGACTGAAAAAGAAGAATGCAACAGAAGGAAAGTGCAGCAATGTGGTTTCCATGAACACGGAAATCAGCCCCAATAATCCACTTGGAAACCCTGCAGTGCTGCAGAATTTATTTTTCTAAAAGGAAACAAAAACTGTCAATTTGTAAGAAACAACTTAGGTGCGCTTCGGAGCCCCCTCGGATTTAGCTGCTGTGTTGCTTCTAAGTTCTGTTACATTACCAGGAGTTTACTTCTTATCACCATCAGTGCAATTGTGCTCAGTGCAATTTAGATAAAAAGCTTTTGAGGATGTAGCCCTTTGTCCAATAATAAGAAATTATATATATTTTGTTCTTATGCAACAACATAAGAACAAAACTGCTACCTTTTCTCAAACGAAGCCCGTTTCATCAAGACTGATCCACAGTTTCATCAGCTAAGGAGCCAATTATACATCAAGCTGCGTGAACAAAGATTGGGGTTGCATGTAGCAAGGCAAGGGGACGAGAAGAGCTGGGTCATATGCTTCAAACGCCACAGCAGCCGTTTCACACTGCATGCTGATCATTATTTCTCCACTGGACAAGGGAGGCATCTGCAATTATTAAAACAGCAGGAAAGATTATCATTATCTTTCCATAACAAACATTACAAAATATAACTGGTGTTATGGAGTAAAAATAACAGAATATAGCATTTTTCTTTGAAGTTCTGTGACTTATATTGATTGGTATAACATATTTAAAAATTCAATAAACCAGGAAACATACTGTAAGCGTGGGAATGGTTATTTATCTTTAGAACAGAAAAGCGATAGAATAAGAGGAGCAGGATCTCGTATTTTAACATAATTGTTATAACAATAACAATTATGTTACACTACGACTTGTGCAAAAACCATAAACAATCTATTTCACTGTTTTTTGTTTGTTTTGTTACTTAGTATTTCTTTAGTCTCTGTAGGGATAAAAACTCTGTAATGAACATGTAAAAGTCTAAGTGTACGTGTGATTCTGCATTTGTGCCGGACTTGGGGGGTTTCTTTTGTTCAAGCAAACAATCTTGAGTTGAAGTCCCAGAGTGCGCCTCCAGCTCTTTGATAAATGAAAGTAAATACTGTGGAGTCCGCTGCTCTCAACACTGCAGACAGTCTGAAAGAGGGATGCAGCCAGGGCTCAATGGTAAAATTTCATTAGAGCTGGCAATGTAATTTAATAAGACAGCTGTCAACCACCCATCTATTAATTATTTGTAGATATAGGCATGTGTCTTTATACAGGGCTGCAAATAACATACACACGTTGGGTTCACATTTTAAGTGGTTATACCCTCACTCTAAACTTTTGATTATGTCATTACCTGTTATAGGATTAGATTATTAATTTCCATTACACTTTTACCATAAACATTTGCTATAACATTTTAGAAGTTATACTATGTGAAGGTTTCTTGTCTTAGTGCTAGCAAGTGACAAAAGAGAGATTTTCATTGATAACTTCTATAGGTTTCAGGTTCGTGTTATTCACAGAAGGAGCTTGCTGGCTGATCGGTGAGTCCAGTGCAAGGTGAAGGAGGAGTGGTCTTAACGACAGTTGCTCCTGTGAGGGCTTGATCTTCGACAGAGTCACCCTGCAGGTCTCGCTGACTGATCCACAGAGACCAGACAGGATGGAACTGCGATAAGGGGCTTTGCTTGACACAGAGGTGGAAGTCAGACTCTGTCTCTGGGCCTTTACCAAGTCTGTCTAGGCTCCACACACACACACACACACTCACACTCACACACACACACACTGAGACACACACACACACTCACCCTCAACCTCACACACACTGAGACACACTCACACACACTCACACACACACTCACACACACACACACACACACTCACCCTCACACACACTGAGATACACTCACACACACACACACACACACACTGAGACACACACACACACTAAGGCACACTCACACACACTCACACACACACACACTGAGACACACACACACACTAAGACACACTCACACACACACACACACACACACACTAAGACACACACACACACAGAGGAAATCTAAAGACTTGGAGCCAGAGTTATGAAAATGACTGACTGGGTCTGAAGAAAAATCCATTGCCTGTCAGTGTGACTGCCTAGTACTGTTTCCACACGGTAACAGTAGTCATCTGATGGCAGCCTCTGTACTTTGATTCTCCCTAAGCATGCCAATGGGAGGTCATTCTTTCAGATATCCTGCTTGTCGATATCCTTTTTAAGTCAAGACAGTTTTTCTTCCAATCTTTGGATAGATAGCATGGCTCTGTGTAATTGAATCTTTGTCTTTGTTTTCTAAAGAGATCTGAAAGATATATATATATATATATATATATATAGTAGATGTTTCTGTTTCTCTCAGGGGATTATTCAACCTCTGAAACTCAGTAGTTTTCATTCTAAACACAAAATCAATCGGTCTCGGTTCTGGAATTGCCAATTCCCTTTACACCTCATATCAGCCTCCATCATTGAAGAGGTTTATATGTTATTCCCTGTGGTTCTGTCCACCTGTGTGAGTGAAAAGTGGGCTTGTCAGGGAGAGACACGAGGAGTGACAGAGCCTCCTGTTTGGTTCTCGTCTGTGTTGTTCCAACATCATTAGGAATCAGGAAGTTCACTACAAGACAATAGATCAAAGGTCACTGTCTCGAAATTTCTTTTAGGGATTTACAATAATCCTAAGGGATTTCCTTCAGGAAATCTCAGCAGGAACATGTCTTATATGTAGGTCCCCAATAAAGAAAAACTAACGGACACTTAGACTCTGGGCTATACTTTTAAGAAACAACTAATTATACAAACCAAGATCAGTGCCAGGGAAATGAACTTTCACTAATGGCCCATGTGGTTTGCTATCTTTTTGCATGCTGTGAATCCGCACTTCAACAAAAGCAAATGTTGTTTGGAGGCTGGGAATGGCTTTAGTCCGCAGGCCTGCGAGGGACGAATTAAACCCTCCTTCTTCAGTAGCAGACAAACAGGCTCCTCCAACAAAAGCACTGCTTCCCTTTGCAGTAATGTGATTCATTCACCCCCGAACCCCTCGTAAAGAAAGACGCTGGCATTTCAATATGTGAAGACAGCCATTCGGGTGACATTTAACAAGCCCAGAACCTCTGACTTTCTACCTAACCTACACCATGCCTTGAGGGTACCCGAGACAAGAGGAGCCTTCTCTCTCAAACAACATCAAAGGGCTGATCAAAAGGCCAGATAATAGCTGGCCAGCATATATACAGCGTTTGAAGTGGAAAACGCAAATATAATGTATGCAGCTTCTAATGGGGTGCCAGATCAGAGAACAATTCCTCTACACATGGGGGTTATCATGACTTACCGAACAAAAATGAAAGCAAAGCTTAAGGAATTCCATGTTGAGAAAGTGTGAGCGTTATAGTTGATCTGATGATGATGATGATGATGATGATGATGATGATGAATATTAAGAGTGATGCGTTTGATGATACATTTAAATGTTAGATTGTGAAACTCCAGGACGGCCACTTGAAAAAGAGATCTGTATTTCAACGGTATTTTCCTTAATTATAATAATACAAATGAAATTTCTAGTATACAAAGCAGTACACTAAGCTGCAAAAGAAAATAAGGGATGTCTGATAGCGGAATGAATGAAATGCGTGACATGCCATCACTTCAGATTCATCTCATGTTCCTTATCAATATTACCATCAAAAATTATTTGCCGGAAAATCAATAGAAAATGTGGTGGACAAACTCGATGACATTTCATTTCAGTGTGTTCTGCAAATTGTGTCTTATCAAATTGTTCCCGAACACCACTCAGTTCATACAAGCAACAGAGGAAGATCTTCTTAGTCCCATCCAAAAAGAGAAGTGACAGCAGAGTCTATATTCCAGAGCAACTGGCATCCCTTCCAACACAATAACACTTCTGTACACTGTGCATGAAGTTTCAAACTGGCAGCCCTTCCAACACAATAACACTTCTGTACACTGTGCATGAAGTTTCAAACTGGCAGCCCTTCCAACACAATAACACTTCTGTACACTGTGCATGAAGTTTCAAACTGGCAGCCCTTCCAACACAATAACACTTCTGCACACTGTGCATGAAGTTTCAAACTGGCAGCCCTTCCAACACAATAACACTTCTGTACACTGTGCATGAAGTTTCGGGCAGACGGAGAAGATCCATTAAACAAGGAATTTTAAGTCCAATTTATCTTCAAAAGAAGGTAAAAGAGCTCATTATGTTAGCTTTGCTTTTTCTCCACTATTAGATTGATCCAAAAAAAAAGAAGTTAGTTATGCCTGCTTATCTCATAACCTTATAAGCATGGGATTAAAAGATCAAAGGAGGATTTGGGTTCATATTATAGGAAATGTAAGCCTTTTATAGATGCTCTTTAGACCATGCTTTTTTTTCCTTTTTCCATGCTTAGATCAAAATACAGCGAATTCATATTAATGTCATGCATTATCCCATGTGATATTAATGACCATGTTCTTTCAGATTCGGTAAAAGAGTTATGATGGCTTCAGCAATTTGCTTGGAACTAAAAGGCTTGAGGGTAGACTTTAATGTTAATTATACTCTCTTTACACTCTCACTTATTATTGCAAATTAATTCAGGGCAAGTTATCATTAAAGAGATGGACTTGTGAGTATGATGACTTGTTAGTATGATGGTATAACTGTTAGTATACAAGAGGCCCCAGGAAACCTGGAACTGTTTGAAATGCATTACAAACCACCCTAATTACAATGAGTGGATTTGCAGTGCAGTACAATGCAATAGTTCTGTACTAAGTGCCAATGGTAGCACAGGGGCAGCTACAATGGTACCAGCCTTTGGTAGAATGGTACTACACAGGTAACAATTTCATATGTTGACCAACTTTTTCTGTATGGTTACCTTTATGAAGGGTTACCAGGAAAAATGTTTAAAGTGATGTTGCAGCTGCCACACACTCCTTGTGCTTTACCATGTTTTTTTTTTTTACCATGAATTACCACACTTTTATACTCGTTTACTTTAGCAAGTATCCTAGACACAGCTCTTTCTCACAGACAGTAAAGATTATCAGTTCCTTAAAAAAAAGGACAGTTACTGTTACTGTTACTTAAATCCTAATATCTGTGATTTACATTGTGAGAAAATAACTCTTAATCTCCCCTTGAGTTGTTTGAATCCTTGGATTTTGATTTATTATTGTTTGTTTTTCTTGGCTGCACCAACTAAATGTCATTGACTATGGTAACGTGATATGCAATCATCCATACCCCACATTTATAGAGAGTGTATGTGGTCATTTTCAACAGGCAGTGTTCCTAATGAAGTGGATACTACATCCTGCCTAGCTCCTTGTGCACTGTTCAACACAACTTGCGTTATTTTTTTTAAAATTAAGAATTATTGTTCAGCATTTCAGATCTCACTATTGTCACTTGTCACTAATTAGTTATTGTTTGCATGCATACCCTGGTTGCAGCTGAGCCTCCAATTCATTTTGTAGAATAAGACAAGTCCCCTCAGATAGTTGGTAACTCCCTCCATACACACAGCTAGGATGGCATATGACTCTTGGATCCCGATTGTCTCCAGAGGTCTGCATTTTCACAGCCAACACCTTGTCAAATTCTCTCAGCTGTTTCTGATCCAAGCACTAAATAAATCATCACACCCAGTCAGGAGAAAATCAAGGAGAGCGGATTCAAAGTGAGTTGTGTAGCACCTGGTTCGAATCAAGAGGGAATTAAGCATGGAGTGAAGCGAGTCCATCCATCAACTCAATACACACTGCTCCTCTTAGGTGCACTTTGAGAGAAACAAGACATATAATAACATGCTGCCTTTGACATAACCACAAAAGCATATTTCTCATTCTTCAGCATGTGTGTGGGGATTGCAGCGGGATTTCTGGTGCCAGAAATTGCATTTTTTCAAAACATATCATTTGAAATTTTAAGGCTGCAATTTAGAGCTTCAAGGAGATTGCTCACTATGTTCATCACTATGGTAATTTATGAGTTTCCCCTGGTTTGTAGAAAGCTGAGCCAGTTAAACCTGAACCCTGGGTAGCTGTTAAGATTGACTTCTGAGAACAATAATGTCTTAAAACGTCCCCTTGCTAAAGCCGGGGCAGATTGACATTGGACTGGGGCTTGGCAGTTCAGTGGTGTTAACCCCAGAGCCCGGCACAGCCACCAAGCTCACACTGAGTGCTGGGATGAGCATAAAGGAGTGTTGTCCATTCATTTCCGTCTTCAGAAGCCTCTTTTAATTAACTGCAAGCCCCTCAAGAGGGAGAGAGGGAGCATTATGCTTATTGAACTGGAAACCACCCAGGAACAGAGGGCCCGAGTAATAAAATCAGTTTGAAATAATGGAATGATTACCATGCTTGTTTCTGAGGAAGAGTGTCAGCTTCCTCGTGCTTCTCACCAAACCGCATGGCAAGCGCAGTAAGATGTGAACCGGAGTTGCACATCTCAAGGATGTATTTCGGCAGCAGTACCTGCTATTGTGTGTCAATGAATAGATTTCACACAGCTCTGTGCTGTTCAGGGCGGTGTTACTCTCAACATGGAAAGACTCACAAACATTGGTCATCTTTGGTCCAAGCTTACTGTTTTGTATTTTTTTTGTTTTGTTTTTTGTACTTTTCTCAGCAGATGCCTGTATTCCCATCTGTGTTAGTTTTTTTTTGGTTTGTTTTATAAACTATTGCAGCTGACATGCTGTTAAATATTATAAGTGAACATTTACCAAAACAAAACCTGGATAACACGAAGCTTGCGTGAGTGTTTAAAAGTTTACTAAACAAGCTGGGATTTGACCGAGAGGAAAAAAAAATAGTTACAGAGGTTATGGGTGAAGTGAAGCGAGAAGCAACTGTTTAGGTTAAGGTTCAGAGTGAAGATAAGGAAAGTAAAACACTGAAAGAAAAGCCTAAAATTATCCAAATATAGTTAGCTGTGGTACAGCACAGGATAATAAATTAATGTGTCGGCACTTTTCATCTCAGAAAATAGAACTGGCTGTTTATTCAAACTTGTAAACTCCCTTTAGTTTAAACTTTTGGGAGCTGTTTTGTGTTTTACTGCAAGGGTATAGTTGGATCTGTTTTTTTTCTGAAAGGGTACGGACGTGAGAAATGCCAGAAATGTGTATTAATGGAAAATATGGGGAATTTTCTTTTGTTCTGTACTGTTGTATTGTTTTCTTTGTTTGTTTTTTTGTTCCAATGAAAATGTGATCACAAAAAAAAAAAAAAAAAAATCTGCTCAAAGCTGATGGAACTCGTTAATCCAGTGGGGCTTGGCGCTCCCTTTGTGTTTTCTTCACAGAAGTGGTTTCCAAATAAAACAAGATGGTGACACCACAAGGACTTCCTTCTTCTGTACAATTATTACTTCTCTAAAAGCTTTGAAGTCTTTATTAGAGTCGAGTCACCACGCAAGGAAGATGCTGACAGTACAGCACATATCCAACCAGAGCCAGGAGTCTCTGCTCATATTGCGGTCTGCCTCTCATCTCTGGAGTCCCATTTGGTGACAGAGACAGAAGGGTTAGCCGTCTGACCAGTAAAAGTGAACTTTCCCAAGCAGTCTGAAATCCTAGTAGACTTTGGAGTGGTTCAACCAGAGCAGTCTCCATGTGCCTCTTTTTTTACTGTCAATATAAAGGTTTTTTGCTTTAAAGTCTAAATGGTTCCTTCTTTCAAACTCTTCTCTCCTCCTTCACAGGCAGGAGAGGGCTCTACAATCCCTGAGCAGTTTCACTGTGCCTCTGCTTTTTCATGCTGCTTCCCGGGGGCTGAACTGGACGAGAAGATTGCAGTGCTGCTGTGATCTCCACGCTACGTATGAAATGAATCCCTTTGCCTCAGATCTGATCCTCGTAGAAAAAATAAAGTTCTGCCCTGGTGCCTTTCTTCTATTTTCTCTTCCATGCCCTGACTGTATATTCCTATGGAGATACCTGAGCTTCCTCTCTTATTTTAAAGCTGTTTATCCCCACCTAGAAAGTTAACAGGTTAACAAGGGAACAAGGCATAAGGGTCACTGTTTATCCACTCCTGTGTGGACTCAGAACAGACGTCACGCTCATTCCATCACTTGTAGCGACAGGGCCAACTGAAAATCAGAAGAACGGCTTCCAGTGCTGGGCATGACTGGAACCAGCATTGGGCATGACTGGAGTTGCTGCAGGTTTAACCAATGCTGCCCAGGGGCTTCATGAGACAAGCTCAATCAGAGTGCACACTCCTTCACTACTGGGGACCTCCTGCTGATGCAGTCCAGAGCTCTGAGGGATAGGAAGTCCACCCAGGGGACCTCCTGCTGATGCAGTCCGGAGCTCTGAAGGATAGGAAGCCCACCCAGGGGACCTCCTGCTGATGCAGTCCGGAGCTCTGAGGGATAGGAAGTCCACCCAGGGGACCTCCTGCTGATGCAGTCCGGAGCTCTGAAGGATAGGAAGCCCACCCAGGGGACCTCCTGCTGATGCAGTCCGGAGCTCTGAGGGGTAGGAAGCCCACCCAGGGGACCTCCTTCTGATGCAGTCCGGAGCTCTGAGGGATAGGAAGCCCACCCAGGGGTCCTCCTGCTGATGCAGTCCGGAGCTCTGAGGGGTAGGAAGCCCATCAAATCGCCAAATCTCCCAGTTTGATGGAAGAATGAATCACCTCTTTAAAAAGTTTATAGTTTTGAGCTTAGAAATAATTTTTAAAAATGTCTGTGAATCCGTGGGACAAAGCCAGAAATTTTCAGTAATTACATTGAAATAATAGCACAGCAATTAAACCGATGGTTGAGATGTTACTATGCAACAATTCAATGTTAACTGAATCGTTATGCTTCTTTTGTAATAGCTTTTCAGTGCAATTGCAGTGTTATATTTTCAAGTATTTTGAAGTTGTGCCATCAGAAATCCTTTAACAGCCTTGCCAACTTCCTGCCGTTTCTGTTCCTCCACCTCACTGATCTGTACAGTGACAGGCCCGGTGTACTGCATCCCGCTCTGTGCACCCACAGCCTCAGCATGTCTGCTCACTGATCTGTACAGTGACAGGCCCGGTGTACTGCATCCCGCTCTGTGCACCCACAGCCTCAGCATGTCTGCTCACTGATCTGTACAGTGACAGGCCCGGTGTACTGCATCCCGCTCTGTGCACCCACAGCCTCAGCATGTCTGCTCACTGATCTGTACAGTGACAGGCCCGGTGTACTGCATCCCGCTCTGTGCACCCACAGCCTCAGTATGTCTGCTCACTGATCTGTACAGTGACAGGCCCGGTGTACTGCATCCCGCTCTGTGCACCCACAGCCTCAGCATGTCTGCTCACTGATCTGTACAGTGACAGGCCCGGTGTACTGCATCCCGCTCTGTGCACCCACAGCCTCAGTATGTCTGCTCACTGATCTGTACAGTGACAGGCCCGGTGTACTGCATCCCGCTCTGTGCACCCACAGCCTCAGTATGTCTGCTCACTGATCTGTACAGTGACAGGCCCGGTGTACTGCATCCCGCTCTGTGCACCCACAGCCTCAGCATGTCTGCTCACTGATCTGTACAGTGACAGGTCCGGTGTACTGCATCCCGCTCTGTGCACCCACAGCCTCAGCATGTCTGCTCACTGATCTGTACAGTGACAGGCCCGGTGTACTGCATCCCGCTCTGTGCACACACAGCCTCAGCATGTCTGATCTGACAAGAATGAAAATCTACATTCCATTTGATCTGCCACTGCTCCACAATCATTAGGCAGTTAGCAAGGAAATAGCTGTTAAAAAATACATTGCCGTGTCAGTATGTATCTTCTCACATAACGTACCATAAATACTTCATTTAACATTTCAAATGCTAACGTTTACACTCACATGTATGCTCTATTTATTTCCCATTCTACTATAAAGGTGATTTGGATAGACAATCAGAAATCCACTGCACCTCTATGAAAAGTTCAGTTCTGGTAACTGCAGGGAAGGTACAGTCCACTAGTTCTGACAACACATTTACACCAGTGCTGAGATCACACAAACAAAACAAAAGGTTATGTTTCCAGCTCAGTGCACTTTCATTGTTTTATTGCAACTTCAATAGCATTTGCAATTATTTATTTTCTTTTTTGTTTGCTTCTAAATGCTTTGAGAATAAGGCCCTTTTTTATTTGATATTAATAATAAACACATTTAATGTGACTTCCTGGTGTGGCCTGTTTGATTTTTGTTTTCTTGAGAAGTTGGGTTGCATTACTTTCGATTCCTGCAAATATGAAAAGTAAACAAGGGCCGGAAACACGTGTTTATCACGGAATACATTTGGAATAATATCAGTTGCAAACTTCCAAATGTATGCAAATAAAGAGCTTAGGTATTCATAGTCAAACACCCTTTCAGCCCCTATGGTGTTTCGTTTTTGCTTGTGTGCAGATTATGCCCATAACTACTGAAATTGCAATAATTTCACTTAGAAACAGAAGCCCTTTTCCCATTTTGCATGATCACATCAGTCCAAACCAGATGACATACTTATCTGTTGTGATACCATACTGTTACATCACTACGGTAACATTCTGACAATGGTTCCACTTGTGCTTCTATTGCTTATTAGTACGTACTCTTGCATTGACGTTGTAGCATCACTGTCTGCTTGGCATTGCCTACTGGAGATCATTTAATAAGGGCAGAGCAGGTTAAGAGAGGAAACGTTACAAGCACTACAAAAGCCTGTCTTGTGCATGGACACAGGTAGCCTATGAGGATTAGTGTTTAGAAGCCGAGTTCCTCTTCGTCACGCTGTCTCAGCAAGCCACCCCCCTGCTGCTGTATTGATCTGCCCTGCTTGACCCTTTGTCCATTTCGAATTGGACAATAAAGGCCAGCCTTCCTGCTCTGCTCCTGCCACTACCTGTCAAAACACTGAGTTCAGCTCAAATAAAACCTCTTCTGCAAAACTGCTTCCCTGGGAATTTGCAACCTGGCGAGCACATTAAACAAAACAAAAAAAGGGGAACTGGATTCAAAACTTTACAAAATAAAGATGTCCGTCCCCCCCCCCCCGCCCTCTCCTTTATGTTTTAGTGTCATGTAACCAGAAGTGTGGAGTAGTGGTTAGGGCTCTGGACTCTTGACCGGAGGGTTGAGGGTTGTGGGTTCAATCCCCAGTGGGGGACACTGCTGTTGTACCCTTGAGCAAGGTACTTTATCTAGATTGCTCCAGTAAAAACCCAACTGTATAAATGGGTAATTGTATGTAAAAATAATGTATAATGTGATATCTTGTAACAATTGTAAGTCGCCCTGGATAAGGGCGTCTGCTAAGAAATAAATAATAATAATAATAATAATAACCATCGCACATGTTTTTCAGTTAGGCCCAAGCTCTGTTAAGTATCTGCATTTTGTTTTTCTAGCTTTATGTAAATTATGTGTTGGTGCTTATTTGTGTGTGTGTGCGCTTGCATGCGTGCGTGCTTGCGTATGTGTGTGTGTGTGTGTGTGTGTGTGTGTGTGTGTGTGTGTGTGTGTGTGTGCGCGTGCGTGCGTGCGTGTCCAGATGTAAGACTCGTTGGATCAATTACATTTTTTGAATTTGTTGCACCCTTTCCGTGGCGAGGCCCTTCTTTCCCCTGGCCTTCACGTCTCCTAATAACCTTGAGCGCAGATTCGTCAAGTTAGTTCTAAAACAAAGCAGAACGACAAAGCTCAGGGCTGCATCCCAGCAGGACGTTTTGCATTTCCATTTGAATCTTCCAGTCAGAGAGTAAGATTAAAACAAATAGGAATTTGTTAAATGGAGGAGGTTAAATGTCTAAGAGACACAAATGGCAAAATCATAGATGAAGAAAAAAAAAATAGCAAATATATTAAATGATTACTTTTCACAGGTTTTTACAAAGGAGGACACGGACAACATGCCCCACATGTCGACCTGTTCCTATCCAGTTTTAAATAACTTTAGCATAACAGAGGCAGAAGTGTTAAAGGGACTAGGAGCTCTTAAAATAAACAAATCCCCAGGGCCGGATGAGATCCTCCCAATAGTACTCAAAGAAATGAAAGAAGTTATTTACAAACCGCTAACCAAGATCATGCAACAGTCTCTTGACACAGGGGTTGTACCAACAGACTGGAAAATAGCAAATGTAATACCAATCCACAAAAAGGGAGACAAAACCGAACCAGGTAACTACAGACCAATAAGCCTGACTTCTATTATATGTAAACTTATGGAAACTATAATAAGATCCAAAATGGAAAATTACTTATATGGTAACAATATCCTGGGAGACAGCCAGCATGGTTTTAGGAAAGGGAGATCATGTCTAACTAACCTACTTGACTTTTTTGAGGATGCAACATTGAAAATGGATAACTGCAAAGCATACGACATGGTTTATTTAGATTTCCAGAAAGCTTTTGACAAAGTCCCGCATAAAAGATTAATTCTCAAACTGAACGCAGTAGGGATTCAAGGAAATGCATGCACATGGATTAGGGAGTGGTTAACAGGTAGAAAACAGAAAGTACTGATTAGAGGAGAAACCTCGAAATGGAGTGAGGTAACCAGTGGTGTACCACAGGGATCAGTATTAGGTCCTCTGCTATTCCTAATCTACATTAATGATTTAGACTCTGATATAGTAAGCAAACTCGTTAAATTTGCAGACGACACAAAAATAGTCTTGAACAAAGAAGACTATGCGGCGATCTGATTCAAACATTCAAAATCCTAAAAGGTATAGACAATGTCAACCCGGGGGACTTCTTTGACTTGAAAAAAGAAAAAAGGACCAGGGGTCATAAATGGAGATTAGATAAAGGGGCATTCAGAACAGAAAATAGGAGGCACTTTTTTACACAGAGAATTGTGAGGGTCTGGAACCAACTCCCCAGTAATGTTGTTGAAGCTGACACCCTGGGATCCTTCAAGAAGCTGCTTGATGAGATTCTGGGATCAATAAGCTACTAACAACCAAACGAGCAAGATGGGCTGAATGGCCTCCTCTCGTTTGTAAACTTTCTTATGTTCTTATGTTCTTATGAATTTAATCAAGAGGCTCTGTCTACCCTGATGCAGGAACAGCAACACACTGACACGAACGGGGAGCCCCGCGCTAGGATGTCTGCAGCAAATCAAAGACAGCTTGCTTACCGCTCGCTGCTCCGGCGATCCATATCAGAACAACAAAACGAGGTCGAACCATTATATATTCCTTTTGAAGTTATCTCCCCCTCCCTTTTTTTATTTAAAGGAAACAGGGTCGCACAAGTTATTGTTGGAGTTCCAGAGTTCCGCTTTATCGAAAGCGCTAAAAATTACTCTGTATCTCCAACTTCTTATTTTTTCTTTTCTTTCTTTGTTTCTGTTATTATGAGAAACATACTGTACTGGCAATACGGGCAACACTGTGACCCGTGCGCAAAAGTGCAAAGGCTAAAAATGCTCTTGTCTCCCAGGGAAGCTTTCCCAGCAAAGGCAGAGGTGGTTACCCCCCACTGTGGTGGCTGACCTGATCTCAGACTAATAGTAATGTCTCTCCTGGTCCTTGTGTATTTCTGTATTGTAGAACACTGCTGTGCTCACAGGGGCCAGTCATTACAGTGTTTTGCTTAGCTCTCAATACGACAGTCTGTAATGATCATGTGACAGTGCATACGTGCCTCAGTACTACTACTGCTACTAGATCCATGACCATTACAAAAATATATATAGTATATATTTTTCAGGGTCTGGGAAATATTGCATTTTGGTGCAACTTCGAGCCCCCCGCCCCCCCCCCCCCCCGTTCCTAACTTTTGCTGGTCACAATAGCAAGCTCAAGTTCCTTCCGCGAATGTCCAGGTGGCAGCTCAAAGCTTCCCACGGTTTCCAGATCTGTTTGTTTCAGTTCAGCTCCAGAGGTTTGCAGTGAAAGGATCAGTCGAGGCACCCCACAATCAGAAGCACCCAAGCCAGAAGGAACCTGCTGTACTCGCCCGGTCTCCTGTTTCTGATTCGGATGCACAGGCAGCAGTGGAGTGGATGAAAAACAAAACCAAACTCCAGGTGGCTCAAAGTAGCTTAACAAGGTTTCCACAGGAAGGTGGTACCACAGATCAAACAAGAAAACCTGCTCGATTCAAAGCTGCTTTGTACACACCTGCTAGGAAAAGCACATTGGTAAAGGGGTAATTAATCAGTGGAGTAAACAGACTATATATAACTTGGAAAAGCCTTCAAAGATCCAGGCACAGCACTGACAGAAGCATGGAATGATTGGTCTGTCTGGACCAGGATCTCAATTGAAGTCAACCTAGGCCGAGTGATACAGTTGCAAAGGAGTCGGTGGGGAGAAAGTCTTTCAGAACATTTAGGGAAAGGTGGGCTTGGTCTATATAGGATTGGTTAGCCAATAAAGGTAGCAAAGCAGGCTGAACCTCACGCCTTCAATGAAATAAAGTGAATCAACTCCAAAACTGGTCTAGCTCATAATAAAAACATTTGAACTTTTGGGACTCTTTCTGCTGTCTGAGTTTGCACTGTCATTCCCTTTGATTTATACTAACACAGTATCAAAGGCAAGTAAACTGTAGGCTGAGAGGACTGCTGATGCGTCCAAACAAAGTGGGTTCAGTTCAATACAGTTACCAGGGAGACACATCTCAATATTGTTCAGTCTTTAATAAGAAACTCCAAACCCTCCGTAGTTCAAAAGAACCCCAGAGCTGCGATTCATCTCTGCATCTCTGTACTTCAGAGCCCAGGCAGCGCTAGCAAGTTACCTGAAGCAACTGCATGGGCAGCGGCATGCAATTAGCAGCTTGGAGCTGAATGAAGGGCATTGATCTACCTGTACCGGCATCAAGGGAACGGCCGCTCAATGGACACTGGATCGATTCGTATGAAGGAGTCAGAGAGAGGTACAGTTTTGAATGGTTAAATAATGTATTCTTTTTTTTTCTTTTTTGTTCTTGTGTCATATCTTTTATTACATTGATCCAATTCACTTTACAGCTTTGGTCAATGAAATGCAGGTTTATCTCCTTTGAATTTGTCTTTGGTCCTTAACAACCTGTTACAAGGGAAAAGCCTTTTGAAGTTTTCACAGTGTCTGATTCAAAGGAAACCAATATGTTGCACAGGAGAGGGGACGTGGAAGCAGAAACGTTTATTTTACAATTTTGTGACAATTTAGACAGACACAATGTTGGGGTTGAAGGCGCTGTGTAACCAGGCAGTGTATCCTTAGTGTCTCAGCATTATACAAGTCACAGAAGTGTCATGTGACACCAAGGGGATCACCTGCAGCATCCGAGTCACAGGCCAGGCTAGGAAACAGAACCATACGACCTCAAAGACCACAAGAGAGCTTCTTAACTAGCGTATGAAACAATACAATCCTCTTCAAAAAGAAATTACTGGATATCATATCGCCTCGTCTTGTATACAGCGTTCAGCACTGTCCTAACAGAGGTGTGGCACACAACACAGCACAATCTGAAAAAGAGGGTAGTCCGAGAAGCAAGCTGGCTCGGAACGAGGGTGCAAAAAAACAGGCAGGACATTTCTTCTGTGTTTGAGGCTCCATGGATCATTGAAAGAGAAGACCCCAGGCCAGTGCTGAGTAACTTTCAGTAACATGTGCATTGCAGTGTTGTACTTGTCAGTAACGTGTGCATTGCAGTGATGTTCAGAAGAAGATGAGAAGGGAGAGGAGTGATCCCGGACAGGCTGGACTCCCTCCAGGTGTCTCCCGTGGCAGGAAGATCTGGAGCCAGCTGATTCAGTCGGGTTACACAGGAGTGCTCACTTTGATCTGGGAACCATGCTCCCAGATGTGTCGGTTCCCACATTCTCCACAGGAAATTCCTGGTTAGAATGGGATATGGGGGGGATTTTTACATTTAATAGCTTGTAAGTCATTTTAAATGGTTTCTTGTTCATTTTAGAATTGGAATGATTTTCTCCTTGCAGTAAATAGCTTTGCAAGTCTATCCCATAGTCTATTGAGATTGGATTGACCCTTGTGTATGAAGAACTGTGGATACTAATTTATTAGTAGCTGATCCTTCACATTAACCATGTCTCAATACCAGGTCAATCTGTAACCCCCTAAACTAACCCTGACCTCAAAAACTTAATTTCCTGTTTTTATGTGCTCATTTCCTTCTGTTTGCTGTCAACAACTTGTCGCTAATTAAATTGCACCACAGATCTCTGGCTATTGTTTTTATTTGTATTTTATTTTTTATTCCCTGGCTCTGCACTTTGTTAATTCCAATAAAAAAATAAAAAAACGACATAAAATAAACTGCTGATTGTCCAGCACTTAAGGGCAAGCTATAACCAACACAGAGGACTGAGAGAGGACTGCTTTTTATTCCCTTGCACCCAGGCCAGTCGCCAATGAGGCCCATGGCAGGCTGCTCACCAAGAGACCAACATATATATTGTTTAGTTCAATTGTTATACTAAGCAGCTTCTCACATTTTACAAGATTCCTCCTCAAGAGGATCAAACACCTGCCTTCCCGTCATAGCACAGCAGCTTTGTGTCTCCGTGCTGCCCCACCACCGCGACACCCGCCCCCCTGCCCTACGCCGCACCCCCTACCAGCCCCCCACTCCCCCCCCCCCAACAGCCCGCCGCCCCCACACCACCCCCTCCATCCCTCCCACCAGCCCGTCGCCCCCCCCAGCCTCTGCCGCCCCTTGCTGCCTCCCGCTCCTCTTGTACATTCAAGGTAAAAGTGTTTCTGCCTCAGCACCAGTTTCTCACTCTAATCCTTTCATGAGCAAACCCATAATTTGTCTTAGAGTTCCTTAAAGAAAAAAGAATGAAAAGCTACAAGAAAGACTAACTCCTGCTCTTTTTCCCTGCACTTCTTATTCCAGCAATCCCTTTATCTGGTTTTCATTACAGGCATGCTCGGAGAAGGCTTTTGGGAGCCAGTCCCTTTCTCAGCCCCTGTGATGTTGCTGCAGTCAGATTAGAAAGGCCCTTTGAAGCTGCTGCTGTTCTCTGTCAGCCCGGTCGCTGCAGGACCTCAGAAAGACCCGCGCCATCTGGCAAACTGACATCAAGACCGAATGAAGTGATTGAAAGAGTCGCTTCAAAGCAACAATGGCTGCCTGGCAGATTTGTTGATTTGGGCTTTTGTCTTTCATGTGTCACATGCAGCAGTCGCGCAGAGCACCGAGGCCATGGCTGGCGGGAACACATTGGGGGAATCTGCTTACGGAGGCTTTGCAGGAGGGCCGAAGACAGGGCTGTAATAGGGAACAATAATCAATTTAACCTGTGGCCATCTGTCGAGCAATTAGACAATTATTCCAGCCCTCCTCCGGCGTTCTCATGTGTTTAATGTGTGCGTCTTTGTTTCTCATCTGAAATTAATTTCCTGTTCAATAAAAGCACACCGGACAGGAGACTTGTTTACATGCTGACAGCTGACATGTTTGAACAGACAGTGAGCCGTCACGCTCTGATTCACACAAGAGGCTGGTTTCATTTGATCCTGAACCCTGTGATGTGCGGCATTCTTTCCAAGAACCCCCCTCCCTCTTCAGACACCTTGCGTTGCTTGCGCAAAGTCTAAACGCAAAGTCTAACCGCACATATTTTAATTTTAAATATTTGTTTATCACTTTTTCAAAATGCATGAGGGAAGAGAACAAAACCCAACCAACAAACATCAAACATGGCATTGTTGTTATTGCTGCCTGCGGTTGCTGTGCCCTGTCATGACTTTCCTTCTCATTGTAGTGTTCATAATGAGCAGCCATGCAGGCATGTGCCTGTGACCTCAAAGCAGGGGATGCTGGGATTGTCGGGACCTCCAGCAGCCAGCTCCTTTTCTCTCAGGCCCCTCCCAGACTCACCTACACAATGATAGGGAGGAGGTGGGTGAGGAAGGGGGAGGGGTGGTGAGGGAAGGGAGGGGGAGAGGTGGTGAGTGAAGGGTGAGGAAGGGTGGAAGGTGGTGAGTGAGGGGTGAGTGATGGCTGAGGGAGGGGAGGGGGAGAAGGGGAGGGGAAGGGGTGGTGAGTGAGGGGGAGTGGGAGGAGTGGTGAGGGAGGGAAGGGGGTGCACCGCTGGACGATCCTGCCACCTGCTTGTTTGGTTTTCTATGTGTTACACCCCCGCGATCACGTTTCATTTCAATGCTGCATCTCCTCCATTGTTCCCTGCAGCCCGTTACAATGATGGATCTCTGGGAAATTTCTCGGATTGTTCCATCAGTCTGCTATTGATTATACGTATTACAGTTACACAGACAGCCGTCTGGTAGAGTTATAAATGAATACAGAACGATCCCCAGCCCGCTCGTTCACAGCCACTGCTGTAGGAGGAGGTGTTTTGAGTTGAGGCAACGAGCAAATATGCATGCAATGTACTGAGCACATGTAACCATCACAAAAGATTTGCTGGATTGGCAGTGTACAGCGTGTACTATAGTGTGCAGTGTGCATTATACAGTGTGCAGTACCGATCCTCTCCAGTAGGTGGAGAAAGTTGAAAGCTATTTTCCCAGATGCTTTCCCACTGTAACTGCCCTGAATTGGGCAAGCCAACATCTGTGGGCAGAACACATGCTAGAAATTTTCACAGGTCTTAACTAACTGTGCGAACAGACGTGGGCTCTGCAGAGGAATTCTTCAATCATGCCCTGCAGGACGGTGGGGACAGGAACTGTTTCCTTGATCTCAAGAGTGCCACCCAGACAAACAACTTCTGGGATCAATCAGCTGGCAGGACCCTGGCGTAGATGTTCTTATGTTCTGAATCTAGAAAGATGCTCTGCATGTCATTTGTTGTTGCTGGTGCCGAGGGTTCATGCACTTTGAACAGCGCAGATTCTGTGCAGAGCCAGCTTTCATGTTGGCATTCGTTTTCTCGTTCCTGCTAATCTTTTTGTTGTGGTGAAAGATAATGAATTTCAACACATCTGCCATTTGTTAGCCCTGTTTGGTGTAACTGATCCAACTTTAATCTTGAATCGTACATGAACTTCCAGATGCGTACAATGCACCACAGCTGAAATGAAACAGACCAGCATCTGGAAGGAGCACTTGTGCATCTTATTTGAGATGGGGGGCCCTGCCTCATAAAATCCACTTTAAACACTGGTGCTTGGTATCCATGAAGCCTTTCTCAACTGCCTTTGAAAAGGTCCCTTTGGAAAGATGACACTTTATTAGACTTCGCTATGCTTTTACTAAAGCAAAGTCAAACCATGGTAAAGCAAAGGATACCTATGGAGATCTATGATAAATGCAGTGAACATTGTAATCTGTCATCGCAGTAATCTGGAACTATGATAAATGCATTAAGCATTGTAAACTGTCATCAGTGTGTTAAATCTGGAACTGTGATAAATGCATTGACCATTATAATCTGTCATCGCAGTAATCTGGTATTTCAAAACTCTCTCTAACCTTAAAGAATGTTTACAAATAAAAACAAGATTAATTTTCCAAATAAGATAATCTGGAAAAACATCATTTATTATAGATTGTTGATGTATTCATTGAGTGTGTTAACCAGGACCAGACTGTAGAGATGAAATATCTCATTGACAAGGTCGTCCCAGATAAATAGAAGCCTTACACATGCAAGTTCATACATGGCACAATAAATGACATACAAGTATTTTACCCACTACAGCCATTATAATGCTTTACCTGTACTATCATCTGAAAATATTATTATTAGTATTATGGAAACACTGAACACTGAGGGAGTGATACACAGTAGAAATGGATGGTGGCAGCAAACACTGCACGATTCAGCAGGCATGATCTACACTGGAATAGAACTGCATTCATTATTGCCAGATATTTCCTGGATTTCCCAATCCGTCACTGACCCTGTTGAATACAACCCTGTAATTGAATTTCTTCAGCACAAACACGTTGCCCAATGTGCAACAGCGTAGAAACAGGAGCATATATACTGCTGACAGCACTGGCCTGCATTTCAGTGAAGAGATACAATAAGTGCAAATCCAGTCAATCTGGTGGGCAAACCAGTTGTGCCGTTTCTTACAGAAGCAGGTGGGGGCCAAAGTTCAAAGTTCAAAAGGCCCACGTGAAGTTTTCTGCAATCAGGAAACAAAGACATTCACCAAAGATACATTCATAGAGAAAACATGAAATCCCAGCGTTGGAAAAAAAGAACATTTGGAATAATTGCAAAAGATAAACATAATGAAAAAGGGGTACAAAATAAACTAGCAAACATTAAAATGACATTTGATGCTCCATTGCGATTAAAGTGAAAATAATGAAAGCAGTATAAAATACATGGGCCAGCAGAAGGGCTAAGACTCCCATCACAAGAATAAGCTCCCGAGCCCTCGGCCTGGGCACTGTACCAGTGACAAGCTGCCGTGCACGGAGCCCCTTGTCACTGCCAGCTGCACAGTGAGCTCACTGCACTGGCAGCACCGCCTCTCTTCACACATGAGGAGCAGCATCGTCTGCCTCTGCCATGTTCAGGGTTTGTCAGATATGAAAAGGTTAGGGCCTCCATTGTCCTCTGTGTGTGTGCAGTGACCCGCTTCAGCGGGTTTTCACAGTGAAGATTGGGTTACGGTTCCTCACGGACTGTCAGCCCCTCACTCAGCGACACGTTGGAGCACAGAGTCTTAAAGCTAATCCTCTTTGAATAACCCGACACTGTCAAGATTGGGTGGTTGTGTAACTGCATTTCAATAGCACAACGATACTGTACATCTCAAAAGCTACTTGTCTCCTAAAGCCTGTCAAAATAAAGAAGTCAGATTGTTTTAGTGTCGCGTTACAGATAGAGATTTGACAGCAGAAACGACTGTCTGCAGACATGGTGATGTGTAGAATGTGTAGCTTAGACAGGTAGGGTTACCATATCTCCAGAGTTAAATCCATTGAAGCTGTATCAACTCTGGAGCAGGTCAAATAACTGTGTATAATACCAAGTGAAACATCGGGTGTGTTTATTGCAGATCATAACAAATATATTATACATAGAAGAAGCTTTAAAAAGGGCTGTGTTAATCGAGACACAATTGGGACTAACTTAAAAGGTTAACTTGGCCAGTGGCAAGACCAAGATAAATAATTAAAATAACAACATGGTCCAGGAAGTTCAAAGGAATATTATTTTTATTATTATTAACTGAGCACACTGACATTGACTCTGTACACTGAAGTAATGCTCTTCTGACCCTGATGGTACTGGGGTAGGGTTGCCACCTGTCCCTGTTTTCCCTGGATCATCCCGGTTTTGAGGAAGGTGTCCCGGGAACAGAAATAAGTGGATGTGTTGAAACATATGTATGTGCTCTAATGGCCTGGGAAACTTACCAGCGCAGTAACCGTGAATCCGGGTGCGTGTGGTTGGTTTGCAGTGTTCACATACTGCCTCCTGCCGGATTGGAACTCTCCAGAAAATACTGTGCAAATTCTGTAGCATCAAACTGCGCCACCTTGTGGTACATCGAAACAATGCACAGCATCCAATTCTGTAGATTTATTTTATTTTATTTTTTTAAATCAGAGTATCAGTGGATTGGAATTGAACTATTTTAATATATAAGTATGGTGTGGTGAACACCAACAGGATCATGCTTGTTTCTATATACACACTGTATATTTTAATAAAAAACCTCATTTAATTGCTACCTAGTAAAGTCTAACATGTTTGTCCATCAGATTGAACATGTACACACAATACACAAAAAGTAAGACAGACCCTGGTATCGTAATGATAACGTGAGATAATACGTTATTTTGTTAAGCTGTGGCACCATACAATTCGAGCACTCAGCTGGCACTAGCTAGCAAACAATACAAAACAATATTTAAAGACAGAGCGGTTTAGTTTTGCAAAACAATATTCTCTGCAAGTCCAAATGATTTAGGATGCACATTGCACGTGTTTTCTCGTTCAGTTACATCATGTCTTCAATAGAACTGAACTGGAGTTAGAATAGAGCTTCAAGTGGTTTGTGAAACCGGCCCCACAGACCTCCAATCTAACAGGGGGCGCTGTGATGAAAAAGGGTATTCTGATGAACCGCTCTGCGATCAACTATAAATCCTGTGCGTATACATAACAAAGAAAAACGGTACAGACGCGCAGGTTTCGGAAGTTAACTACAGTTTTAATTCTCAGCCATTTACTGTACACTAAAAATCCCAAACATGGGGAAAAAGCATAAAAAGCACAAGTCCGAGAAACACGCGTATGAAGGTAAGAAAGGCAAAAGGCGAAATTATTGCTGTAGGAGAAAAAACAAAAAAAACGTTTGAGAGCGGATGAATCTTGGCATACGTTGATGGTACATTCTCTGCTGTCAATAAACAGAAATGTACCTCTTATAATACTATGCAAGTCACGTCGGTGCTTGAATAACTACAGAATACGAATATACGGTGTGTTTTGCCGAATGGATTTTAGTAAAAAATAGTTTAAGCTGTTTTTGGCCTAAGTGTTTTGGCTTTCCGTTTGTTTGAATGCTTTTAATGGCTAACACGAGCATAAAGCCAGCGCCTAGACATATCGCTGCTGTGTTTTATTTTTAAAAAATGTGTTTGTTTGGCAGCTAGCAAAAAAAATAATAATAAAGAGATCAATAAAAAGTAGCCCGTGCTACACCACTGACCGCAAATTCTGTTCCATTTCTGTTCAGAGTACGCGGAGAAGCCTCTGAAGCTGGTCCTTAAGGTGGGAGGCAGTGAAGTGACCGAGCTGTCCACGGCGAGCTCCGGACACGATTCCAGCATGTTCGAGGACAAGTCGGACCACGACAAGCACAAGGACAAGAAGAAGAAGAAGAAAAAGAAGTGTGATAAAGAGAAGCCCCCTTCCGTGCCCGTGGTGCAGGAGAAGAAGAAGAAAAAGGCAATAGAAAATAGCGTTTCATGCAGCATCATAGTGGTTCAACAGCCTGGTCAGATACAAACACTGTAGGACTTGTACTGAAGGGGTGGCCAAAGTTGGCCCTTCCACTCCTGGTCTTTTTTCCTACCCTGTTCAAAATTGTTTAATTAAACCCCCATCCAGACTAATGTTACCTGTTAAACCTGGAGTGGAATCCACCCAGGACCACGATTGTACACTACTGCTGTGCTAGCTTTTAAGTGATGACGATCATTAGAGACATACCTCAAACTCGTACATTGAATTTTTTTAATGCACTATATGATCTAAAAGACAAACAAAGACTCCCATTACATGACAATGTGAGAAGATGCAGGCTTTACTGTTCCCTGGTTTGAGTTTGTATAATTAAGCAGGCACTGTGGTTGTATAAAGCTGTTCTGCTGTGAGGCCAGTGTGGTGCAGTATCAGAAACCAGGAGCCCCCTGACACACAGATGAATCCAGGGGTTCAGTTGCACGGAGTGTCATGCTCTTGGCTTGATTGTCAATTATCTCTTTGTAGCAGCAGCTCTGTGATCTTAATAAGTTATTTTCTTTTTTATTAAAGACTGAAAAGAAGAAGAAGGGTCAAGACTCCATGGACACAGACATGGATGAGAGAAGCCAGACTCCTGTGAGAGCAGAGATGCTGCATGAAAAGCACATGAGCTCATCCCTGGCCAAAGTAGAAGGTGAGCTTTTGGGATTTAAGTGTGTGTAGAAGGAGTAACATTTACCTGCACTGAAGCACTAAACTAGAGCATCTCCAAACGAGATATATATTTAAAAAAATGGTTTTTTTTTTTCACTTAACAGAAAAGGAACAGTCCCCTCTACAAGAAGCTTTAACGCAACTGACCCGGCAGCTTCAGAGGCGAGTGTGAGATTGTACTGTATTGTTGTTTAGGTTCCTTGGGACACCATATGTGAGTCATTTGAATAAATAAGCAGTGTTTTTTAACCGGTCTGGCTGTGTTGTTCTTTGCCTACAGGAAGGACCCGCGTGCCTTCTTCTCATTCCCCGTCACAGATTTCATTGCGCCTGGGTACTCTCGGATCATCAAGCACCCAATGGACTTCAGCACCATAAAGGAGAAAATCAAGGCTGATGAGTACCAGTCTCTGGAGGAACTCCGGGTAGAATTGCTGCTTCTTTTACTGTATAGACTATTCAGGTGATCCTCTGGTACACTAGAGAGCACCGAGACACAGATGGTCTGTGTCTGCAGAAATCATATATAATGCTGCAAGTAAATTGTTATCCAAAGTGTTGATAAAGTTGATACTAATCAACCAAACAAACCAGGGATCTAGATACAGAGTTCCAAGACAATTCAGGGATGGAAATAAGACTCCTATTGCATAGCAGTTTTACCCATTCTTGGTTTTAATACTAGGTAGCAAGTTCAGGTGTGTCTTATTAAACATAGGAGGCTTATTTCCACCCCTGTAATTCCTCTGGAAGTTTAGTGTGCTTCTGTCAGTAAACATCAGGTTTAAAGCAGTAGTGTCTTTGTGAATGTGCTTCAGTAGTCTGGATTAAATACAGGGGAACAATGGATTAACTGATTTAACTGTTTCTGTTTGGTAGGCTGATTTCAAAACCATGTGTGAAAACGCGATGACGTACAACAAGCCACAGACCATTTATTTTAAAGCTGCCAAGAAGCTGCTCCATTCCGGCACCAAAATCCTCAGCCAGGTAAAGTTTCGTCATTAACAGTGGTACATGTTGAAATCATTTTAGACCTAGTACATAAGACATAATGAAATAGACTGTAAAGGAATTGAGGAGGTCATGTGCTTTTCACCAGGTAGTGGTTTTCTGAACTTTCGTACTGTGCATTATTGTCCCAGCCTGTTCTCTTGAGCTTTGATAGTAAAGTAGCCCGATTTAGACTGATTGCAGGTTTACTCTTTTAAATGTTATTACTTTGCAATCCCAATGTGGCGGAGCCTGTTCTCTACATGTTCCAGCTTGAAGTCGTTGGGGAAAGTGATGTGTCCTCTGAATTCTAAGCCATTCAGATTTGTATTTCAAAATGCTCTCATCCTCTGGTTTTATTTATAGGATAGGCTCCAAAGCTTGAAACAGAGCATTGAATTCATGGCAGACCTGGAAAATGCCAACAAGCAGAAAGAGAAGGAGCAGCAGCAGGAGGAGGAGATGGACCAGAAGGAGGACTCTGCGCTCGACCAGTCCAAAGAGCCAGCTGAGCCCATGGACACTGACGAGGTGAAGACAGCCTCCGCTACAGCAAACAAGGAGACCGGAAGGTAATACTGAACACGGGAGCCAAGAACGGGGAGTGTCAGGCAGACTGTCCACCCATCAGGGCTCGTTTGAAACGATAGCTTGAGCTGCCCTTCATTAGAGATACCGGGGAGTGTCAGGCAGACTGTCCACCCATCGAGGCTCGTTTGAAATAACTTGAGCTGCCCTTCATTAGAGATACAGGGGAGTGTAGGGGCAGACTGTTCCACCCGTCACTTTTTGTACACACTAAGGTTATATAAGTAATTAATATTGCATGTGATTGTGTGACACCATTTATATTGCATTTAATTAATCTTTCTCCTTTGTCCAGGCAAGACTCCAAAGACTCTGTATCAAAGATCATCAGTGCAGCAGAAAATGAGCTGGAACAGATAGAGAAAATCATTGAGGAATCGGGTGGAAAATTAACCCGGAGAAACATTGAGAGCCAGGTATGTGTAATGGACTGCTTACATGTATAACTGACCATATGACTGTTTATTGAAATAAACTGTCTGGAACTCCCCTGGCACACTCTTGAAAACGTGGCCTTTTTTTCTAGATAGAACCACATGGCCTAATGATGCACAAATGTAAACTTTTTTTTTTTTATATACAAGTGCAAGGACTGGACAGAAACAAACTCCTACAAGATGGTCAGGAAGGGATTTATTGCCAGGTTTGAGAATATTGTTAGTGAACAGACGCTGCTATATAGAACTGACTGTTTTATTTTTCCCTGTGTTTAGTTGGAATTTGAGAGACGGAAATCTGATGGGACCACAACTCTGGGATTCCTGAACCCTGCAGACCTGTCAATGGGAGGTAAGAGTCAATGAAATAAGATCTTCACCCACATCACACATGTGTATCCTAGTGAGACAAATGAAACAGAAGTAACTCAGTAACTAATGCAACCGTTTGACTGCTCACAGCTTACTGAACACCAAGCCAAACGTTAACCTGCCCCTATCTTTTATACTTTGACTTCTCTCACCTGTAATTAAACCGTGTGTGTGTCTGTGCTGCAGAACCCGGGTACTGTCCGGTGAAGCTGGGAATGATGATGGACAGGTTACAGACAGGCATTAACACTCTGCAGGGATTTAAAGAAGACAAGCGCAACCGAGTAACTCCAGGTGAGTCCCGACAAACTAATGGGGTGCCCAAGCTGTGTTTAAGAATGCTGTAATCTAGATGGTGGAGTGGGATGCGGCACATATTTGACATTGACTGTACTTTTTAAATTGTTTTTATTTATTTAATCTTGTCTTTAGGAGGGTCCTGTGTTGGTTATGGTGGTAGTGTTAATTACTGGCTGTTAAGAGAGCATGCAGTCACTAATATATATATATATATATATATATATAATAAAATATTAGTTGTTTTTGTAACTTTGGTTTCATGTGGGAGTAGAGGGGAATTTACCATCTTGTCACCTGTAGAGTAATAGCTGCCTGTAATTATAATTGTATATCATTTTGGACTTCTTCCCAGTGTCATACATGAATTATGGGCCTTACAGTTCTTACGCCCCAGTCTACGACTCCAGTGTTGCAAATGTCAGCAAAGCAGACTCTGACCTCATATATTCCTTCTACGGAGAGGAATCAAGCTTGGAGGGCCCAGCCAGGTATGTACCGTAACCACTGAATACATTCTGGTATGGCAGACCTGAGAAAAGGCTGATCTCTTAGCAGCAATCGGTGATCCTCTCAGCCAGCTCTGCCCCCACTGTTCACTGCCCGCAGGTTAGAATCATGAAACATTCCAGTCAACCACCAAAAAGTTTAACTTCATGCAGCACCTGCTAGGGATTTGGTCTCAACCCTTTTGAGCTACATATTTCATATTTGCTGGGTTATATAAAGGGACATATCTTCAAGTGGCTGTGCAGTCACTAGTAGAATCATGTAGTAAGTCATGCACGGCCTTATCTATACAGATATCCAAAGGGATTTTAAAAAGAAGCACATGTTGTAGCACACATTTTAAAAACATCTGGCAGTACATTAGCTTAAAGGAAATTCCCAGTTTGCTTTCCTTACCTTCCAGGAAGTCTGTTACTGCTTTCCATCTTGGGTCATTGTAGTCAAAGCATTTTGGGGGGAAGCTGGTTGTCTTGACCTTGACCTGTAGTAGCATGTCGATATACTACAGAACACCTTTTTCTTTTTTTTTTTTTTTTTTTAATATATATAAATGTAGTCGTCACCAATGGTTTTTAGCCTGTTTTTTTCCCCCAATTTGGAAAGCCCAATTATTGTTTTTATCCCGGTTCACCGCTGCAACCCCCCGGTGACTTAGAAAACAGAGGCTGAAACACACGTCCTCCAAAACGTGTTCCTGCCAATCCGTAATTTTTCGCACTGCGGATCCACAGCAAAGCCACCAGACCTATAGTGCCGGAGGACAACACAGATCTGAATGGCTCCACTGCGGATCTGCAGGTGCCCTATCAGCCACAGGGGTCGCTGGTACACGGTGAACTGTGGACTCCCCTGCCAATCTAATCCCTCCTTACCCGGGCAGCGCTCGGCCAGTTGTGCGCCACCCCCTAGGACCCCTGGTCACGGTCGGCAATGACATAGCCTGGATTCGAACCTGCCATCTCCAGGCTATAGGGCGCATCCTGCACTCCACGTGGATGCGCCACTCAGGAGCCCCACTACAGAACACTATTACAAAGTGGTGCATAAGTAGTGCTTGAGTGCCAGCCAATTTTATTACAAAGGTTCATTTCATTTTTTTTTTTTTTCATGTCTCTTTCCTGTTCATCTACAGTATACAGCAGTTTTTGGCAAATGCAGATGAATATACTTACAAGATGGCAGACAACATACTGGATGCACTGACCAATGGAGAACATTCCAAGAGCCTGAGAGAAATGGAAACGGTAAGAAGTAGAATACAAAAAAAAAAGCTAGTGTAGTGTAGTGCCGGTCAGATTTAAACACATGTTTATTTAAAGCCCTATGACCAGTACGACTCAATCGGAGAGTAAAACACATGTTTGTTTTTATATAAAGTAAAGCATGGTATTGAATCTCGAAGACAATTCTTTGTTTCCTGTCAATTCCTTTATCAGCAACAAAGGGGTTTGGTTCTTTATGGGATTTAGAGTGGACTAGATATATATTGGTTTAAGAAGAGTCAATATCCTTTCAGACAATGCAAGGAAGTGAGGAATGCACAGACGGGCCTGATGAGTCTAATGATGTCGAGGTAAATCATCTTTCTTGGTCTGTGTACTGAGCACGAGCTTCGGAAAACATTAGTGAACCGGAGCCTTGATGAACTTCATGGCTGCAGCTGTACAAACAAGTGTGTGTCCTGTGTTTGGCAGTCTAACGCTGTTTGACTTTGCTACGTTTATCTTACAGAAAAAAAAAAAAAAAAGTTCTTCCAAAAACAGATTGCATCTACCCGCCAACATTATTATTGAACATGTTTGTGATGTGTGGAGCGAAGCCAAGTGCCATGCTCCGCAGCAGTGTTTTTGGTGCTGAATAGGGATAAGGAGAAACTCTGATTTGACACCGCGCTGTGCCTAAACGTTTGCCATCATGGTCTCATTAGATCGTTGAAGCACATGCCAGCAGCAAGGACGGATTTACCTCCATGAGTGCTGTTGCGGGTCTGGAAATGGAGACGACATCCTTTGACTCCAAAGGTAAGTAGCTACTTCAGGACGAGTCAATGGCAGCTATTAAACATCCTTCAAAAATGAATGGAATGGTCCACCTGCGGGATGACTAACACGTTTAAGAAAAGCTGTAAATTTATGCAAGCTGGCAGCTTTAAAAAAAAAAATTATAATAATGCAGGTGGCAATTCAACAGCCACCACTGCCATTGCAGTAAACTGTATTAAGTTAAATTGTAGCTGTAAGTTAAACAAGCTTAATTATAGCATGCTGGTGTAATCTCCACTTAGTTTCCTGGTATGCGTCAAGCCGTTTCTCACCACCTTCCAGCCTGCACATGGCTGCTGAGCTGCTGTGGAGATTGCTGTAGTGAGGCAACCCATTTGGGGAGAAGAAAAATGATTACAAAAAAAAAAAAAACAATGTAACTGCCGTTGTGTTGTGAAACCGATCCAAAGAGTTTCCAGCGACGGGTTCTCTTGTCAATGTATTCCAGAGTCGGAGCAGTTCCAGAGGAAGCTGGATGAAACCACCCAGTTACTCCAGGAGCTGCAGGAGGTGCAGAACGAGCGGCTCAGTGCAAAACCGCCGCCCAACATCATCTGCCTGCTCGCTCCCACCGTCAAAGAGATCCAGCTGGGTGAGTGAGCACTGCAGCAGCATGCTTACTGTTCTTCCAGGTTCTTTCTTTTTGGAAATTAATTTGTTTATATGAAAGCTTGTAGCTCTTGTGACTTGTGAACAACTTGTCAGATTGATTTGGAAATGTGTAGCCCCCTTCTTAATGGTCAGGGGAACAAAACACAAGCACATATTTTAGCCATGTTTGGTCTGAGGTCATAAACAGAACTGTTTTAACAATTAGGTGATTTTAAAGAATCGTATAGTTATTTGAAAAATTACAACAAAAGCAGTGGGGGTCAATTTTTCTATTTCTGTTTGCAGCTGAGAAGGTGACTGGAAATCTAACGCACCTGGCCAGCCAAGTGACTCCTGGTGACATCACCAGTGTGTACGGGATCAGGAAGGTCATGGGCGTTGCTGTGCCTGCACGTCTGCTGGAGCAGAGCCTGGTAGACCTGACTGCAGGTGAGTGTGCAGCACGCTGCAGTTAGATTGTGAAGGTCAGGATACAAATACATATGAAAGTGTCATTGGTTTTTAAAAGGTTAGAAGCAAGTTCTTGGTATGTTGCAAATCCACAGCAACAAACTTAACATGTCCTTAATTATATTATACCAGCTACTGAGGTTCTATTCTAGGCATTGGAAAATATTCACACTAGATAGAACTGTAAACAATTCAGTTTTTAGTAAAGTGGGATGGGATTGGTCTTATAGTATACAGTGTATACCTTACCAGTTCTATCTTTGTTTCAGGTGCTTCAGACTCAGACAGGAGCCTGTATGCCAACCAAGAAGACGTCCCACCTATAGCAGTGTAAGCCAGTACCTTGTTTCACTGGCAAGCTTTTTTCAAATTCTGTCTGTGCAAGTTGTGTTTAATAAAACTAAACAAAGCATGTGTTTTTGTACTGTACAGAATGTACATGGTATTTGTACTTGGTTTTAAACAATAAACCTTTTTATGTAATACAAATTGTGAATCATTGACATGGACTGATTAAATAACATTGCACCCACACTAATGTGGTGCGTTAATCTTTTGTTAAAGGTATACCTGCTAACCTTTTTATAGTCAGTTTTACAAGCTTGGTCTGCGCCATCTGGAATTAGGGGTGTAATGATTCGTTATGTAATCGATGAAATAGAGATACTTTCTTTACATGTCGAATCGTAATAGAGGTACAGTATGTATTATTTATATCGTGATACAAGAATAAACTCATAGCTCAGTGTGGTTCATAAAGCGGTTCTTCAATGAATGTGTGCCTAACCCATTTTTATTTTATTTTTACTTAAAATATGAAATGATCATCTGCTGTTATTATGCATCATACATCAGGACCATCGCATGTAGCGCATCGTGATACATTAGGGTAATGTTCCACCCAGAGGAAGCTGCTGATGTGGAAGGAGGATACATCACTCTAGCTTAAGATGTTTGGTAAATCCTTTATTTTATACCTTACAAAATGCAAAACCTCTGCAGGATTTTACTGAATTATAAATGCGATATTCTGGGGAAACTGAATATCGACATGGAAACTGAGAGAGTAAGTAACATTTTAACTACATTCCATATAGATTGGCTGTCCTTCATTTGTATAGATTGTTTAGGCAAAGAAGAGGTTTTACAAAGTCACAAAGCTGGTCTTCCCACAGAGTGCTCTGAAGTGGCAAACCTGTGTGGGTTTTTTTTTTTTTATTTATTTTTATAAAGAATTAAATTGGCAGTTAAGCATTTAAAAAACAAAACAAAGTTGTTTGTTTTTTGCTTTTTTTTTTTTTTACAACAATGTATACTGTACAGCGCATAAGTGCTTGAATAGTAACTACACAGTTAAAATGGCAGCATGGATTCAATGGCGCACATAGACTTTGATCTAGAAATATCACTATATTTATGTACCACTGTTAACCTAAACAAAATGCCATTCCCTTTAAGATTTCCAGTTTCAGGAGTGATATCGGCAGTTTTCTAAAATTTCATAAGAAAGAAGAATTTGTAAAGAACAGCTCAAACTTAAATCTGACCTAAAAGCTGTCATTTTCAAAAACAGGATTTCGTTTAAGGGAATCTTTCCAGATACCATTCCTGGATTTTTTGTATACTTTTTATTTTTTTTCTGTTGCGAGTTTATCGTAAACTATTGGTATGTTGTTTGGTGGCAGATTTCTGATATAAAATACTGTATTGTTAACAAAGACTTTAAATTACCAGGTGAATAAAGATAAGATACTTTGTTTCAGATAATGACGCATCTAAAATCATAACATTCCACAGTAATAAGACAAGTGCACATTACTATCAAAGCTTGTTAATGTGGATTCTGAATGCTTGTTTTCCCCCCAAAAATGTATGCTTTTTATTGTCACAAATTAAAAAAAAAAAATGTATACATTTATTTTAAACATAAAAAATTGACCTTTTTTTAATGTTCCATAAAAGTCCGCAAACTTTTTTTTGTTCACGTAAGTGCAAAACAACTGCCTGGAAATACATCCAAGCAATGGTATTATATTTCAGCATTTAAAACTCAACTTGAAACCTCAGTTTAATGTCATTCAGGCAATGCAATGAATTTGGGCTTGGTACATGCTGCCATTTCCTAAATATGGCATCATAGTAAACCTTCCCCGTCATCTAATTGACACCAGCTTTTAATCAAGACTAATTCCCAGTGTAGTCAAATGCAGTATGACAGCCATTCTTTTAAAACCCCTCTGTGTAATGAACCCCCAGCCTTACCATGACCCTGTCAATTCCTCATTATGAGGTAATTCTTAATTAAAGCTGCATCTGACAAGACGGTCCTCATTACCTCATTCAACACGTCTCGTCTCGCTTGCCAAGAATATAAACCCCCCCTGATTTTTATGACTTGCTCTAAAGCGTGCCTTGAGTCCGGTTCACAAAATTCCATTGACTTCTCCAATTGCATCATAACACTAGCATAAGGTAATATTAAATATTAAGAACATAACTTATATAAAAAAGAGCCTTTGCCACAAAAAAAGTGGCAGAAAATGTTTTTCAAGTTTGGTAGAGGGTTACTTGTCCCCCTTGCTCTCACAGTTCAGTGCAGCTCCTGTGACTTGCTCATGTCTGTGCACACAGTGTAAGTTCTTGTCCCTCTTGCAGTCTCAGTTCAGTGCCATCCCCTGTGACTTGCTCATGTCTGTGCACACAAAGTAAGTTCTTGTCCCTCTTGCAGTTTCAGTTCAGTGCCATCCCCTGTGACTTGCTCATGTCTGTGCACACAAAGTAAGTCCTCAGCTCGCCTTTGCCTTTCACCTTGATCAGTCCTCTGCACTCACAAGAATAGCCAAGTTTGTGTAACGCATTCGACGTTTCCTCTGTGACCTACAACAACAGAAACAAGGCTGTCTGGACAGGGGCAGGTATGTTTCTTTGGTTTTATTAACCACTTACTTGAATATGCTACAACAAAATGTTATATGGGTAAACTTCAAAGCTCAACAATGACTTTAAAAAGGTTTCCATAGCAAGTGACCAGTAACCCGCAGGACTGGGGACATGTAGAAACTCTGAAATAACAGTCCTGTGTTTTCCTCGGACAGTGTTGTGCTGCTTAGTTTGCATGTCACTTAGTGCATTTCTTGTTTGTGCCTGTTCAAATGTACACATGGAATGGAAATAAGATGCAAAGCTGTTCGATCCATTTTTGGTTTCCCTATGAGTTTAGTAAGACATACCTAAGCTTGTGCACTAATCAAGTTTGTATTAAAACCTGGAATGGGTGAAACTCCTATGCATTAGGAGTCTTGTTTCCATGCCTTCTACAGAACACCTAGAAGCAAATCTTTAATAGTAAGACCTCCCGAGATCCCAGCTCACCTGGATTTTGCCCAGCTGTCCTGTGCTCTCCATCCTGCTGGACACATTAACTGTGTTCCCCCAAATATCATACTGAGGCTTGCGGGCTCCAATGACTCCAGCAATAACAGGACCGTAATTAATTCCTGATGTAGGAGAGAAAAAAAAATAAAAAAATAACTTACTACTGTATTACTATACTGTAGACCACATCCACCAGACCAGGACTGTTCTGTTTAATGGCTCTTTATTTCCTTATTTATTTTAATTATGCATTTAATTAAGCAACACTTCAAATGTACGAAAGGTTGGTTCTATTGAAATATGGACTTGTTTGTTTTATGGAGCGGTGGAAGAGATTCAAATCCATTATGTGTATCAGCAGCAGTGCTTTGATATGCATGCTTGTGTTTGTTCAATCAGTTCTGAAATCCATTGCAGTGAGTGTCAAGGACAGGCACCTACACTTGGATAAGGCCCTCCTATGTGGGAGAAGTATACTGTATATTCAATCCTTGTCTCCAGAGGTGTTTGGATAACAGTGTCAGTGTATGTGGATTTCCTATCGCAGGGCGAGAAGGCCGAGTGATTTATAGCAAAGCAAAGTCTCTGCTCACCGACGCGCAGTCTGAAGCTGTTGAATGAATGCCTGTTTATTCCGTCCAGTTTCCCCATCAAGGCGATGGCAAACTCCACCATGTTTCCTATCTGTGCGTGCTGCCTCTCGCGATCCTGTAAAACCAATGTGGAAGACGAATACATGGATAAACACACAGCAAAGTGCAGTAGAAGCTGGCTGTAAGACCACCTCACAATTCAGGTCACTTTTTATTTATTTATTTTTGCCCTGTTTTGCTCTGACTGACATCAACGTAAAAGTCGTCTTCAAGCCCACTACTGACTTTTGATAAATAGATTAAACAAAATACATAATACTGTAATAATAAAAAAAATGTATAAAGCATTAAATTATAGCACTGAATTGCATCTAGAAAACTGTTCAATGAAGTGTCAGAATCCTTTGGTATAACACTAATTTGTTACAATTCCTTCAGTCGTAAGGCCAGGCCACCCCCCCTATTAAGATTCTATTTTGCTGGTTCCTTTACTGGGGACACTGCTGCTGTACCCTTGGGCAAGGTACTTTACCTAGATTGCTCCAGTAAAAACCCAACTGTATAAATGGGTAATTGTATGTAAAAAAAATTTAATTGTATGTCAAAATAATGTGATATCTTGTAACAATTGTAAGTCGCCCTGGATAAGGGCGTCTGCTAAGAAATAATAATAATAATAATAATAATAATAATAATAATAATAATAATAATAATAATAATAATGAACTGTAACCCTGAATCCCGACGCGGTTCTCCAGTGTTATTAATGGGCAGTTGCACTACCTGGTTGTTCTCGTGTCTGGGGGGCCCGGTGAGTCCTGTCGCTGCCATGTAGGTGCTGCCGATCGTTTTGATTTTCTCAACACCACTGAACTTGGGTTTAGACAAAAGCTGCAGAGAAAAAATCATCACAGTCTTGCAATACTGTTGTGTATCAATACATGTACTGGAAGCACATGGCGAATTATATATTACAGAACATAACAAAAGATATCCGAAGGTGAACCGATTATTTTGCTTAACATTACTTTTAAAGTTTAGTACCACGTAGATATTCAAATAATAAAAATCACCATCCAGACTTCATGCTGACACCACTTGCACAAACCACCGTCTGTCAAAGGATTCCACCAGGTAGAGTTTGCATGGCTGATTCTTGTATCACTGGCTTGCTAACACATTGCAGCGTGGAATTACCTCATCGAAGTCTGCGATGATTTCATTCAGCAGCCTGAGACACTCCAGCCCTTCTTTGTTGATGTCACACTCTGTGTAAAACTCCTTAAAATCCGGCACGGAGGCGAAGAGAACACACACGCAGTCGTAGGACTTGTAGTATAAATCCTGGAGGAGCAGAGCACACACACACACACACAACAGTATCAGCACGGTTACAGAAACACAGATCCAACTGCACACATTAAACAGGCCCTTGAGATGGAAATGCTGGAGGAGGCAGTGGCGATTGGCACTACAATGGGCACGCCTTCTAAAGACCCTCCGCACAAGCAACAAGACATGGAAACGAACAGCACAGTTGGAGTATCTGTTTAGCTAGCTGCCTTTATAAAAAAATAATGCCCAAACTAAACATTGTTCATTGTTATTTTTACCCAAGTTTCAGTAAGTCATTTACACCACCCTTATCTGACTAGAGTGGGAGACACAAAGCCGTGGTTATGAACTTGTACAATACAGCTGGCTTTTTGTGGGGTGGAAATGGCAATTATAATATGCAGATTTTAAAACCCACTGTGATCTCCTCGTTCTCATCCCCCAGTGTCTACACCCACGGGTGCCTGCAGTCGTTTACAGGCCAGGAGGTTTATTCATTTATCACTCAGTTGGTATTAGCTGATCTAACCCTTGTCCAATGTATCTTCATTCTAATTCTGCACACCGATCACTTTTGAAACTGTATCCAATTAATACCATTATTCATTTGCAATAATAATAATAATAGTAATAATAATAATAATATGAAAAGGTAGGTAGATGCAAGTGGATTTGTAAATATATACTGTACATGGCAATGACCGTGTAATAAAATGCTTGGAAGGGTTATGGTTTCGGGCATGGCTGGGTTCTGGAATGGAATCTGAATTGAATTCCAGCAGGATTGCAATGCATTGCTGCTGCAGTTCACACAGTGATGTTGATCATGCCGTTCCTGCAGGAGCCCTACCTTATACTTTTCAGTAAGTGAACTGTTTTTGAGGGCTCCCACCTCATTCTTTTTATTGTCTCCGATGAAGAGGCTGGCCACGTGGGCCGGCAGCACGTTCTCCAGCAGGAGGCGGTTCAGGTTCTCCATTGTCTCGATCTCCTCCTGCTTCTCGCGGTTTTTGTTCTTCCAGAGGAAATCCAGACGGCAATAATACTCGTTCTGACCAACAGAGCAGGGCACAGTTCAATCAATCCATGAATCCATGAATGCAGACTGTGGGTATACTAATACACACTTAATGAAGCTGAGCTCAGACTGTACAAAACCTCAGGGTGTGAGGATTTCAGTTTTTGTTCAGTAATCACAGATAAACAAAACAATAGGCACCCATGGAAATGTTTAATTATATATATATATATATTATATATATATACATACATATACATATACATATACATATACAGTACTGTGCAAAAGTTTTAGGCAGGTGTGAAAAAATGCTGTAAAGTAAGAATGCTTTCAAAAATAGGACATGTTAATAGTTTATATTTATCAATTAACAAAATGCAAAGTGAGTGAACAGAAGAAAAATCTACATCAAATCAATATTTGGTGTGACCACCCTTTGCCTTCAAAACAGCATCAATTCTTCTAGGTACACTTGCACACAGTTTTTGAAGGAACTCGGCAGGTAGGTTGGCCCAAACATCTTGGAGAACTAACCACAGTTCTTCTGTGGATTTAGGCAGCCTCAGTGGCTTCTCTCTCTTCATGTAATCCCAGACAGACTCGATGATGTTGAGATCAGGGCTCTGTGGGGGCCATACCATCACTTCCAGGACTCCTTTTCTTCTTTACGCTGAAGATAGTTCTTAATGACTTTCGCTGTATGTTTGGGGTCGTTGTCATGCTGCAGAATAAATTTGGGGCCAATCAGATGCCTCCCTGATGGTATTGCATGATGGATAAGTATCTGCCTGTACTTCCCAGCATTGAGGAGACCATTAATTCTGACCAAATCCCCAACTCCATTTGCAGAAATGCAGCCCCAGACTTGCAAGGAACCTCCACCATGCTTCACTGTTGCCTGCAGACACTCATTTGTGTACCGCTCTCCAGCCCTTCGGCGAACAAACTGCCTTCTGCTACAGCCAAATATTTCACATTTTGACTCATCTGTCCAGAGCACCTGCTGCCATTTTTCTGCACCCCAGTTCCTGTGTTTTCGTGCATAGTTGAGTCGCTTGGCCTTGTTTTCACGTCAGAGGTATGGCTTTTTGGCCGCAAGTTTTCCATGAAGGCCACTTCTGACCAGACTTCTCCGGACAGTAGATGGGTGTACCAGGGTCCCACTGTTTTCTGCCAATTCTGAGCTGATGGCACTGCTGGACATCTTCCAATTGCGAAGGGAAGTAAGCATGATGTGTCTTTCATCTGCTGCAGTAAGTTTCCTTGGCCGACCACTGCATCCACGGTCCTCAACGTTGCCCGTTTCTTTGTGCTTCTTCAAAAGAGCTTGGACAGCACATCCGGAAACCCCTGTCTGCCTTGAAATTTCTGCCTGGGAGAGATCTTGCTGATGCAGTATAACTACCTTGTGTCTTGTTGCTGTGCTCAGTCTTGCCGTGGTGTATGACTTTTGACAGTAAACTGTCTTCAGCAACCTCACCTTGTTAGCTGAGTTTGGCTGTTCCTCACCCAGTTTTATTCCTCCTACACAGCGGTTTCTGTTTCAGTTAATGATTGTGTTTCAACCTACATATTGAATTGATGATCATAAGCACCTGTTTGGTATAATTGTTTAATCATACACCTGACTATATGCCTACAAAATCCCTGACTTTGTGCAAGTGTACCTAGAAGAACTGATGCTGTTTTGAACTATAATCTATTAACATGTCTATTTTTGAAAGCATTCTTACTTTACAGCATTTTTTCACACCTGCCTTAAACCTTTGCACAGTACTGTGTGTATGTGTATATATATATATATATATTATATATATATATATATATATATATATACACACACACACACATTAATTTTATATATATATATATTTTATTTGAATAAAGATTTGCTTACCTGTCGCATCAGAATCAGCATCGTTAAAAAAAACAACATGAGGTAAATGCAGCTCATCATTCCAGGATCCTTCATGAGTCCGGACACATCGAGAGTTCTGCAACGCACACACACAGTTATCAATACACTCCTACTCCCTTTGTAAATCAATGCAATGCAATGACAGAAGTGCATACTTGGTTTGGTTGGTGTACAGCAGGCAGCTGTACCTCTGGAACAGCTGCCAGTGTGTGTTCAGGATGATGGTGTAATAGGCAGAGAAGGCGAGCGCCAGCAGGAGGAACTTGAGTTCGAAGCTGACCCGCAGGAACACGCAGCAGCTGATGAGCCCCAGGATGCAGCAGTAGGTGAAATACTGAAGGACAAAGAAGAACCAGACTCTCGTTTTCTATACATCGGTGTATTCGCTCATCTCTGGGCTCAATGGTACCTATCACTGGCTCTTTATGGCCCTTACCGGGAGCCCAGTGACCACAGTGTTTGCTAAGTGAGCAGAAGGCCATAGAGCCCCTAATGAGGTTTCTATCCTTGCAGACAGACAGCAGGTAATTGGATGCATGTTTGCGAGCCTGCTGTGTTTGATCCTCACCATCAATGAAGCAAAATGAAAAATTACAACCCAACGAGATCAACTCAAGACACTGGGCGCCTAGTCCCAGAGTGTAACCCAGGAGCTATTTCAAGAAAAGTGTGTTTTCATGAACATCAAAGTGTGTTTTATTAATACAAACAGACTTTGAAAACATTCTTTAAATGACTAATGAATTGAAGGTTTTTTTAATTTGGACACAGTATCCTAAAGTGGAAGATAAACAATAATCTAGTTGTCTTCAATGCACCTTGAAGACTACATGGAATCTTCATTTTCCAGCCTTTGAATGAATGAATGAATGAATGAATGAATGAATGAATGAATGAAATGAACAGTTTTGCAGATTATTTGAGTCTTGCACTGGGTTCCTAATGATACTGAATGTGTTGGCTTGAAAGATACACCTCCCACACTTTTAATTACAAAACTGCAGCAATCCTTAAATGGGTGGATTTTATTTTATTATTTGTTTAAGAAGACTCTTTTAGATAACTAGAATACGTTCCCATGTGCTTAGAGCCTTCTAGATCAACATGTTCATACAGCATTCTAGCAAGTAGAAGCCATCAAATGCAGAATCACCCCAGCGTATCGCCAGAATCTTTTGCACTAAAGTGTTGCCAACTTATGCCTACTAAAAGCTTCCAATTGGCAACAGTACAATTAGTTCATACTTTGCAGCCATCTCTTCTGTTTACAAGTGCGGTCGGTGGCCTCTCCAGATTATCAGACTGTCACCCTGTGCATTTTGCTATAACTTTCATGCACACCTGACAGTTGAGCAGGAGGCAAATAGAGACAAGCTGAGAACTCCATGCATGTCTCAACATCGAGACAAACTCCTATTAAAAGTGTGATTAAATGCCTCCTTCACTGATATCTCGAATTATTCTATAGACGGCTTCTTTCAGGAGCGTGTGCAGAGCACTGTTCTACCACTAATGCAGCGATCCAGCCAACAGCCCGGCACATACAACACATCTACAACGATTATTAAGGTTAAATACAGATCACAAACAAGTCCTGCCAAGTCCAAGCTGCTGTACTCACCGGCAGGCAGAAGAGGTCCTTTTCATTGGAAGATTCCAGTGACTGACTGTAATTTGTGGCATTGGTTTTGTCATCATATGTTTTAATGAAACACTGCAAAGACAGGAGTGCTATTAGTATAAACCCCAGGGAACTGGGCACTCCCAGGCTGTAATAAAAGCACAGGGCTGGGGCTGACAGGCTATTAAAGGCACCCACCACCAAGTGGAACTGATGAAGTAAAGAAATGGAATAAAAAAGGTCCATGAGAATAATTAATGACAAAGGCAATTTAAATAAATCACTAATCAATCACTTTACAACTGGACTGAAGTGCTCTGGACCAGCCTGAGCCTGGACTCAAACAGAAGTGGATTTGCAGTGACAATGTGAGACAGCAGCACTCACTCACCAAGTTCAGCACGGCTGTGACCAGTGTAATACTGATGGCAATGATGGTCAGTGGCAGCCGCACGTAGGGCTTCTTACCCACCACTTTCGAGAGGACGGAGAGCCAACGAAATGACACGGACCTCTGTGGAGAGCAGTGCTGCTGATGGGGGGGGGGGGAGAGAGACAGAGAAAGTTCTTTACAAAGATCTCTAACTTTAGGACACTGAAGGTAGAGGATAAGATGGTAATTATTCTGGGTGAGAACAGCGACACGGCACTCACAGCTGCTGAATAGATCAGACAGCGTCATGAACTGAGACATGACCTTCCATAATACATGAGTGTACAAATAAAAATCTTTATATGTGTCCCTTTTATTTAAAGATGTTTGTATCTTTTTAATTTGTAATCATTTGGTATGTTTCTATTTATTTATTTTGTAATTCTGCTGTAGTCATGCCAATAAAGCATCTTTGAATTGAATTGAATTGAATTAAATTGAGAGTGAGAGAGAGTTCTTGAGCAAACAGATAAGCACTGGTACATATTGGTTATCAAGCCAGGTGCTAGGAAACAGAAGCATGCTGCTGTTCTGAGCACGCAAGGTGCAGTACAATAACAATTTGGGTGTAATGTCTGGAAGTTATTGAAAACAGATAGTACTATCATTCACGATGGCTCGTTGGGTCTGTATGCAGTACTGTAATAAAAAAGGTGTGTCCTAGACACCACCTAATCCGTTAAGAACCTCTGCTTTCACTGAATTGGACAGAACTGTATCACAGTGAGATATACGTCCAGCTGCTCACCACCAGGTACCCGGCGAAGCACACAGCCAGAATGAGCAGCAGGATGCAGGCAGACACTCCCAATGAGATGCCCAGTTCAGGGGTCCTGAGCAGGGGAAGAAAAAAGGAATCAATCAGAACACACACACACCCACACACCCACCCACAGTAGGATCAATCACCTTTGATCAGAACACACACACACACACAGTCACCTTTGATCAGAACATCACCTAAATCTGGATACAACTTAAAAGAAATTCACTGAGGCGTTTTGGAGCGATCTTGTTAAAATCGAGAGAAAATAAAAAAAGCACTCCAAGATGTTTTTCTGACAGGCATGTTGCATAGCAGGTCTAGGTCTCCACTGGTGCTTGTTATACTTCTCAAGTTTCATGTCAGTACAGCAAATAGCCCTGGAGATACAGACACAACCAATACACCATGCATCAACCGCACAGACTGCCTGCCTTGTACTGGGGTCTCCTTTCATACTGGTGCCTGTGCTACTCTTGCTACTGTGCTGCAGTGTGTCCTTTTAGATAGTGGCTGCAGATTGCACCCCACTGTACAGTGAGGATGAAATGTGATCCGACAAGGGAGTGCCTCATGAATCCCTCCTCTACAGTGAGGATGAAATGTGATCTGACAGGGGAATGCCTCATGAATCCCTCCTCTACAGTGAGGATGAAATGTGATCCGACAGGGGAATGCCTCATGAATCCCTCCTCTACAGTGAGGATGAAATGTGATCCGACAGGGGAATGCCTCATGAATCCCTCCTCTACAGTGAGGATGAAATGTGATCCGACAGGGGAATGCCTCATGAATCCCTCCTCTACAGTGAGGATGAAATGTGATCCGACAGGGGAATGCCTCATGAATCCCTCCTCTACAGTGAGGATGAAATGTGATCCGACAGGGGAATGCCTCATGAATCCCTCCTCTACAGTGAGGATGAAATGTGATCCGACAAGGGAGTGCCTCATGAATCCCTCCCTGCCCCACCTAGTGACACTTCAAACTACTGTATCACACTTACATCTTGGCAACAAGCATCTGGATCATAAAGATACACAGGAAGATGAACGAGGCACAAGCGATATAGTATTTGAAGTTGGGAAGATCTGTGGCATGATACTGAAAAAAAGAGAGAAAGAAATATGAACTACAATCATTTCAAAAGGGTGAATTATGCATTTTCAGTTAATACGGTATTTAATAAGGGTGTGTAAAGACTCGGAATAGTTATTTATTAATACTCTTAGCAACCCCCACCTCTCTTAAAAAAATGGCATCATGAATATTATGAAGTGGACATAAAGGGATTAAATAAAAATACAGTGCAATGCAATGTTCCTGTGGGTGGATTAGCAAGCATTGGGGGGTTTACTGCAGCAGTTCTCTTCTATTCATCAGTGTGACGTCAAAGCGGTCAAGCAAGTTATGGACAACAAAATTCACACACGTGAGGAGTCAAGTGTAACCTCGTTCACTTTTACCTTAATGTAAGGGTAACCTGGCCACCAGTGACATGGGCAATTCTCTTACACTCACACACACCTACAGGCACACAAGTTATGACTGGGTCCTTGAAGAACAGTTTGAAAATCCCTCCACATGTAGAACGGACAGGGGTTCCTAAACAAAGGGGAACGTACCTGCTTTTCAGTTCCCTTTTCAGTGAAATACAGACACCGGGAGAACCCCTCATTCTTCATCCACTGCCTGTGAAAGACAAACGGGGTTCATTAAGGAAACACAGTGGAAATGAAGAGCTGGTAAGAGTCTCTCACACAGAAAAGGGCTATGGACTCTAGTCTCACACAGAAAAGGGTTACGTACTTGTTAGACTGCAGCCCGTCGATCGTCATCATCATTTTATTGTGCAGGTCCTCGTCAAACTTCTTCTTCTGGGACTTGTTTCTGAGTAAAGAGAGAGAGAGAGACACACACTTATCAGACTGCCTGGCCTGTCCTCGGGTCAGGGTTGCATTGCTGTCCATGCTGGTTAAATGTAGCGCATGCTGCAGGTCTGTGAGCAAGCTGGTTACGGGGACTTGTCCAGAACGAGAAAACAGGATGAAGAGAGAGTAAGTCATGCACACCCGATCAGGAAGATCCTTCGAGAATTATTTCCCAATGTTTGTTCATTCCACACCAGAAAAGGATGATCTCACTAACTTTTATTCTTTCTAAAAGCTGTCCAATCCCATTCTTAGGATATTCCAGTTATATTTCAGGATAGTTCCCACTGCATATGTAGGAAGCAGGACGTTGACCATTAATAAGCTATTGAGATGTGTTCAATGTCAGGTGTATTTGTGTCTTGAGGTAGTATAAGCTTCTCTATTTTCCTTTTTGCACCCCATGTTTCATTCCTCTCCACCTTTTCTGGAGCCCAGCTGGAAACCCAGGACCTGTCTGGAAGGCTTTTTAGTTTACGGGTCCATTACAAGTGGTTTCATATACAATGAACAAGCGTGCTTTCAAAAAATGATTTAGAATTATGATTATAAATGTTAACACTTGGCTAGAACATATAAGAATGTTGCGACATATATTAGGAACCTCAGAACTTTCATCCCCCAATCAGGAAGCTGCATTGCAGGGCACACCACAAGAGAGATGACGACCGCTGAACTCTGACATAGAATGTCTAGCTTTAACGAATTTAAAATCTTTAAAATTAGAGACTGCAATGGTTTAAAACAATAAAACCTTGTGCGGTACTGTTCATACACATAACCACTCTTAACAGATCCCTAACCTGCAGTGTTACAGCTCTGTCGTTATTAGTATTATACTTCTTATTTTAATAAACTAATGAACGTTCCACCTTGCACCTGGCGGTCAATGAGCAGTACAGCCAGTAAAGCCAGACCCAAGGCAGGTGTTGAGAGAGAGATTCACCAGCACAGCAGGGTTAGTGGAGAGCTCAATTGAGAGAGGGTAGGAGGAGGAAAGACTCACTTATAGTTTACTAACGAAGAGGCAAAAGGTGGCAGGAGCTCCTGTGTGTGTCCATCCAGGCTGGCAGACAGACGGACAGTGAGAAACATCAAAAACACAGGCATTGGGGGGGGAAAGGCATTCAAAAGAGAGGACTAAAGGGAGTTCAATAAGACTGCATTCACAAGACAAACAAACTAGCAGAGTCTCTTCGGACCTGAGGACAGCATGTTTACTGTAGTGACCTCCCGTTTAAGGGAAGAATTTTCAGTAACAGGAAAGAGGAAAGACAACATGTACAACATGAAGAACATCAGCAGGGATACGAAGCTCAGGTTCTCCCCCGTCGTGCAGGATTAATGCCTTCTGCAAGTGGAATATTCTGTACAATCTCTAAATTCCAAAATGTAAAGTTTCACGCTTACCTGTCCTGTGTCTTGTGGCAGTTTATGGAATGCAAGGGTATGTCCTAGAAAGAAAACACACACACACACACACATAACAATTAGCCTTATTACAAATTGGACTGTTCAACTTAAAAAAATCATTTTTAATTTCCCTGTGGAACGCCCCGCCCCGGCCTCTGGAACGCCCCGCACCCCTGTCAGGTACCTTGTGGAGCTTGCGGTTGCAGGCCAGGTCTTCGCTGGTCAGGGCCTCCCGGTTCTGGAGGTGGGCGAAGGGCTTGGCTGCCCCCCAGGACTCCAGGTAGCGGGTCATCCGCACGGACGCGCGCATCTTCAGGCCGTCATTCACCCGGGGCTTAGGAAGGTGGCCTCTGTTCATGGGCTGCTCCTTCGACTGGGTCAGAGCATTGAAAACAAGAGAGCGCATGTTAGAAGAAGGAACACACAGGCTTATAGAAGACTCAGAACACACGGATTTGGTGTGGGATGGGGGACAGAGAGGTGGGCATGCATTTAAAATGGTCTAGTTGTGTTTCCACATATTGGTTGGTTTTGAAATTAGATTATTCGGAATTCAGATGTTTGGATCCAGATCCATGGTGCATGCTGTTGGGATCACAGACTGTTTGCAACCTGAACGCGATCATGCAGCTACGTGTTAATGGAACACAAGGGAGGGAACATTCTTAGACCCTTCATGTCTCCACTAATTAGGGAACTGCATCACCCAACGCTCTCCAAGCTAGTTTCACTTTGTCAAGTTGTTAATACAAGCTCTGAGAATGTGCAGTACCTGGTATGTTATCTCAGCCCCATCAGATAAAGCCAGGAATGCTTAGCATCAAGATATTCCACATCAAACCATTAACATTCACACACAAACCTGCCTGCATACTTTCAACAGTACAGTGTTACTCCACTTCTTTAGCTTGTCGTTAATACCAACATGCAAACACCCTTTCAAACGGAAACTCCAATAATAAACTACAAGCCACAACAGAGAAACAGCAACAAGCACCTAGCACATTTCAGAAACAACTCACAAACCAGACAGTACAGGAAACGCTTTCATTGAACACTCCTGCATGACATCCTGCTTGCAGAGCTGCTAGCAGTGGTATCTGGTTTCATAAAGCAGTTTAAAAGCGGACTGATATTAATAACTATTGGTATTCTAATGACAAGCCCAAACCAGAACGGTGCTACAAGCGTGTGCTTATAAATAGCAGTGAAACAGTGTTTCTTCTGTCCCTTTGAGCAGCGCAGGCGATGCCCGGTGTGTGCAGAGTGAAGGGGCAGAGAAGAGCCCATCGTTACCCGGGGGTCTAAGACCAGGTATGTCTTGACATTCTGCTCTTTCAGGTAGGTGTCTCTCAGGTGCCCGTTGCCTTCCTCTACTTCATAGGCTTTGTTCAGGTGTTTCAGCGTGGCGTCAGTGATGTGGACTCGCCTGAGGGGGAAAGCACATCAAACATAAATAGCATGGTGGAGTGCGGAAGAGCACTAGCTAAACTGGTAAATGCGCATGTTAACTTTGCAGCTTTCCCATGCTTTTCCAATTGTTGCACTATGCCCTTACCATAGCTTACTGTGTTTTTTCTTAATAAAGCTTTTTCTCTCTGGGCTTTTACAATGCTTACCTATGCTTTCACAACATGCTTAAATACACTTTTACTCTGGTAAACCTGTACAAGGGTCAGTCTCACCCAGGCAAGCCTCCGGCCTCCATGTGGTTGGCCAAGGTGACATCATGTGACCACACGTCGTACTGCCACTTCCGCAGCCCGATGACCCCGCAGAGCACGTTCCCCGAGTGAACCCCGACCCTCATGCTGATATCCACTCCGGTGGCCTCTCTCACCCGCCTGGGGAAAACAACAAGTGAGACGAGGAGAAATGGGAATAGATGAATCCCCTACTTTTTTTGCTACCTGCCCATATGCAACACAAATAGCTGGAATGACCCTAATCCTGATTGCATATGCCCCATAACACCTAACAGAGAGGTATCTGAGAATATTGGGAAGAGCTGTATCTGACTGAACACAAGGCATCAGCGCATAACACATAACATATCGCAGCTGTTGGGCAGCACGTCTGCCTGAATCACTGGTACAGTCTGGGAAGCTCCAGGCAGATTGCTCATTATCTGGTCATTGGTGTAAACACAGTCGATAAGAAAACAGACCACCAGCAATCTGTTGACAGCTAACAGTAATCGGTGATCAGGATGTTAATAAGGCTGGGTGGTCCAGCGGTTAAAGAAAAGCGCTTGTAACACGGAGGTCCCCGGTTCAAATCCCACCTCAGCCACTGACTCACTGTGTGACCCTGAGCAAGTCACTTAACCTCCTTGTGCTCCGTCTATTGGGTGAGATGTTGTTTTAAGTGACTCTGCAGTTGATGCATAGTTCACACACCCTAGCCTCTGTAAGTCCCCTTGGATAAAGGCGTCTGCTAAATATACAAAATAATAATGTTGCTGCAACGCTCAGCAGTATGGCTTTAAACTATGCATGAAATTCAAAAATGATTTTTATTTGCATTTCTGACAGCAAATTCAATTTCATACAGCATTAGCTCTTTCATTGAATTCCAAACCAGGACATTGTCCCAACCAGGTCCTTGGACTGCTCAATTCAAGGCACCAGACCGTTCAATTCAATAACGAAGCATGTGGTGGGAACAAAGTTCTACACTGGAATGGACTGAAAGAGCTTCCAGGGAGTCCAGCAGCACTAGAGTATCAGTGAATGAGGCACAGAGAACTGCATGACTGGGGAAAGCCAATCCGGTCAGTCTAAAATGCCCCTAGGTCCTTACACCCAGCACATTGAGATATATTCACACAGATCTACATATTCATCGTTATTCAGATAAAAAGAAGCTGTAACTCTGGTGACAAATGGAAAGTCAATCCTTTATTAGCGATACTCAATGATCTTGTAACAGCCCCCTGGACCCCAGTGTTAAGGCAGGTCACTCCACAGCCCGCTCCACTCACTTGATAGCCTCACACATATCCAGTCCCATCTTCACACAGTTCTTTGCATGGTTCGGGAGGGATACAGGCAGCCCTGACACACAGTAGTAACAGTCTCCTAAGATTTTTATTCTCATACATTCATTTTCCTGTAAAACAAACAAACAAATAAACAAACACCTGATAGGAAAAGGGAGGCTTGGTGGTCCAGTGATTACTGACTGTGTGTGAACCTGAGCAAATCATGATGATGCTTCAACCCCTAGTCTCTGCAAGTCACTTTGGATAAAAGTGTCTGCTAAATGACAAATTAATAATAATGCAAACAGCTCCCCTTTTCTGAAGCGTAGGTTATTCATTAAAAAGAAAACAGCATTAGCAAAAAATACTGTGAAGAAAGTCAGTAACACAGCTTCTTAACTAAGTAACAAACTCTGTAACTTAATTTTGAATTCTAAGGTAAAACCATAAGAAATTAAGTCGAGTAGAAAATCGCTTCAGATAGCACCTTCTTTATTAAAGAAACACTTCAGCTAGCACCTTCTACAGTAGAGAAACGCTTCAGCTAGCACCTTCTACAGTAGAGAAACACTTCAGCTAGCATCTTCTACAGTAGAGAAACGCTTCAGCTAGCACCTTCTTTATTAGGGAAACGCTTCAGCTAGCACCTTCTACAGTAGAGAAACACTTCAGCTAGCACCTTCTACGGTAGAGAAACACTTCAGCTAGCACCTTCTACAGTAGAGAAACGCTTCAGCTAGCACCTTCTACAGTAGAGAAACACTTCAGCTAGCATCTTCTACAGTAGAGAAACACTTCAGCTAGCACCTTCTACAGTAGAGAAACGCTTCAGCTAGCACCTTCTACAGTAGAGAAACACTTCAGCTAGCACCTTCTTTATTAGAGAAACACTTCAGCTGCACCTTCTACAGTAGAGAAACGCTTCAGCCAGCACCTTCTACAGTAGAGAAACGCTTCAGCCAGCACCTTCTACAGTAGAGAAACGCTTCAGCTAGCACCTTCTACAGTAGAGAAACACTTCAGCTAGCACCTTCTACAGTAGAGAAACGCTTCAGCTAGCACCTTCTACAGTAGAGAAACGCTTCAGCTAGCACCTTCTACAGTAGAGAAACACTTCAGCTAGCACCTTCTTTATTAGAGAAATGCTTCAGCTGGCATCTTCTATAGTGTACAATCAACTGACGCTGTTGTTGCCTGTACACATGCAAACCGTACTGAGCTTGGAGTCTCCCTTGCGCTGTATACACAATGTTTAAATAAAACACCAGAACCCCGAAGGTGGCCCCCTTGCCTTTGCAATCTGGTCGAACTTCCCGAAGAGCTCGTTCAGCATGATGACCAGCTCCTTAGGAGAGCAGTCGCTGGCCAGGCGTGTGAATCCCACGATGTCCGCGTACAGGATGCTGCCAAAGACAACGGCATCAGTCACGCCGAACACAAGTCCATGCATCCAATAAACACAAACTTATTTATTGTACTGAAAAATGATTACATCGTTTAGTGCCATGGAATTAAACTGGGTTTTGGAAAATGACTTTAATTCAGACCTCCACCCCCCTAAATTGTGGGAGAGAAAAGTGGTATGTCTATTTTAAAAGGCCAACAAGCAAAAAACCAGACAGGAAAAAAAAAAGAAAAAGACCATCTAAGAGAGAGCGGTTAATGAGGGAGAACATTACTTAAGAAAAATCACAGCTTTCAAACCAGTGTGAAATGATAAAAATCACAGCTTTCAAACCAGTGTGAAATGATAAAAATCACAGCTTTCAAACCAGTGTGAAATGATAAAAATCACAGCTTTCAAACCAGTGAGAAATGATAAAAATCACAGCTTTCAAACCAGTGTGAAATGATAAAAATCACAGCTTTCAAACCAGTGTGAAATGATAAAAATCACAGCTTTCAAACCAGTGTGAAATGATAAAAATCACAGCTTTCAAACCAGTGTGAAATGATAAAAATCACAGCTTTCACGTGGCAAACATTACCCTGTGCTTCTAAAACAGAAAACAAAATTAAATAAAATCACTTCACTTCATTTGGATTCATTCTATTAAATCAAAGCCGGATCTGCTTTCTTTACAAAATGCTTTGAGATCGCCACGGAACAATTGTTTTCACATCATTTCCACAAGCAATAAATGCAGTCTGTCGACCTGGCTGCCTGTCTATTGTAACCTTCATTGCAGCAAACAATTCATTGTGTTGCATGACGTACATAAATACTAGAATCCTTAGAAACAATCCCCCCTCCCTCTCTTTCCACATCCAGAGACTCAGAGAAAATAAATAAATAAATAAATAAAAAAATAAAAAAATAAAAAAATAAATAAATAAATAAATAAATAAATAAATAAATAAAATAAAATAAAAACAGCGAAACAGAAAAAGCTGTGCAGTACCTGACGTTCCGGTGCCTCTTGACATACAGGCTGTGGAAGTTGTTGTCCTTCACCTGTCTCTGCTGAGCATCCCTGTCCTTGCTCTCCTTCAGTCTCTCTATTATAGCCAGCTTCATTTCCATGGAGATATAAGCTGGCAGTACTGACAGCAGCAAGGTCTCCTGCAAACAGAGACCTCGTTACAGGAGTGTATGTGTCTGTTAACACTGCACAGCTCACATCTCATTACAGGAGTGTATGTGTCTGTTAACACTGCACAGCTCACATCTCATTACAGGAGTGTATGTGTCTGTTAACACTGCACAGCTCACATCTCAGAGAGGGTTTCCATTGGAACAGTGTTGATTGATTGTCCATTGTGTCTGCTACCATGTAAGAAATGGCATCAGTGTTGATTGATTGTCCACTGTGTCTGCCACCCATGTAAGAAATGGCATCAGTGTTGAGTGATTGTTCATTGTGTCGGCTCCCATGTAAGAAATGGCATCAGTGTTGATTGATTGCCAATGTGTCTGCTCCCATGTAAGAAATGGCATCAGTGTTGATTGATTGTTCATTGTGTCTGCCACCCATGTAAGAAATGGCATCAGTGATGATTGATTGTCCATTGTGTCTGCCCCCATGTAAGTGCCCTCCCCTCCCTACCTGCTGCCTCTTCTCAATCTCCAGCTTCATGCGGATCTCCAGGCAGCTCAGGGTGTCCAGGAAGGTCTGCTCCAAGGCACTCTCCATCATTTTCTTGTGAAATGCTCCCACCACATTGCCACACAGGAAAATGATTACATTTGGTAATATCTGGAAAAAAAAAGAAAACCAGAAGTAACACCATAGATAGATAGATAGATAGACAGATAGAGATAGATAGATAGATATGCATACATACATAAATCCCAGTTGACAAATCAACATTTTGACAAAACTGTTACGATAATAGTAATTTAGTTAATGAAAGTTTGCATCGCATGAAGTCCCCCCTTACAGCCAATTTATGGTAACTGTATAAATATAAAAAAAAAATAAAAAAAAAAACACAGTATGAGTCTTGCCTGTGTTGCTTTAGCACCAGGACTGTCATTATCTCAGTTAAACAAACTGAGCCCTCACACACATTGAGCCTCTCCCCTTCCTGAACCTGTTAACACCAGAAGCACAAGCTCCCCGGTCCGACCTCTGCAGAGCGATAGACTCCCTTTCCTGGAGAGCAGCAGAAACAAAGCGCCCTGCTCTGCCCTGACCTCCGACACTCCTCTCACAGGAACGAGCACCACATCAGAACGCTTCCTGTCGCTTCTCTATCCTGCTTTCTAGAACTACTTGCTAACCAGCGCGTTACTTTATTTGATTCATAGTTGTTGTTTTTTTTTTTATTCATCACACAAAAACAAAAATACACAGCTATGTACCGTACTGTGCAGCAGTATATTTCAGTGACACCTGTCCCTGGAGAGGAAACCTGCACACTTGGCGCCACTCTGCTCCCACCCCCAGGCTGCGGGCCCGGCTCACCTGGAACACAAGCCACTGGGACTTGTCAAACACAACGACAGCGATGCAGACGATGACGAGGTGAGAGACGGAGGAGAGGACAGCGAGGACCACGGCCTCCCACATCCCGAACGGCAGCATGGTGTATAGTGTGAAGATTATGAACAGAAAGAACGGCACCTGGAGGAGAGCGAGAGCGAGAGCGAGAGAGAGAGAGCGAGAGCGAGAGAGAGAGAGAGAGAGAGAGAGAGAGAGAGAGAGAGAGAGAGAGAGAGAGAGAGAGAGAGAGAGAGGACACACACTGAGGACAAGCCAGTAAACACATGTGCACCTCAGTGACGGAGAACTCAAATCTCCCACTTATAATGATATGTACAAACACCTGTTGAGTTTCAAAATACCCCTCACCCTCCACAATACTGTCGTCTCTTTCAGCTAAACCCAGTGCTTGACGTGGACTGCCATTGCTCCTCATGTAATAGTTAATTAGTTAATGAGCCCGTACCTGGTCCCATAATAGTGCAGCCATAGTGAATGAACCCGTACCTGGTCCCATGCACGGATCACCTTTCCGTCGAAGATGAAGACGAAGCCCATTGTGAGGAAGCAGATCCACACTGTCACCCCCAGGAAGCGCATCCACCTCTGGAAGAGAGACTCCGTGCACACCAGGATGAAGACCAACAGGAACAAGGCCAGCGCGCTGCACACCGTGCTGAGGAACAGCGCGTGCTCCGCGGCGGTCTGCACAGGAGAAGCAATTCAGCAGCCGGGATTACACCAGAGAACATCAACCCACAGCTCCACACCACGCAGGGAACAGCAGTGGGTTAATTAGAGAAAAAAGGCTGGTTACATTTGAATCCAGCATCCACACAGATGAAGAGGATACACAGACACAGGTCTGTTATCAGCATGGTCTATTAATACATTCTAACAGGTCAGGCTTGCCAGAAGTCGAGCAGGGTTTGGTCAGATTCAGTACCAATAAATACATGTTGCTACAAAGGTGGTGGCCCAGTATGGGTGCTTTTTCCTGCTGTTCCCTCTGGGCCAGACCTCAATCACTGCCTATGCTGGGTGTTGAGGAGCCCGGAGACGTTAAACAAGTCTCAAAACTCAAGGTTAAAGACAAGGGCTAACTTCCCCCAGATTGGGCACATTTACAAATAAAACAAGAGCTCAAAAGAACAGGGACAGAGAACACGGTGTTGCATTTCTCCTGTAAATACATGTTCTCAAACACTAAATACAGAGTTTATAGGCCAAATAAATAATAGCAAAGAAGAGAAACAATACAAATCACACCATGCATGCAGTCGTGCCAATACCTGACTGGCGATCGCACTCTGATGACACAAGCTCAGAATTACACAAGATCATGCAAAGAAGCGTGCGCACCATGCATCAGCTACGGAATGATTGAATATTTCATTGGTATGTTTGGTACTGAAGCTGAACTCTTCACCTTTGTGTTAATGTGTCCGTCCTGTCTGGGAGTCGTAATAGCTGTTAAACGTAATTTACTGTATTTATTTTCTCTTACTTGATTTTACTCTTATTTACTACTGACTTTACTGTATTTCATAACTGCTATCTGTAATGTGATACCCGTACTGTGATATTTTGTAACAACTATAAGTCGCCCTGGATAAGGGTGTCTGCTAAGAAAGAAAGAAAGAAAGAAAGAAAGAAAGAAAGAAAGAAAGAAAGAAAGAAAGAAAGATTTCCCACTTACACCACTTTAGTTTGATTTTCCTATAAACATGATTCTAGCCAATGTTATTAAACAGGAAGTGAATATCATGGGCCGGGCTGTGTGTTTAGCCTCCAGGTTTCACCTCCAGGTTCATGAAACTTTTCCGAACCTGGTATCACAGTACTACAGCTATGCTATCCCTCCACAGTGAATGAAGGCCAGAGGCTACAGTGAGGTAGATCATCCAGCGCTTTAAAGCACTCGCTTACAAAATATACAACATCAAACAAAAGAAACATGTCTCCAGCAACCCCACTTTACTACCTGAAGCTGGTCTGCTGTGTGGAGTGGACTTATTTTGCCTGGACTCTTTTTTAGGGGTCTGCAGTATTTAAAGTTTTTTTTTATTTTTTTTATTTTTTTTTATAGTTCTACTTTAATGCTGCAAGCTAGAATTGTGAACCTGCTGCAGGTTCCATTATGACATCATCATTTCCAGGTCATGTGCTTTGAGCAGTGCATCACCCTTTAGTGCCTCAAGTCTCATGAGCACGGCCACACCACGCTCTGTTACTAAGGCAACACTGCAATGACAGGCATGCAGTACATGAAAGTGAATTGGTACTCACCAGCCGACTGGCAAAGAATACGATGAGAAGCCCCAGGCAGGAGACCACAGCGATGCCCAGCAAGAGGACCAGCAGCTGGTGCTTGCTAATGCAGCAGTACTGTCTATACAGAGAGCCCCGGTCCGGTTCCTGGTCATTAAAAAAGTATTTCCCTTTGGCGGGCATGGCGTACACTTCAGTCCCCAAAGAGCATAGCAGGTTGATTGTGAAAATATTATACACACTGCAGTGTGTGGATGTAAAGAAAGCAAACGGACGAACCCTGTGAAGCGGCTGTGATGCTTGTGCGCTGCTCAGTGCAGAGAGTCCTGTCCTGAGACTCACATAGTGATCTCAGATTGTTCTCTCCTCTCCCAGGCACAGTAGTTCAGACCACAGCACTCAGACACACACTGTTCATTCCTCTTCGTCACCATGTGCGGCTCAGAATCATCCTTCAGCAGAGCCCTCTGTGCAGAGAAGGGGAGACGGGGGATCCTTTGATTTTCCACAAAATAAACTGTTCCTTCTTCCGTCCTTCCTGGGTGACCCCTAATTTACAGCCGTCGTGCGACGTGAGCCCTGGAAAGAGACAAGACAGAGGCAGGGTGAACAAAAGACCTGAATGAACACAATGTGTGGTCAGTACATCTTGCACTGCTGGGGTTTGTGGACTATTAAGAAACATGCTTTTGATGAGCATCCCGCTCTATTTATTATTATTATTATTCATTTCTTAGCAGACGCCCTTATCCAGGGCGACTTACAATTGTTACAAGATATCACATTATACATTATTTCACATTATACAGTTATCACATTATTTTTACATACAATTACCCATTTATACAGTTGGGTTTTTACTGGAGCAATCTAGGTAAAGTACCTTGCTCAGGGGTACAACAGCAGTCCCCACTGGGGATTGAACCCACAACCCTCCGGTCAAGAGTCCAGTGCCCTAACCACTACTCCACACTGCTGCCCTAGAATGGGGTCCGTCTCTCTCTCTCTCTCATGTAAAGGCTGATCTCAGGGCTGTGGTTTGTACTGGGTGTTTAACACTCTAATGTAAACTCTGTGATCCTGTCACAAACAATGCAGATCAGCTTATTGTATATGGAGTCAATTAAAATGAGGCTGCGCCAAAAAGCCAAAAAGTTGCAGGACTCTCTAATCTAAACAAGCCTGTATGTTTGCTGTGGAAATTCATTCGGACGTTGAAGTGGTTTGAGATTTTACAAAATTGAACCATTCCATTAATAACTGCACACAAAAACATAAAAAACACCAGACAACCAAGTAGAAAACCATGGTGCACAATGCATACAGTTTGTGTAATCCATGGTGCACAATGCATACAGTTTGTGTAATCCATGGTGCACAATGCATACCGTTTGTGTAATCCATGGTGCACAATGCATACAGTTTGTGTAATCCATGGTGCACAATGCATACAGTTTGTGTAATCCACGGTGCACAATGCATACCGTTTGTGTAATCCACGGTGCACAATGCATACCGTTTGTGTAATCCACGGTGCACAATGCATACAGTTTGTGTAATCCATGGTGCACAATGCATACAGTTTGTGTAATCCATGGTGCACAATGCATACAGTTTGTGTAATCCATGGTGCACAATGCATACAGTTTGTGTAATCCACGGTGCACAATGCATACAGTTTGTGTAATCCATGGTGCACAATGCATACAGTTTGTGTAATCCACGGTGCACAATGCATACAGTTTGTGTAATCCACGGTGCACAATGCATACAGTTTGTGTAATCCACGGTGCACAATGCATACCGTTTGTGTAATCCATGGTGCACAATGCATATTATTATTATTATTATTATTATTATTATTATTATTATTATTATTATAGCCAGCTTCAGACATTAATCAGAGCTTCAGAACAGCTGGAGCACATCTGCTTCAGATGTTATATAAAAAAAATATCAAATATAAACAAACTAAAAAAAAAAGGAGTTCCTCAATTTCTCTTAGGCTCCCTTTCAATTTACTTATTTTTTTTTTTTGGCACAAATCTGTATAATTTGTTCTGAAAGGACGCAATCTTTATTAATGTTGGGAAATTAGTAGGAAACCACTGGAGAATAATTAAGTGATCGAATTAAACTGCTTTTAAGTATTTATTAGTTCTGTAAAATAAAAACGTAAGAGTTTGAAAGAAAAAGCAGCAATGCGGTGTGTAATTCTGAACACAAGGGTACTGCAGTGAATTCCTTGATATATCAGAGCTCTAACAATACCCGTTTGGATCTTTCTCAACTCTCTGCTTTGAGGCCTCAGGGAAGGGGTGCTTGTAGACATTTCTTTTCAGTGCCAGGGAGATGCTGGGGCCATGGCAGAAATGCCAAACCCCCCAATATCACATATATCTGTTTCAATTGAAAATGTAATTACCATGCTTTCAGTTCAAACACTCAAAGCCCCAACCTCCAGCGCGCTGCCTGAAGATGGTTCAACTCCCATAAAGCAGGGCTACCAGCGCCTGTGGTGGGTCGAGGGACTGAATCTTTTGGAACCCCAAACACACGAGAACCAGGGGCTGCAGAGGGGACTGATGTCCACAACTTCATAAACCTTACCTTGCTATAGCCAGAGCTCTCTACTGGGGCAGGCCCAAAACAGAACCCCCCCCCCCCCCCCTCACAAAGATAGTGCTGAGGAACAGTCAACCCAGCTCCCAGCACAGCCCCATCTGACACACAGCACAGAAACCTCTTCTCCAAGCACAGCCCCATCTGACACACAGCACAGAAACCTCTTCTCCCAGCACAGCCCCATCTGACCCATAGCACAGAAACCTCTAAACATCTCCTAGCACAGCCCCATCTGACACACAGCACCGAAACCTCTAGTCATCTCCTAGCACAGCCTCATCTGACCCACAGCAACAAAAAACACCACAGCTCTCTTAAACTATCACGGCCGACATGCCATCATACACAGTACCATTAAAAGCCAATATACTACAATAATTAAACTACGAGGGTGTAATGAAGATCAATGGATATTTGTGCGAGTATAAAGCAAGTTTTGGAAAACCCAGAGAATATCAAAACTGTTCCCCACCGTGATATATTGTATAATTATCCTCATCATCATCATCATCATCATCATCATCATCATCATCATCATCATTATCCAGATCTTTCATCCCATACATACTCCACTAGGTTAATACAGTCACTGTGGTCTCCATTCCTCTTCACAGGACGCTCTGCAGTTTGAATAGAGAGCTGTATCTGCTTGCTGCCTTGTTCCACGCAGCCACTTCAGCTTGCAGTTTGCTAGTGATCTGGCAGAGAAGTGCGGGACCCCTCGTCAGCCTGGGACGACTTCACTTAATACAGGAGGTTCATTAGCCTGGTGTTTATACATCTGTTTATTTAGGAATCTGTGAGAACTGATAGTGTCCAGAGCATCTGTGTTTAAACAGTAGAGACATTAAAACAGCACTTCATGAAAGCCTGCCTTGGACAGCAGGGATTGGTTTGCAGGCCAAACAGTGTGTTGTAAAGGGATGGGAAATTCCACTCGCGACTGAGCACTGCAGGGCAGAGCTGAAGCAAATCGCATTGATTCAAAGCTGGTTGCCACCACACAAACAGGATTGTCCCGGTAAAGTTATGCCGTGTTCCGATTTATTCTGCTCTGCTCAGTTAATGATCTTTAAATCAAGCTTATTCATTTGCACTGTTTGTTTACAAACACGTCCCCGTCCCAAGCCAGATTCATTAGAACGTAGCTCAGCACTGGCCATGAAGTTGCTGCCATGGCAAACCCTGAAAGCACACAAGGACAGCATCTCCTGTGTAAAGCTGCAGAGCCCAGCAGGCACACTTTCCTGACAGTCTTGATAAGAGGGAACAAGGGCAGGACGGACATGGAGACTGAACTGCTCCCTCAACCCACAAAAGGGTAGATGAGACCCACTGGCAAGGCAGCAAGGAACCCCCTCCCCCCACACGACAACCATTGCAACTAGCTGTGTTTCTGAAGGACTATGACAGAGAGATTTCACTCTGTTTTTTTATAATAAAACAAAAATCGGAGCCACTTGACTAGATTAGCAATCTTTGCTTCGTGTAACAATGTGTGCAGCGTCACGTGATGCTTTATCCAGCGTCAGGAACAGCACGATGACACTCAACCTCTTGTGAACAGGGGCCTCTACTGTGGAAGTGCCGGCAGGGGGATGTGCTGCGATTGGACAAGGCTGCCCCTCAATTACACCTGCAGCACTTCTGGAAATTCTGTATGCAAATTCACTCAGAATCATCTTCCTGTTTTAAATGAGGAATATCATTAAATAACTGCCTTCTCATCTTCTCCAGTATACACAGAACACCCAATAAGGCAGGAGTACTGGGATGCAGGGAGGGGAGGGGGTTCGTTTGAATGCTGATATTTACTGCTTTGTTCCAAATCATTTTGATTTGGCAGCTGTGAGGAGCAAGGCTTGTTGGGTCACACAGGCACAATGACCAGACATGGCTGAGCTCACAGAGCAGCATCACTGCAGGCTGAAGTGTCTCGCTGCTCACCCCCGGTGAAGTTCATTCATTTCCTGTGTGGCAGTCACAGCCCCGGGCTGCTTCATGCAGCTCCACTGCTCTGTCTCTGTGCAAGTGGTCAAACCGAGGACTCTTCAAAAAAAACAAGCAATGGATTCTTTACTAAAGCAAAATGCCATTGAAGATAAAAATGTCCTGTTTTATCTTGTCAATAAATACTTTATACATAAGAGTATTTAAAGGGTTAAACTTCGCTGCATTGATCTAGCATGAGAAAAAGTTGGGGAGTTTTTAACAGTGTAGCTTGGAAAGAAACAGGCCTCTGGTCACCATAGTAACATCTGATAAGTATTGGGAGGGGGAGGGGGGCAGGCCCTCCCAAATTCCTGAGCCAGGAATAGACCTCTGAATAAATAAGAGATAGGCAGCAAGGATGCACCTGGTTCTCAATGTCGATTGTTGCAAAAAGGAATAATTTTAATTAAGGGAGAAGATGTTCTTTGTTCAAGAGATATACCGTTAGTCAGAAAAAGGGAAGAGCAGGTGTAACATCTTGAACTACCACGCTGCTTTAAACATCTCCCAAGAAAAGTCAGGAAAAAGGAGCTTGCATATAACATTTTTAACCAACAGCTCCAAACATGAATGAATAAGTCAGAAAAAAGGGAGACTGCTTTTAATAACTGGACTGCAAGCTCTGAATAACACCTAGAATACACCCAGTTAATTAATAAACTTAAAGAAGACTCAAAGATTGTTTAGAAGATTAAAATAGAAATAACTTGACTACCTGGGATTGGCATTGAAGAGGACAACTAATGGGTTAAAGACTCGATTAATGGACTGGACTGACCTACCGGGAATGGGCAATTTTACTGGAAGAATTTCTTTGTTAAAGAAAGGCTGAAAGGTGACACCGTTCTACAAGACGTCACGCATGCTCAACACTGCATCAACTCTGCAGAACAGACTGGAGTATTCCCAATTAAACTAAAGAAAAGAGAGTTCCAGAAACTATAATTGGGGAATTAAATACATGCATATGTGCAGAAAAGATGGTGGTGTAATGTAAAAGTAAAAGGGTGTGTGTTATATTTTGTTTTCTTACAAAAAGAAAGGCTAGTTTTAATCTTCCATGAAAGTGAATTACAGCTAACCGCTAGAATTGCAAGGCAATCTATGAACATGAATAAGGGCACTGAATCTTGTTTTCCTTAAAGAACAGATGAATGGTTGTTCAAATGTTTTTGTGCCGTGATTCTAATTAAAAGGATATACATTTAACAACTGACTGATAAAAAACTAAAAACTATTTGGTAATATCCTATGAATTTGAATTCACTGAATTTATATTCATTTATTTACCGACTCATATTTACTAAAAAGATTATCCAGCTTGCATATTCATGTGATATTTACTGACTTAAGAATATAATTAGTCTTACAGAAGACACATTATAGCCAGTTGATGTATTGCTTTCACTTGTAATTGACATTTACACGGAGATTCTGCCTAACCAGTATTGTTTACTGAGATTAATATGCTGATTGATAAGATTTTGATATTAACCTTTCCTGCTTTTGTACTGCATGTTATTAATAAACTTTAACTAAGTTATAAAAGATAGAGCAGTGTTGCAGGTTTTACTGTGCAATTGTTTCCTCGCGATCTTGAGCTCGTTTGGGAGAAAGGTGTAACTAAGAATGCTAACTGAATTAAACCGCTACACACATGCATTATCTTCCATGGGTATCCAAGCACCCATTCCCTACTGCATTCATCTCCCGAAAACACCAACCATCTACAAGATAATCAGATTCTGAACCACAGCAGCTTTACTGACTGCAAGACCCAGTCGATCCCACTAATCAAAGCCCTTTCCACACACTGCCACATAGTCAAAACAGCACCAAGTCCTACATGTATAACAGACAGACAGACAGACAGACAGACAAGTCCACTGCACACACAATGTTAAAACAGGCTCAGAGCTTAATCCTCTGCAAGCGCACTTTACTCTAATTTATAAATGCAGTCCAAGATGTGCAACCGAGAGACAGACACACACACAGAGAGACAGACACACACACACACACACACACACACACACACACACACACACACACCAGGCACACAGACAGACAGACGCTACATTTTGAACCCCAGTGTGAAACACAGGAAAAGGCTTCTCTCAGTTGGGTGAGCTGTGATCTTCACAACAGTCTTTGATTGCATTGGGCTTTGTGTACTGTGTGACTAACACGCTTCAGGAAGCTAATTAAGAAGTCCTTTTCATAAACGGATGTGTATTATTATTGTCAAAGGGAAATAAATCTAAACCTGTTTAAACAATGGAAAAAAAAACAATCCGCCTCCGATTTTGGAAGCTGCTGTTTAACGAGCTTGCAGTCGGTCATAGATTTCCTTTCCTCTTATCTGCATGCCTGGCCTGACCTCCACAGGGAGTTCTACAGAGTGCTACTAAAAGATGAGAGACAAGACCAACACCCCATCACTGCCGTGACCAGGATTCAGTAGCTTTCCACACAGCCCCTTACAGCTGCTTCAGTCTGTGGGGAAACGGTAATGCTATAGTATCTGCAGAGCAAAGGGGACTCGTGTTTTCATCTGGTCTAGTCCATGTATTTAATTCCATGCTGGTACTGTACAGTCTTCGTTTGTACCATTTGTCAATCCAACAACTTCAAAACAGAATTCAAATTAGCCAGGTGTGTGTTTTAAAACCATGCCTGGTTTGAGACGCTTTCTGCTAAGGCTGGATTCTACACTAGGTAGGCACATGGGTCACGGTCTATTCTGGTTATTATTATTATTAATAATTTCTTGGCAGACACCGTTATCCAGGGCGACTTACAATTGTTACAAGATGTCACATTATTTTTACATACAATTACCCAGTTTTACAATTGGGTTTTTACTGGAGCAAGGTAAAGTACCTTGCTCAAGGGTACAGCAGCAGTGTCCCCCACCTAGGATTGAACAGACAACCCTCCAGTCAAGAGTCCAAAGCCCTAACCACTACTCCACACTGCTGCCCAGATTAAAGAAAACCACATCCCAAACCAAGCAGGAAGATGATTTTGCGAGAAGCCAGCGCCACAAACCCAGAGCAAGGCAACACCCAGAGGATGGGCAGAGCTTTTCCAAGGAAATTTCACTGTGTGCCAAAACTGACAAACCATCAATCAGTTAGCTGTGTTATTCTATTATTATTATTATTATTATTATTTATTTCTTAGCAGACGCCCTTATCCAGGGCGACTTACAATCGCAAGCAAATACAAATACATTCAAGTGTTACAATATAAGTCATACAATAAGAACAAGAAATACAATAATTCTCAAGTGTGACAAACCACAATTCAATAATACAGCAGATAATAGTGAAAGTTACATCAGGATATGATTAAGTAGTGATAGTTACATCAGGATATGATTAAGTACAAAATACTACAGATTAAACACTTGGGAGATTACAATATTCTGAGGTACAGGATTAAATGCAGTAAAATAGGGGGCAGATAAGAGCAAAATAAAGCATATTTAAATGAAGGGTGATAGTGTCCCAGGATACAACAGAGGAGTTCTACAGGTGCTGTTTGAAGAGGTGAGTCTTAAGGAGGCGCCGGAATGTGGTCAGGGACTGGGCAGTCCTGACATCTGTAGGAAGGTCGTTCCACCACTGCGGAGCAAGGGTGGAGAAGGAGCGGGCTCGGGAGGCAGGGGAGCGTAGCGGAGGTAGAGCCAGTCTTCTAGTGCAGGCGGAGCGGAGAGGTCGAGTGGGGGTGTAGGGAGAGATGAGGGTCTGGAGGTAGCTGGGTGCAGTCTGATCAAGGCATCTGTAGGCTAGTACAAGAGTCTTGAACTGGATGCGAGCGGTGATCGGGAGCCAGTGGAGCGAGCGGAGTAGTGGAGTAGCGTGGGCGAAGCGAGGTAGAGAGAACACCAGGCGAGCAGCAGAGTTCTGGATGAGCTGGAGCGGACGGGTGGCGGACGCAGGGAGGCCAGCCAGGAGGGAGTTGCAGTAGTCTAGGCGGGAGAGTACCAGGGCCTGGACCAGGAGCTGGGTAGCATAGTTGGTGAGGAAGGGTCGGATTCTTCGGATGTTGCTCAGGAAGAATCTGCAAGTGCGTGCCAGAGTGGAGATGTGCTGGGAATAAGAGAGGCAGGGGTCCAGGGTGACTCCAAGGTTTTTAGCTGAGGAAGAGGGAGAGAGTGTGGTAGATTCCAGAGGAACAGAGATAGAGAGATCAGAGGAGGGGGAGGAGGAGGGAAAGAAAAGGAGGTCAGATTTAGAGAGGTTGAGTTTGAGGTGATGCGAGTGCATCCAGGAGGAAATAGCAGACAGACAGGTAGAGATACGGGAGGAGATGGTGGAGTCAGAGGTGGGGAAGGAGAGGAAAATCTGAGCATCATCAGCATAGAAATGGTATGAGAAACCATAGGATGTGATGAGGGGGCCCAGGGAGCGGGTGTAGAGAGAGAACAGGAGAGGACCCAAGACTGACCCTTGGGGGACTCCAGTCAAGAGAGGGTGAGGTGTGGAGGTTGCTCCACGCCAGGTTACCTGGTAAGTGCGGTTGGAGAGGTAGGAGGAGAACCAGGCCAGAGCAGTGCCAGAGATCCCCAGGTCAGCAAGAGATGATAGTAGAATAGAGTGATCAACAGTGTCAAAGGCAGCAGAGAGGTCGAGGAGAATTAGGACAGAGGAGAGAGAGGCAGCTCGGGCACACTTAAGTGAGTTGGTGGCAGAGAGAAGGGCGGTTTCAGTGGAGTGAGCAGAGCGGAAGCCAGATTGGAGAGGGTCAAGCAGAGAGTGGTTGGACAGGAAAGCAGAGAGCTGGCGGTGTACAGTCCGCTCGAGGGTTTTGGAGAGGAAGGGTAGGAGGGAGACAGGACGGTAGCTCTGGAGGGAGGTGGGGTCGAGGGTAGGTTTTTTGAGGAGGGGAGTGATAGAGGCTTTTTTGAAGGCAGAGGGGAAGATGCCAGAAAGTAGAGAGGTGTTGAGGAGGGAGGAGATGAAGGGGAGTAGAGCAGGAGCAGCAGCTTGAAAGAGGTGAGTGGGGAGGGGGTCCAAGGCACACGTGGTGGGTTTGTGACCCTGGAGCAGGGAGGAGAGGTCAGAGTCTGAGAGGGGCAAGAAGGTGGAGAGGGAGGGCGAGTTAGTAGGGGATGTAGTGGGTGTAGGGGTTGGAGCAGGAGGGGGTGCGGGGGAGGGAGAGGTGTTAAAGAGTTTGCGGATATCTGAGATTTTAGAAGAGAAGAAGGAGGCAAAGTCGTCAGGGGAGATAGAGGAGGGAGGAGGAGGGGGGGGAGGGTTTAGGAGGGAGGAGAAGGTAGAGAATAGTTTACGTGGGTTGTTAGTGGAGGCTTGGATTACATTATTACATTATTATTGTATTAATTTGACAGCCTACACAACACCAGTGCAAAACCTGCATTTCAGGATGTATATGGACAGCTTCCAGAATCATTGGGGTGCATTGAGGGGAGGTGGGTACTTCCTGGTTTCAGCTGAGACATCACTGAACCAACAACGAGAGTGATTTCATCATCATGAACACTTAATTTACAGGCCAGAGAATGAATCACACACACACACAGAAACGACTAACCTTTTCCAATTCACTGCAAAGGCCAGGCTTGGTTTGTGAAACAGCTGCTATTGGAATAACTAGTTTTAACATTACAAGATTAATGGTAGCCCTGTACATTATTATTTATTTATGTAGAACGGGGTACCCCTCCGTCCCTGTATTATGACTTGTGTTTGTATTTAATGACGACGAAAGCCATGCGTTTTGTTATTGTTTTGTTTCTGGCAGAGGCGAGATTAGGCCGCTCGTCCTCTGCCAGGGTAAGTGTAAAACCTCGTTGTAATGTGTGGCTGTCGGCTAGTGCGTTGTTAAACTAGCCGGCAGTCACACGTAATTAATAAACTCGTGCAGATGGTGGCCGAGGGGTAATAGAATAATTACTAGCAAGTCAAACCCCTCGGCCACGGAATATAAACCTGCAGTGATCTCAGTTGGAGGTGGGAGTACAGAGGAGAGTACGGGAGAGCGAGAGGAGAAAGGAAATTAAAAATCATACAGGATCAGTGACAGCGTTTGCCCAGCCTGACCTGTATCGGCTATTTTGTTTTGTGTTCAGGGTTTGTTTTGTTTGCCTGTTTTATTTCGCTCGGTGAGCAACTGTGTTTATTTTTGTAAAAACTTTTATTTTATCTTTTGAATGAAAATGGCGCAGGGAGGGAGGGGTGAATGGCGCAGCTCATTGTCCAAGACTATTGGACCCATATGACTGGTATTAATGCGCAGTTCACTTTGACTTGTTGCCACTTGTCCAGGAGAACATTGTTTTTATAATTCATCTCATGCATGAGTAATAAATAATTCAGCAAACTCATTCTGCTATGTGAACTAACTGAGGGTTTGCAGTTGGACAGTATTGTTAGTGGTGTGCTTTGCCCAGCTGCTGTGACATCACTGCTCAGACACGCCCACCACGCCCCACAGCCAAGAGAGAGAAAAAGAGGTTTTCCATGGAACACTCAGAGACCCACGACATCACAGATTACATCATCATCATCACCCTCCCCTTAGCAGGCTGAATCAATGTGTACAGGCAGTAGGCCAAGCTTTGAGGCCTGGGTCGCAAGTGAAATACGTTTAGCGGTCTACCTCGTCTGGGCAGTAGAGCAAATCAACATCACAGGCACAATCCCCAAACTGTTCAGCACAGCAGGTGTCCCTGGCGTTAAGATCGCATGCCCCGGATTGCACTGATTCCTGAGATTGCAAGAGGTCCCTGCAAGCTAATCACGAGTTCAGCTGCTTTGTGAATTATAAACCAGACAGCATTTACTGTACTGAAAAGGATCCGAGCTGTCTCAAGGACAAGTCAAAGGAAGATCAGAATATAATAGAAGATTAAAATAAGGCAACAAATATGCAAAGATTGTGGCTTCAGTGGTCAAAGGAAGAAGGCTGAAGACGATTTTGAATTTTCAAAATGTAATCAAATCTCTCGGACTTGCTGGACTCTTGGATGCTTCTAGAATTTCAGCGCGGGATCACGGGAATCACGCATTTTCCAGGTTGCTCTCGCATATCTGCAACTTTCAGTGCAGGAAAATCCCGCAGAGGTATTTTAAGACACCAAGCTACTATATTTTTTCACCCAACTTAGAATGCCTGAAACGCTACAACAATCTCTAAATAAATAAATAAATAAATAAATAAATAAATAAATAAAGTAGTGCTGGATATTTTAAGTGCCGCGAGACTTTATTCTCCCGTACGTGATTCTCGGCCGCTATCTTTAAGGATTATAGAAACTCAGTACACTGCATTAAGTAAACAGTTTTGAGAAAAAAAAGTACGATATTAAGTCTATCTAGGTGTTGTTTTGCAAGCGGTGACTTTCGCTTTAACTCTTCAAACTCAGCCCCATTCATTTTGGGGTTCCAGCGCACCGAAGGTTACGAGCATATTACTCAGTCACCGCAAAAGCCACCCACCTACTGGCTTGTTTTAAAGTACAGACTTGGGGCTTTCCAATGACATATTCGGTGTGTGTATGCGGTACTCCGAACTGGAACTACGATCGCCTGAATTAAGCCTCTCATCATGTGACAGAGTTCACAGCTTAGGTTTCTGTTTGAGTCTATTGCTCCGTCATTGTGGCAGCTAGACTGAAAGGGGTGGTATCGTTGGAAAGCTTAGAAGCTCAGCTCCCCCCCCCCCCCATGTTCATTTCATATTGAGGTTCAGTGGTGCAGTGTTTTTTTTGTTTTGTTTTTTGAGTCATCTATGATTACAATATATATAGCAGTGAACAAACATGATTATTTTGGAAAAACTTTTTTTTTTTTTTTTTTTTTTTTTATATATTCTCATCTCTACCATTGTGTGGCCTTTCACTTGATATGTTACATGCATGCAGTACAAACTATACATACATAAACGAAAACAGTGAAAAATAGAGCACTCTGTGTGTGTGTGTGTGTGTTACACCACCTGTCAAACTTTAACCAGCACACTGGAAACAGAATTTCATTCACTTTCTGCATTGAATGGCCCCTACAAACGAGCCCACACATGCATCTTAAAAGGGTGATGCAACACAAGGCAACTTTTAAAGCAAGTGCAGGGGACATTTTCCATAGACCTGCTTCAAAACAGTTTCACTTCTGCGGCTGTTCTTTTCAAGCTTCTCTCACCGATCCCTTCACAAAAGGAAGCTACCCATATCCGATCTCTTACCTGGGGGATGTGGCTTCTGCAGACAAGCCTGACAGTGAGACACCGTTACACTGCACCACCCCTCTTCTGCAAGCACTGCGAATGCAAAGCGCTGTGACATTTACCACAATTGAGAGCCATTTCCCTAGCAACACTCAGCGAGGGGAGCTCTGCACAAGTGTAGTGTTTCAAAATACAGCAACCTGCAGCTTCTTTACACATTACTGCTTAGCCTAGATCACACTGAGGGGCCAGCAAGGTGCTAACAAAGGAATGATACTTAAGTGTTACTACCTGCTGGAGCTTAGCTCACCAATACAGAGGCTTTGAGCAACACACAGCCCCCCCGTCCCCCCCCCGTAATAGAGAAATACTTTCATATTCATCCAGTCATGTTATGGATATTATTTCCAGTTTGGTGGATGTTATACACGTTTAAAAAAATCAATTTACAAAGACCATGCATTCAGATATTTGTGGTCCTTGTATGTGTCAATAGAAAAATGCAATAGGCTATGCAAAGCCCTGCTTTCATGGGATACAGCAAACAGGAATTTGTTCACAAGGCATGTCAAATTATTCATGCAACTTCTCATTGCCAGCATGCAGCAAACATCATACAAGCTTCTCCACCCTCGGATATGTGTTAAAGTTAACCAGGACACTACAAAAAATACAACTAAATAAAATAACCACAAACTACAAAAATCTTAAAAGCAGAATGAAGAGAAATTGGTGAGAGAGGCAAACCCCCAGGTCCACGGGCCTCCGTGTTCCACTTCAATTGAGCCAGGAACCAGGACAGCATGGTCTCCCTCACGTGGATTTCGTGGGTGTTTTTTTTTTTTTTTATCACCTGCGTCACACTAAAAGGAGTCAAGACTGTCATTCATGTTTTTCTTTTTTAATTCGGCCTCTCCCTGCTTGTCCACTTTTTTTTCAGTAAAGCGACCGACCCCCCCACTCTCTGTAGATGCCAGATACCAGAACACAGAATTGCCAAGACAGACACTGAACAAAGAGCATTGTATCACACTCCAGATCTAGCGGCAGCAAACCTGCTCTCATACACCCTCTCCCCACCGAATACCTGCAAACATGCCCTAGAACCAGATGTGTAGCTGTTCTCGTTAATAACAAAATATCAAAGCCAGAGCGGCACTCACAGTTCGGGAACCCCCCCACCTTGTGCAAATATTCAGTGACGGCACCTCGGTCCACTCCAGTAGATAGCACGGAATCAATGGTGCTGATGCTCTCCAGGTCCGTCATTAGCGCGACGCAACGTCCTTGAGTCGCAGCACAATAAAATGTGCTTCTCCCCCCCCCGCCCCAACCCCATTCAATGGCTCAGGCTTACCAGCGATTTGGTTCAAGAGCCACACATGTGACAAACTGAAGTGCTGCTGACTTCACAGTGGGCGGCAGACTGACAGTTCACAAAGAGAATGCATTTTGGAAATTAACCAACTAAGCGGACTATTAAGCAAAAGCCCATTTCAAGCTTTTCCTAATATTTCATCCTCTTCAGCCAGCTGGTAATTATTACTGTCCATGCAACGCTGCGGTATGGAGTAATGACACGAGTTCAAATCACAAAATGTGCCTTTTATAAATGCAACACGGCACTGATTTTATTTGTTTTGTGTTACCTTGAAGAGGAAATGGTTAACCATGGAACAGCATCAGTGTCTGATGGACACTCCCTGTTCTACATGGCCCCAATCATGTGACTTTTCCCAGGATTATTGAATCTGAATATAGGGCAGGGGGGTCCAGTCCCAGTCCTGGAGGGTCACTCCACTCTATCTTTAATTCTAGAATGAACTGCTGCAGGTCTGGATGGTTCAATTAAACAACATACAGTTGAACAGGGTTGGAACAAAGCTCAGGAGTGGAATGGCCAACTTTGGCAACCCCTGATATAGGGTGATAAGGTCAATATTGTCCATTACATGCAGATTTTCCTGGAAATGACAGGAGCCGTCATTTTGGTGCTAAGAATCAAAACGCTGTCGGAACTTAGGAGTGCTCATCCTGTTTCGATTCTGCAACACCAAGCCCTTGAAAGAGTGAGATGTCCTGCAATGCACAGGGTTGTATAGGAGCCACATGTACCTCATTTCCACTGCACACACAAGGCGGGCTGGGCTGGTCCAGCACCAGAGAAGCCTCACTGCATCCCACTGCAGGGCCAGCGGGTCACCTGTACAGCAAGCTTTGACAAAGACAGTGAACACAATTACACCACCCATTCTAATCACTTTAAACGGCTGCAATATTAATGTAATATTTAAGATCAAACACTGTAAACTCCTTTCTGAGGAGCACACTGCTTTTTTTTATTTTTACGACTCAAATTTGACGCCATAAACTTTACAGATGAAGCACAAACAGTAAAACGTGTGTATCGCGTAGTGTACAGTACATTGGGCAATGAGGAGACAATAAAGCAAGTGATTATATAGACAGAGCAAATTAGCTCAAATGAATGGCCATGCAATAAAAGCTGGCTTAGACTCCAGCATGTTTTCCCAGGATTTCAACATCAATACACTGTCACCAAAACAGCACTGGACTCACACAGCTGAATGTTTAATAACCAGCTTCACAAGGTGCCTCCGAGCCTCGTTCCTAATGAATACAGAGGCTGTACTGTAACTGACAGCTAAATACAGCACCTATATACACTCCTACCAGGCGTTACTTATAACATTATACTGCAGTAGAAAATATGGAGAAATCTCAGTGGTTTCATTGCCAGAGGAACAGAACCCCACTCTAGTGTAGGTGAAACTGCAGCAGACCCATCACACACTTCTAATAGGCGGGCGAAACATGGTCCAAACGATGGCATTTACACTGTATTCAAAACCTGGCTTTGTTACTGTTCTGATGGACTTTATCAGCCTCTTTACTATGGCAGGGTGTTAATGTACTGTAAAGAAAGAGTCCTTGGATAACGTATGACCTTTGTGTTTATTCAGCTCCCAGCTGACCACATCTGAAAGTCACAGCTGCTTTCCTCAGCAGTTTAATACTAAAACCAACTCAGACCTTGTGCTGCTCCCTTTGGAACACGCAATAGAACTCTATAGACGTGTAACACCACCATGCCTGCAACGCACACAACACGCAATAGAACTCTATAGGACGTGTAACACCACCATGCCTGCAACGCACACAACACGCAATAGAACTCTATAGGACGTGTAACTCCACCATGCCTGCAACGTGCAGAACGCAAGTTTCATAGTCGTAGCTGGAACACACAGAATAATAAAAGTACTGCTTTGAAATTCATGCTTAATCTAAGGAAGACAACGCAGTCTGTGCCACAGAGACCACAGAGTAGAGTACAGACTGCTGCACAGAATCACATTCTCATTGCACTGGTCTTGTCCTTATATTTGGCAAATGGAATGTCTCTTGTTTGTCTGGTAAAGCAAACGTGGGTCAGGTGTCACAGCATCGGGATGTCTTCCATGCACAGATTACATTTAAAATCAAGCACTGGCTACAGAGATCATTCAAGTTGTGCTCCTGATTCAACATGAAGGGGGCGTGATTATTGCAACGCTAACTCATTTCAGCAATTTCTGATTATAAAAAAAAAAAAAAAAAAAAAAAAAAAAAAAAGAAGAAGAACACACTGCATTTACATTCTTTAACTTAAATAACAAAATAATGCCCACTGAACAGTGGTACCCAGGGGCTGCTGCGATACTTTGTCAGCTGCCCGAGCCTTTCTTTATTTTTGTATTCATGGATTCTTTTTTTTAGTTATTTCAGCATTTCTCATTTTCACACTGAAGCTGCCGCCCTGTTATGTTGCAGGACCCAGATCAGAGGCAGTGCACTTCCTGAGCAGCACACAATCCGTTCCTCATTCTCAATCATGCAAACAGCGAGGCCTGCCTCAGACACTGCTGGATATCAATCAGCAATCCCACGACATTCCTCCCTCATTGACAAAGATACCCATCTGCACTGCTCCCTGATTCTGTGGTAACGCATGTCCCAGGTCCCATGCACAGAGGAACCTGTACAGTACAGTACCCCCCACCAGCTACTGCTGATATCACGCTCCATTCTGTAAACCCAAACACCACCCCCTTATAAAAGAGATCACTTCCCCTTTTTTACTTTAACTGCACAAAAGTGACCCGCTCTCAGTGAGGAAATGCATCGTCATTTACAAAGCAAGAGCTTAGATAAAAAAAAAGATAAAACTGATCACTGAGGTAAACAGTTACTGCTTCGATTTACGAGATATAAATGAATGACTCCTACAAAGAGAGGGTGCTGGCTTTGTAACATCAGGAAAGACTACAATGCTTCACTGTGTTCCTGTTGAACCCTGTGTAACGTTCTCTGTTGGCCTCATTGTCTATAATAGTAGGAAATATACAGTGAAGTTCTGCATGCTCATCTTTACTTTATAATGGAGATACATCGCTGTGCAATCGAATGCTGAAAAGGCCTATTATTAGATCCAGCGATGCACAAACTCCTTCATCACCATCTGATTCCCTTCCGCAGTGATGGAGTCTGGAGAGCATCACGCACTCCGTCCGGGTTCAAACAACTGCGAGATCACTGCAACACCGCTTGCCAGCTCAGTCTGATCTCCCCCAGGTTTACCCCCGCCCCCCGAAGATTCATTTTCAATGCTATATTATTGAATTACCCTGGCTTTCTAATTAACTAATCCACAAAAATAACTGTAGCAGAGGCTGGAGGGGTTTTAATGAGTCCTTCAGGGAGGAGACAGGAAACTTGTTACCTATGTTCAGTCAAGCCCATCTTAATGCCAGCTGCTGCAGGTGAAGGGAGACCAAGCAAGGTGCGCATTTAGGGAATTTTAACAGACTAATGTTCCTCCAGTCTGGGCTCAAAGGAAGTAAAAGGGCCGACAGTCTGGCCTGGGTTAAGAACTGAGCTTGATTTCCATCAAACGTTAACCGGCTTTCAAAACCTTGAAACCCACAGAGATAAAAGCAAAATAAGCTCCAAATCCAGAACAAACAGAAGCACAGACCAGAACTGCGAAAACCATGCCTCTCCACCCCGTCCACCCAAAGCTGGAACAGCATTCGAAGAGGTCGTTTATAACCTCCTACTGCAGCAATGAACACAGGGGCGTGCTTACTGAGCTCTTAAGAGTGAGCAGAAATAATGCAACAGCACAGCACTGCATACGGCACAACACCTAACCCTTTTAACACATTATATGGAGTGTTTTGATTCATCCACTTTATTTGGATTGGAAACATCCCTACAAGAATCAACTAAGCAAATAATTGGACAATCAACCGGTGACGGCAAATTACAAATCAATCTTTTTGTAGAAAAGTCATTAAAGGTTGTTTTAGTAGATGGCTGCATTATGCAAGAGTGCATTAGTCATGTGGATAATTGCCAATTGCCATAATCAGATGGACATTTCTGTATAAAAAATGTAAAGTTACTCCATCTGATTGCACAGAGCGCAGTGGGCAGAGCATTTTATGACATCAAGACTAGGGGTGGAACGGTTCATTGTGTATCGATGACTCATGATGCTCTATTTACAAGATGCATCGTATCATCATAGAAGTATGGATCAATGGGGTGGGGCAGTGTGGATCAAACAGTTATTTTATGTTAGTTATAGTTATGTTATAGTTATTGGTATGCAGTAGTGAGTGAGTGAGTGTGTGTGAGTGAAAGAGAGAGAAGGTGAAAGGATGAGAGAGTGAGTGTAAGAGAGAGAGAGTGAGTGAGGGTGAGAGAGAGAGTGAGTGAGTGAGGGTGAGAGTGAGTCAGTGAGAGAGTGAGGGTGAGAGAGAGATAGAGTGAGTTAGGGAGGGTGCAGGTGAGAATCAGGGAGTGAGGGAGTGAGGGAGGGTGCAGGTGAGAATCAGGGAGTGAGGGAGGGTGCAGGTGAGAATCAGGGAGTGAGGGAGTGAGGGAGGGTGCAGGAGAGAATCAGGGAGTGAGGGAGTGAGGGAGGGTGCAGGTGAGAATCAGTGAGTGAGGGAGGGTGCAGGTGAGAATCAGGGAGTGAGGGAGGGTGCAGGTGAGAATCAGGGAGTGAGGGAGTGAGGGAGGGTGCAGGTGAGAATCAGGGAGTGAGGGAGTGAGGGAGGGTGCAGGTGAGAATCAGGGAGTGAGGGAGGGTGCAGGTGAGAATCAGGGAGTGAGGGAGTGTGCAGGTGAGAATCAGGGAGTGAGGGAGTGAGGGATGGTGCAGGTGAGAATCAGGGAGTGAGGGAGTGAGGGAGGGTGCAGGTGAGAATCAGTGAGTGAGGGAGTGAGGGAGGGTGCAGGTGAGAATCAGTGAGTGAGGGAGTGAGGGAGGGTGCAGGTGAGAATCAGGGAGTGAGGGAGGGTGCAGGTGAGAATCAGGGAGTGAGGGAGTGAGGGAGGGTGCAGGTGAGAATCAGGGAGTGAGGGAGTGAGGGAGGGTGCAGGTGAGAATCAGGGAGTGAGGGAGTGAGGGAGGGTGCAGGTGAGAATCAGGGAGTGAGGGAGTGCGGGAGGGTGCAGGTGAGAATCAGTGAGTAGGGATTTTCGGAGGTCGGCAGCTGAATGAAAACAGTGCCCATATAAACTGTACCCATTCGCTTCAATAGCTTCCTGCTTTTAGAAACCATGGGATCAGGTTAAAAGCAAAATCTCCTCGGCAAATGGCTTGTTACTTGAGGAGAAGCGAGCCAGCTTTCAGAGACAATATGCAAGGCCAGTGCGTCAACCCACTGTGGCGCCTCTCCCTCCCTCCTGAAACACTGCGAGCCAAGTTTACTTTTTATTGTTTGATTTGTTTTGTTTTTTTGTCCAAAAGGATCAGGCGTGATTCAGCGAGATGAAATATGTGGTTAGGAACATCTAAAAAAAATAATAGTTGTTAAGAATTAAGAGTTGATCCCCCTCAGTTGACAGTAGAATATATTACAAAATCCCATCCAACAATAAGTCTTTAGAGTAATAAATAGAGAAAGAGGGGTAGAGGGAACAGAGACTAAACACTTTCAAACAAGTATTTTAAGTGTAAACCAGTGTTTTAATGTGTTCTGACTCGAAGTGAAACCACAGACAAGTGACGTAACTAGAAACAGTGAGCATTCACAACAGAATTCAGAAGCCATAATATATGAACACAGTATGCTTTACCATCAGTGACATTTTGGACTCACTGAAAATCAGCTCCACTCAGTTTAACATTGTGAACAGATTGTTATCAACGAAACAGCAAAATAACTGAGCAAAGAGACAACCTGCCTGCAGAGTGCTGGACAGTGCAGCTGGGCCTTGCTTTCATTTTGAGTTAATGCTACACACAAACACGAAAAGACAGAGTCCAGAGCACTAAACTACCCTACATGTACAAACAGTGCCTGAGTCTAGAGCACTAAACTACCCTACATGTACAAACAGTGCCTGAGTCTAGAGCACTAAACTACCCTACATGTACAAACAGTGCCTGAGTCTAGAGCACTAAACTACCCTACATGTACAAACAGTGCCCGAGTCTAGAGCACTAAACTACCCTACATGTACAAACAGTGCCCGAGTCTAGAGCACTAAACTACCCTACATGTACAGACAGTGCCTGAGTCTAGAGCACTAAACTACCCTACATGTACAAACAGTGCCTGAGTCTAGAGCACTAAACTACCCTACATGTACAAACAGTGCCTGAGTCTAGAGCACTAAACTACCCTACATGTACAAACAGTGCCTGAGTCTAGAGCACTAAACTACCCTACATGTACAAACAGTGCCTGAGTCTAGAGCACTAAACTACCCTACATGTACAAACAGTGCCCGAGTCTAGAGCACTAAACTACCCTACATGTACAAACAGTGTCCGAGTCTAGAGCACTAAACTGGAAATGTTACAAAATAACACAATGGCTATTTTTCCACGTTGTGTTTCAGGACAGATTACAGTCCCGCACCTTCCCTAACCCCGCCCTTGTGAAGTATGTGCTTCACATGTGTTGTGTTTCCAAGGTGGTACCAGAAGCTGCCTGGGCTTGACTGCACTGCAGAGAACCACTGCCTGCACCAGCTGCTCTGTCTGATTAAATGGGATCTCCACTCTCTATCCCACCAGACAGAGAGGAGAACCCTCCCTTCAGCGGGGGATTACTGATCTAATCACACAGAATACGGAGGAATACCTCGCACACACTGCTGTCTGCAGGTCAGTGCAGACAGATGTTTTTTCAAAGCAGGTTTGCCTCTTTGATTTAATGTGTGTCAGATCACAACATCACCAGATTGCTCTTCAGCAGGAGTGTTCGACCCTGGTCCTGGTAAGCCATAGGGTCTTCTGCTTTTTCATTCCATCCCAGTTCTCAATTACTTAACTGAACCAATTGTTTTCTGAATTGGTCAACACTAACATTTTTTCCAGGTCTTTTGCCATTAATATTTTAAAAGATACCCAGAAAACCTGCAGGACTGTGGCTCTCCAGGACCAGGGTTCTGAAAACAGGGGCCTCAAAGAGCCACACTTATTAAGCTTTTGTACCAGACAAAGTTTGCAGACTTCTCTGTTTACTCTAAAAGAAGCAATAATAATAATAATAATAATAATAATAATAATAATAATAATAATAATAATAATAATACAGTACTGCAGCAGACTGAGTTTTAGAAATAAAAGCTATAAGTGAGGACACAGGCTCTTCTGTTTCTTGGGTGAAAGGATTAACATGTCACTATTTTTATTGTAATTTGTTTCCAAATTAAAACAAAACAAAAAAATTAAATAAATAAAATGACTTGGCATTTAGACTGCACTGTGGTACCCCTGGTTCCATCGATGCTCGTAAAAAAGCTACATTCATTTAAAACCAGACATCAGACACTAAGGGACGCTTTTCTTGGGTCTTGGTTTCCCAAACACAGAGAGTTCACCGTGTGCTAGTACCAAAGCGATCAGTCAATACGTGGAAATAAATACAATATTATTTTCATTATAACATGTAAATTATTGCGGTGATGTTTTGCGTTTTATTTGTAATCTCTACTCACTGTACAATTGCATAATCAACTTATAAAAACACAGCGTTTAGATAAGTGGTTTTTTAAGAGAAACATATACAGTACAGGTATCGAATTACATGCTTTAAACTATACACAGCACGTATTCACAAATTACAACCAGTTCAATTTATCCGCCAGGGCTCTCTGCCGCCCGCACAGTAAAGTCAATTGCGATTTACCAATAAAAATGACCACGAGAAAACTCTGTACTTAAACTTGTTTCATCAAAAGTTAATGCCAATAAATATTTGTTTAAAAAGGGTACAGGCACAAGTTTATTATCTTAACCAGAAGTCATGCGAGCAGCTCAGTATTGCGGTAACACGGGCAGGCGGAACTCAATAATGTAGCTATAAAAACCGCATGTATCAGCATGAACTTCCATTTCACCGTGTTAACAAAAACTGCACTTACCATCACGCAAAAAAACAAACAGTACGTTTTGGGATTACATCGCTTGTTTTAGACTTCCTCTTTTATGAAAAAAACCAGACTCTTTATATTGAAACGAATTACAAACAAAACACTGGCTACGTGTCTCAACAAATCCGCAAACAATGTTTTCGATCAGGTAAAAAAAAAAAAAAACAGGGAGACACAAACATTGAGAGTTCTAATGTGAAACTCAGAGCTCACCTGTGTATCGGCTGTTGAATTCGCAATACAGAGAAGTGCCGCGGAGATCTGGTTTTGCTTGCGATTGAAAAGTCCTTCTATCATCCGGAATTGTTCTGTGAACAGAGGTCCGCTACAGTGTCAGCGTGAGAGAGAGTGAGAGTTCATTCCTTGTTGAGAGATGCAGCCCTGGAGAGCCGTGCGTGTTGCACTTCCCGCTGCGGTGTACACTACTGTCTGCTTCTCTGAATTTGTCTTACAGATGCACTCGAAACGCGGAAATAAGACTAAGCGCGGTGAACAAACAACGGAAAACTTTATTTTGCCTTGTGCCAAAGAAACAGTCTGTGTGTGTCTTAATCTGGCAGACTCTATTGTTTATTGAGAACGTGATGGAAGTTGCGCGCTAGAATTTTCACTAGACTAGATACTTGCCGGGAGACTGGACTATGCTGTGGAGGTACAGGGAGGTGTAGCCTACCTGTTTGAATGCAATGTTACTATGCCAGGATAAGAAATAAGACTCCCCCTGCATAGCAGTTTGATCCAGTCCATATTTTGCTATGATTGCAAGGACGGAAAGAAGACACCCCCTCCCCAATTGCATAGCAATTTATATAAGACACACCTGAGCTAGTTACCTAAACATTGTGGCTAATGAAGCTCGTATTTAAACGTGGAATGGGTGAAACTGCTATGCAATATGAGTCTTATTTCCATCTCTGTTATACAGAACCAAGTCACAAAACCATGTAATCAAACTTAAATAAATACACCCCCAGCCCCCATCATTATCGACTGTGATTGCATGTCTTGGGAGAAGTGGAAGTAATTGTTTGTATTGACAGCCACAAGTCAGTTATGCAGTCTGTATCCTGCTCCGACTCCTGTCATTTTACAATGTATACTGAATCTGTATTACTGTATACAGTCCATTTTTTATATTTAGTTCCCAAGTACAATCTCCTTTGTCTCACTTTATTGAACATATCAAAATGTACCACAATATGCAAAATATAAAACATGCAAACAAGGGGTCACATTATATGGAAGTGACTAAGTATAGGCAGGGCAGTCAAGGGGCAAATATCTAGTTTGTTTTTGTTTCTAAAGTAGATCGCCTAGATGAAATAAAATTTAACAAAAAAACATTAGAGTCCAAAATAAAAATGAACGAAACGTCTTGCCCCTAAATAGGGACTCGCTGACTCAGTGCACTTCAGAATTGGTGTGACAGCATGTATGAGCTTCTTACACAAGTCCTGAAAGATGATCTTCCTCCACTCTCCCCAGTTTCAACAGGATCTTCCTCCACTCTCCCCAGTTTCAACAGCCCGGTTTTCCATGCCTGTTCTTTTTACCTGCAATCTCTTCAATTGCATCCCAGCAATGTTCAACCAGAGTCAATTGGATCCCAGCAACGCTCAAGCAGATTCACTGGAGACAGTCTGAGATGCAGACCACGGACCTTGATGATTCCACCCCAATGGGAACTGAACCCCGACTGCATGCAGAGCTGAATAATCACCACGTGCTTTTTTGACATTACCATTTCATATCGAGAGACAAATGCATTTTAACATAATGAAATCCACAGGGCTGCAACATTTAAATGAAAAATTTATTGATATATTCACAAAAAATACATAGTTTGCAAAAAGTTCTTAAACCCTCCAAAAAGTACAGCTAGAGTATGCAAGATGATACAGAGGAAGATATTTATTTGAACAAAAGAAAAAGGAGAAAAGAAAAACATGATCTAAAAACAAAAGAAACTAAAACGCACAGTTCAACTGTCCACAATACTTAAGTTTGCTAGACTATATATATATATATATATATATATATATATATATATATATATATATATATATATGAGAGAGAGAGAGAGAGAGAGAAAGAGAGAGAGCAGCTGCTCATTTCTGAGGATATCATAATATACCCGATTTTGTTCAAGTTAAGATTTGTACCTAATAACAAGCCAAAAGATGACTGAAACCCCGATATTGAAAACTGCAACAACAGATGAACAAGTGCAAACACACAATGGAATTCGCACTCGGGTACAAGGATAACTCCTAGCAGCAAACAATACTGGAGTAATGAAGGTGCCTCGCACTGCAGAGAGAACATCTTTACATTCCAAGCCAAGGAAAGAAAATGGCAAAGATAACAGTACTGCACATGAACCAGCACGGATAACCTGGCAGACCCCTTCAATACCAACACTGTAATCAATCACCCCGACGCAAAACACCTTCATGAAAAAAGACCCGCGCTGTGGCACTTTATTGCAAGAACCATCATTTGGAAGTCAAACAATCATTACTTGTATATCAAGAAGTCTGAGAGCCTTTAAAGGTGAACCAACATCACTATAGATCAGAACTATTACACAGTGTGAGTGCGTGTTTTACTCGGGGCTGAATCTGAAGCAAGATGTTGGGGAAATGTGTGTGTAATTTATTTATATAAATATTACATATGAATGTTTCTATAATTGTACTTTTCTAAATGTATTTACACCATTTTTAATGAAACACGTACAGATTAGCTCACTAAATAACAGCACCACTGCAATACATTAATATGTACAGTACCGACATGTTGTGCTGTAGTCTCCCCCTAGTGGTTTATAAAGGGAATGCAGTGAATTCTGCAAACCCAAGAGAAAGTATACAGTACTGTATGCCATCTCAAATGCACTTTTAAACAGTTCCCTTCTATAAATCACATTAAATCAGTATCAATATCCCTTTGCATAGCCGTTCTCAAGGAGAAATACAAACAGAATATGGCCTCAGAAAAAAAAAAAAAAAAAAAGCAGGAGGACAGCATCTATAATTAACAGAGTTGTACATTTATAAATGTGTTCCTGGGAAAGGTCTGGACTGCAGTTCTAATCCAAGCTCTGGGACAAGGTTAAAACACAGTGTTCAAAATCACCCGGAAGGCAGGAGGATGCTATCAGCTTTGCGTTTGATGTTTTAAAATATCTATATAAACAACTTTAAAACTGTTGCACGTTGTGAGGTACAGGACTGAGATTTGTGAGAACATGTCTTTGGTAAAAGAGCCTCTCACAGCGGGAAGCTGTTTTATACAGCGTGTGCCATTGGTACCCATGAGACTGATGAGCAAATAGGAGACGTATGAAACACAGGGCAGTTTGCAGAGTCTGCTGGAGCTGCCCCGTCTGATCGTATGAAACACAGGGCAGTTTGCAGAGTCTGCTGGAGCTGCCCCCTGTCTGATCGTATGAAACACAGGGCAGTTTGCAGAGTCTGCTGGAGCTGCCCCCTGTCTGATCGTATGAAACACAGGGCAGTTTGCAGAGTCTACTGGAGCTGCCCCCTGTCTGATCGTATGAAACACAGGGCAGTTTGCAGAGTCTGCTGGAGCTGCCCCCTGTCTGATCGTATGAAACACAGGGCAGTTTGCAGAGTCTGCTGGAGCTGCCCCCTGTCTGATCGTATGAAACACAGGGCAGTTTGCAGAGTCTGCTGGAGCTGCCCCGTCTGATCGTATGAAACACAGGGCAGTTTGCAGAGTCTGCTGGAGCTGCCCCGTCTGATCGTATGAAACACAGGGCAGTTTGCAGAGTCTGCTGGAGCTGCCCCCTGTCTGATCGTATGAAACACAGGGCAGTTTGCAGAGTCTGCTGGAGCTGCCCCGTCTGATCGTATGAAACACAGGGCAGTTTGCAGAGTCTGCTGGAGCTGCCCCGTCTGATCGTATGAAACACAGGGCAGTTTGCAGAGTCTGCTGGAGCTGCCCCCTGTCTGATCGTATGAAACACAGGGCAGTTTGCAGAGTCTGCTGGAGCTGCCCCGTCTGATCGTATGAAACACAGGGCAGTTTGCAGAGTCTGCTGGAGCTGCCCCGTCTGATCGTATGAAACACAGGGCAGTTTGCAGAGTCTGCTGGAGCTGCCCCCTGTCTGATCGTATGAAACACAGGGCAGTTTGCAGAGTCTGCTGGAGCTGCCCCGTCTGATCGTATGAAACACAGGGCAGTTTGCAGAGTCTGCTGGAGCTGCCCCCTGTCTGATCGTATGAAACACAGGGCAGTTTGCAGAGTCTGCTGGAGCTGCCCTGTCCGATGCTGATGATGTGCACAACTGGATAGTTGCAGAAAACAAAGTAATAGTGAATTACAGCTTTAAAAAAAAAAAAAAAATGAATCAGTGTCATTTAAAAAAGTATTACTAAACTTTTTTTTTTTTTTTTTTTACAAATGCAATTCTTTTTTTTATTTTTTTTTTTAAATACAATCTGTATATACATAACAGTAATTATAACCAAACAAAAATATTAAAATCTTTCATGCTCAAATTATATTCCCATTCTTAAAAGGACTACATTTCTTTTTTTGTATTACTTTTTTTAAAGTTTTTTTTTTTTTTGTTTACATTTTCTATTGTCAAGTCTTTTTTTCTTCGTTTTTCTCTTTAATAGGCTCTAGGGCATCAATCGACGATCACGGTTTCCATTCAATCTGCAGCTTCAACAGTGGCTCCACTTCAGTTTGCGAATGTGTCATCAAACAAGCAGTGGCAGCAAAGATCCTTCATTCTTTCTGTGCAAAGCTGGTTTCTTTTGAGCTATAAAAAAAAAGTCTTAGTGCTCAATGCCGTGCCACAGAGAGGGGGCAGTTTGACAGAGTCTCATGAGGCACAGCTCCTTCCCTATCTGCAGAGCTCCTCCGGCACGGCGTCCTTCCGGAGTTTCCTCTTCTTGCCGTGGCTGTTCGGTGGGTGTGGTTTGCTGCTGAGCGGTGCGGGGGAGTGGCTGGGGTGCTGTTGATCTGTACAGCCTTTACGAGAAGAGCGAAACTGTCTCCTTTCATGCTAAAGAAAAAAAGAAATCAAAAACATTATTGTTGGTTTTCCCTATCCTGTCCTCATCAATTCATTCCTTCACTTTCTACAAAACGCTACATCTATGTTCTGTGTGACCCTGACCCTTGGACTACCTTACCAAAAGATAACATTAGGTAGTCCAAGATTAGTGCTAATTTGTATCTGTGAAACCAGTCGTAAACCTCAGTCTCAAACAGTTGCCATTTATTCTAGTAGTTTTAACCCTGTGTTCGCTGAAGGGACAGACCTGTGCCTGGTTGCTGGAGGAATGGCTCTGTGCCTGGTTGCTGGAGGAATGGCTCTGTGCCTGGCTGCTGGAGGAATGGCTCTGTGCCTGGCTGCTGGAGGAATGGCTCTGTGCCTGGCTGCTGGAGGAATGGCTCTGTGCCTGGTTGCTGGAGGAATGGCTCTGTGCCTGGTTGCTGGAGGAATGGCTCTGTGCCTGGCTGCTGGAGGAATGGCTCTGTGCCTGGTTGCTGGAGGAATGGCTCTGTGCCTGGCTGCTGGAGGAATGGCTCTGTGCCTGGTTGCTGGAGGAACGGCTCTGTGCCTGGCTGCTGGAGGAATGGCTCTGTGCCTGGCTGCTGGAGGAATGGCTCTGTGCCTGGTTGCTGGAGGAATGGCTCTGTGCCTGGTTGCTGGAGGAATGGCTCTGTGCCTGGTTGCTGGAGGAACGGCTCTGTGTTTTCCCGCGGAGCTGTGTGGACCCCGTTGCTGTTTCTTGGTTGGGGTCGGCTTGCCGGTGCTTCAGGGTTTTACACGGAGTCCCGTCTGAGTCCTGCAAAGTTACAGATATCAGAGATTCAGGGCTCCACACTGTATTTGCACAGAAAACAACAACAACAACTACTAACAGCTCAGACAATGACCACCGCAGTTACGGTTCACATGCCCCCCCCCCCCCCCCGTATTGGCTGGTTCAGAAAACAATACAAGAAATAAATACAATTAAATAAAATTAAAGTAAAATAAAACACAACATTGTCCCAGCATTTTCTTCTGCGTGCTCTGGAGGTGTATGAAAGGAAGCCAGGTGTTTGCAAGCGGTTCTGCATGCTCCAGAGGTGTATGAAAGGAAGCCAGGTGTTTGAAAGCGGTTCTGTGTGCTCTGGAGGTGTATGAAAGGAAGCCAGGTGTTTAAAAGCGGTTCTGCGTGCTCTGGAGGTGTATGAAAGGAAGCCAGGTGTTTGAAAGTGGTTCTGCATGCTCTCGAGGTGTATGAAAGGAAGCCAGGTGTTTGAAAGCGGTTCTGTGTGCTCTGGAGGTGTATGAAAGGAAGCCAGGTGTTTGAAAGCGGTTCTGCATGCTCTCGAGGTGTATGAAAGGAAGCCAGGTGTTTGAAAGCGGTTCTGTGTGCTCTGGAGGTGTATGAAAGGAAGCCAGGTGTTTGAAAGCGGTTCTGCATGCTCTGGAGGTGTATGAAAGGAAGCCAGGTGTTTGAAAGCGGTTCTGCATGCTCTGGAGGTGTATGAAAGGAAGCCGGTGCAGCACTCACTGCATCACTGGAGCTGGATATCGAGGAGGAGGAGGAGGAGGAGGAGGAGGAGTGTTCACTCCGCGGCTGCCCCAGGATCACAGCCTTTTCTTCACAGACATTGTTGTTGCATTTGTCCAGCTGCTGTGGCTCTACTAACAACGTCACATCATTGCCTGAAACAAAGAGGGGAAGATGAAGGATTTAAAGAAAGGCACATACACGACAAGACCTCCCTTTCACACACAGTACATTCCAGTAGCTTTTAAGAATAAGTGACTAACCCTCCCTTGAGAGTACTGTTAGGAATGCTCATGCATACAAAGGTGTTGTTCTTGGTCTCAACATGGTCATTTAGACGAGTTTCACTGAACTGCGAAGTTACCCTGACTTGGCATGCAGGGACACTTTCACCGCAGAACCACAGTGATGTCATTTCAGACTGACTTAAAGTCTTGCACGCAAAACTCAAACCTCTGACATGTACGTGAATATAAAATGAATATACATATAAAATGTTTGTTTAAGAGAAATACAAAAATAAACTTTTGTAAATGCTTCAAGTCACTGTTGACGACACTGAACAGAGTTGAATTGGAATCTCTTGGTACAGTATTTCTAAATGTTTTATTGTTTCAGAGGCTGTGTTACCACTGATTGGAGACTCTCTTCTGCTCTGCGATCCCCACTTCTTTGAAATCCAGTCTCTGTATTCAGACACTTCTTGGGTCACTCGCAGGATGCGCCCCAGAATGCTGTCAACGTGGAAAGTTTAACAGTTAATCTGTATACTACCTGAGCACCACCAGAGAGCTGGAATAATACATGCCAGAACACACACAGCTGGATGCTAAAGGAGAAGGAACAAGGACAAGTAAAGACAGAGTCCCAGCAGGTGTTACTTTGGAGTCAGGTAACCCCTTCCCCACACCCCTGCAAGATTGAATGTTAAGCTGCTCCTGCAACACAGCAGTGAACTGTAGGTCTGACGAATCCCACGGCACAATAATACCTGGAATGGAAACAGTGAGAGCAGTCCTCATACCTGGCCCCATTCCTTCCTAGCTATGTTTGAAAGCTACACCACTCTGGAGAGGTGCCTCTCTGGGACGTGTTTCATGACAGTGGTCAAAGAATCGCAAGTCGAAATAATAGATCCAGTAAAAGAGCAAATCTCAACTGGATTGAGACCAAAAAGCAAGGAGGAGGCTGAAGGAAGACGGTGGTTTGTAAGGCTCTCACCTTTCCGACTCATTGTTGGGATAGTACTTGGCGATTGGGGAAACAGCGTGGCTCAGTACAATGTAGGCATAATCAAAGGCTTGCTTCACTTGCATGGCTCCGTAGGAGCTCCTTCCAACATCATTTGCTTTAAAAGAAAAGGAAAAATGCATTTAAGAAAACTACAATAAATAAATAAATAAACACACACACACACATTGCTGCAACCTACATTGTAAATCTACCATTTCCTGGGGATGATGGAGCATTTTATTTTACAAGGAGCCGAGCTGGCCCGTGCTGTACCTGGCTGCAGGGGGTCCTCGATGTAGAGCATCGACGGTCTGTACCCGTCCACCATGCTCTTCTGCACTTCCTCTTTAGCCACGTACGAGCCGCCGTCCTTGATCCGGATGCCAGTCTTCAGGTAGTTGAAATGACGTCCGTAGAGTTCGAAGAATTCTATCAAGAGAACTCCAATGTTGGCATTGGGGCTGCTGGCGTCTTCCCTGTAATGCAACTGGAACAGCAAGGGATCGGTTTCATTAACAAAAAAAAAAAAAAAAAAATACAATTAGAATAACAACTGCCATCACCAGCAAGAAACAGCAGTGCAAAACCCAGTAAACCTAAACTGAATGAAGAGACTTAAAACAGGCTGGCTCTTTAATAAAAACAGTATTTGTAACAAAGACAAACCAACTCTCACAGACAACAATATCTGAGTCCTAAGACTGAGGGTAAACAAACAGTTTAAGGACTAATCCTGTTTGTTTGTTTTTTCCGCTTTTCCTTTTAAAATGTACTTTCATTCGGTAACCTCGTACTGAAATCTATTTTTGCCCTTATTCCCTTGACCTATTTGTCAACAATGCATGTTGTCAGGTAAGAAATCTTGTTGCTTTACTTATTGGAACATTACATTGATGCACAAATAGATTCCGAAATATATACGGTAAAAAAGAGGTCTCCCACTGTCACCTGGTTACATTTCAATGTATTCTTCAACTTAAAAAGCTGACTTGCTTCCATGTGCCCTGCAGTGCGGTGCAAACCGCTGCTCTGGTGCAGCCTGGAGGGTGCAAAGCTTGAACATGCAGCAGACTTGTGATCACTTACCTGAAGGAAGCTGACAACCATTAAGAAGAGGCTGTAGGAGCCGATCCCCCCTGTGAATACTTCATTCAGATCTCTCTGCAGCAGGAACTGTTTCAACACGAGCACCAGGTATGGAAGTACAGGGTATTTCTAGGAAAAGGGAAAGCAAGCAACTCAATGAGTATGCATGCATGTATATGTATGTATGTATGGATGGATGCATATTGAGTGTTGGTAGATAAACTTAGCCCAGGTGTCAGTCTGGGAGTTAAATGGCATGTGTCCTACATTCTTCATTGATCACCTGTTTTTATCTATTACTTTTAATCTTTTTTACAGCACATCCCTATTTCCAACTTAAATAACCATACATCTCAGTCCAGTTCAGATTTAAAAAGATATGCAGCCCTGCTTTGCAAAAATGTAATCTGCTGTATTAAAGCAATTCAATTTCCTGTGCAGAAGTAACAATCGTATTGGTGCTTGCCATATTTGCCAGAGTGCATCCAGCGGGGAGATCATTTCTTAGATACAAACCTGGGGCCACGCAACAGAAACATCCTAACTGCCAATCTTATCTTAGAAGATAGGACGTCCTTTTCCTAACATTTAGGGCAAGGCAGCACTTGTCCTATCTTAGATTTGATAAAGAAAATCGTAGCTTGTAATGGTAACTCTTTGTTTATTTTGGAGTAAAATGAGACAATGAATACATGTAACAAGTATATATCTGTTAATTACAGATCTAAGCGGTGTAATTACTGGACATATTTATTTTTACATATAAGGTAGCCTAATTAAAAAATATTGCCTGCTGCCAAAACACATGATCAGACACTTTGAAATACAACGTGGGTTTACAAACGCATGTTAACTAGCTTTAGTAAGCAATATCTGGTTAAAATGTATTTGTGTGTGGCTATGTATTTATTTACCTATTTTTATTACACACTGTAAGCCTACCTTCGTTAAATGGGACAGATGTATCCAGTATCCTTTCTTATTTCTAAGCCCTTCAGAAATGTTAGCCTAAGTAGCTACCATAAGACTGTGTTTATGCCCCAGCAGCCTGTATGATAGAATTAGTTTATAACTCTATATTATTTTGGTAATGTTGCGATTCAAGCTTCATCCAGATTGCTCTCAGTACACACACATTCTCATCAGGGAATGCACAGCTAAAACAACGTAATGAGAAACCCCCTGGAAATGTACTTTGTGCATTACTCTGTAATATGCCCCCAGGTTCACGCAGAGCATGCCCGTATTGAAAACACAAATGAAAAGTTCTGGAGAGAATAAAAATTTCGCAAACCAAATCTTGTGTTTGTGTGCATCATATCGTTTGTATTTAGATGCAGAAAGCCGTGTTATTCAGGAATTGGAGAAGTGGAGAGGCAAGTACATTGGAGAGGTAAAGAATCAGCTGGTAGCAACAATGACATGCTCTGACCTCTTTAAACTCTTTGATGAGCTGAGCTGCTTTCACTCCGTTCTGCACGTTGAAGCTGATGTCAACCTTCACCTCAGTGTATGAATCGGTCAGTTTAATGATGGGTACCTAATGCAAGACAAAAATATATACATACATATTAAAAAAATACTCTGTTTCATTACAAAGTGCAAATACATACATGAACTGTCTTAAAATACTTTTACAAACATTTAATACCAATATAAAATGACTTTACTCTGCTATGAAGTCATGCAAGCCATTTCTCTCTCTATGAAACTACTGTTTGCTTCGCACATTTTTTCATAAAGTGCTGACAAATTTCAAATTATATTTCATATCAAATTAAGAGCAAAATAAATACTAGAAAAAGGCAGCTTTTGAAAAATGTTGTCCTGTTTCAACATGCAGTAAGTAATGGTTTTACAATAACCCTACAACACCTGCTCAAACACACAATGGCATGACTTCCTTTTACATTAGGGAGTAATGGGTCTCCTCCTAGCCACTGACAAGTGAATAAGACCGACGTCAGCGTAAGACACATCCAGCCCTTGCCTTTCCATTCAGCTCAATGGGCTGGGATGCCACGCCATTACACATGCATCACCTAATAAAAGAACACTAAGCTCAAGTGTTAGTAATTTCTACTTTCAGGAATCCTGGGGCCGGTTTCACAAAGCACTGTCAGCACTTAGCAGGCTGTGAGCCAGCAAGCAATCGTACTTTTAAGATAGAAAGCTAAAGTTTAGTAGAAATTCACTCAGCAAGTCTATACGATGAAAGGATAGATTCTTTATTTATTTTTATGGAAGTGAATTTCATTTAGCAGACTGCTATCTAGACCCCGCGCACACTTTGGTGGTGACGAGCGTACCGTAGCTTTGTCCAGCACTTTGACCGAGTTCTCATCGGCGATGTTGTGCTTCCGGAGAGCTTGCTCCAGGGTCCACAGGGGAAGGCTGTCCCATTTCCCAAACACGACGAGATCAATATCACTGAGGAGAGGAATAAACAAGCGGGTCTTTAATACAAGACTCTGAGCAGCAGCACCGCGGGATGGGTTTTCCTTTTAACATGAGGATTAGGTGCCAGCACTGTGCCACAACATTCTGTGGGTTTCACTTTCTCCTTAAGAGCACCCAGTTTTAACTGGAGCTCACTGAAAGCGCAATCAAATGGTTTAGTTAACTTACAGTGTACACACATTCAATTCAGTTGGATATTTACTGAACTACATACATGTTAAACCTAAATATAAAGTGCTACATGCATCTGATCATAATGCATGTAATTAAAATGAAAGAAAACAGAAAGAAACTCACCTTGTGGGTAAATAAAGTCCAGTGCTAAAGCTTCCAAATATATGAACCTGAAATATAAAAGAAGCATATATTTTTTAAAATATATTCATTTACTAACTTACACCGTATACGAATAGATTGGAATTCAATCAAGGAGAGACGGGTATGGACAATGCCCCATAGTGGTCATTATTATTAAACTTGACTAATTAAGCCACTAAAATAAATAACCAAGAGCTCAGTTGAAATGAACACCAGCAGACCCTGCAGCTCTCCAGGACCAGGGCAGGAGAACCCTGATTTAGATAATGAAGTGCTCTATTGAGCCTGACTCTCAAGTTGCACATGGTGTGCTGTACCCTGGATAATGAAGTGCTCTATTGAGCCTGACTCTCAAGCTGCACATGGTGTGCTGTACCCTGGATAATTAAGTGCTCTATTGAGCCTGACTCTCAAGCTGCACATGGTGTGCTGTACCCTGGATAATGAAGTGCTCTATTGTGCTGTACCCTGTGCATCCTTATTTTATGTCATTATCCAAAACATATTGCATTGTTTCTGAAATGGTGCAATAACAGGTACAGAGACAAACAAAATAAAACAACAAACCAGCTGCTTTATCTCCTGCAGTAATCACCGTGGACACTGTTTGTTCCTCTCGCAGTGGAACGATTACTGTACATTAATGTCAGTTTTCTAAGACACACGTTCTGCTGACCATCAACCCCACCCAAATGTTTTTGTGTGAAAGATAATCTTATGCTGGGGCACGAAGTGGGATTAAAAGTGCAGATACTGTAGCATACATAACCAGAATCCAACATCACAGATATAACAATGAAACAGAGTGCCTGGTTTCCTGGGACACTCTGCAGTAAGTCGTGTCCCGTACCTGCTAATCCTGGTTAAACACAGAGAAACAAACGCCTTCACTTACATCTGCGTTAGGCCACAGTTCTCTGATGACGTCTTTTATCCTCTGCACCACCTCCTTGCGCATCCTCTCTTCCTCGGGCCGGGGAGACATGTACTCGTAGAAGTCAAATATCTCTTCGTGTAACCTGAGAGAGAGAGAGAGAGAGAGAGAACCCCTCTGTAAGGAAACTACACAAGTGCATCTCGGCTACACTAAGCTATTTACTGCAGGAAGTGTGGTCCAGTGGTTAAATACAGGGCTTGTAACCAGAAGATCCCCGGTTCAAATCCCACCTCTGCCACTGGCTGACTCACTGTGTGACCCTGAGCAAGTCACTTAACCTTCTTGTGCTCCATCCTGCGGATTATTATTATCATCTTCTACCATGTCCTCAAACAGTTCACTGTTAGAATGATTGAACCCGGAAAGAAACCGAGACTGAATACCCCTGAAACACAAACACTTATTTTAGTGGCACTTTGCAGTTCCTGGTTTAAATATTAATGTAATCTGTGTACTGTAGAAATGCAATTAATGCTCAAAACAGGAGGGCCATTCCACAGCAGCTATAAGCAACACCTGTCTAATGATGTACTGATGATACCATTTTAAAAGCTAGTAAGGTGAGTAAGTGGATTACACTTTCTATAATAACTGACAGCATACAGTAGCACACTGTAGTAGACTGATGTGGATAAATTAATGCCTGAACACGACCCAGCTACAATGTAAGAGGTGTGTGTGTGTGGGAGAGACAGAGAGAAGGAACAAAGCTGATCTTTGCTAAAACAGAAAAACCCTCTGGGGGAAATAAGAGAAGATTATTCATTTAAAATCCATGCTGAAGACAGGGCCACACCCAGGCTTCTTGACAGTGGGTGTGTACGCAGTAAACATGTCTCACAATGCTCTTCTCAGTGTCAGGATTAATGCATTGCACAGACTCCATATTTAACGCTATTAGTCCTGGTTATCTAACAAATCCACCAGCATTCGCTGTTTCAGCTTCGGCACAGACTGCCAGTTCTGATTACCAATGTACTTTTAATGCAAGCTTTTATTCCTGCACCAATATCTCTGCACGGATGTTATCTCTTTTGAAAACGTTTGTTTTCTTTTAAAGATTGTGTGTCATAGAGTGTGGAAACCCCCATAATAACCTGTTCTGAATTGACTGTGAACCGTCACTGGAACTTTGAATACTGTGAACATTCCACTGGAACTCTGAAGACTGTGTACCGTACAGTATCAAAAACACATGCAACCATGTCCACTGTAACACTGAAGGCTTGAAAGGTGAATTAAGATATGCAAATGCAGAGAGGAATGCTTCCTGGTAATGCACGGTGCAAGTCTGCAGCACTCACAACGTTCTGCAGCTTGCACCTTTTTTTTCACATACAATGTACAGGAGTAAAATAGAAACCTGACAAAGCTCTTTAAAGCGGTGGCAGCAGCAGCAGCAATCAGGGAAGAGGAATCCTGTGGCAATCACTGCCCTGGCTCCAGCCACCTGCTCACTACAGCAAGCGCAGCAGCAGTGCATGCTGCTCAGAACACCACTGCAACAGGAGCCTCCCACTAGAATGAACCCTAGAAAGGTCAGGTCAGTTACTCCAAAGGACATCCGAAGTCCTTCGAGAGGAAGTCTTAGCACATTGTACTTAGTCAAGAATGATTTGCTTCAACCCCCTTAAGACATAAAAGTACAGTACAGCTCCACTAAACCCTGCACAGAGCACTCACACAGCTCCACTGAGCCTGCACCAGCATGCACAGTGACTCACATCCCCATTATTCTTACAGAATGAAGTCAATGTATGTGGAATGCAGTTGAGTCATGTGTACAGTATGTAGTGTAGCATGCTAATTTGCACAGCACTGTGTACGACCTTTTAGGGGTCTTGCCAATTCCTAAACACTTCCTGACTTGTAAGGAACAAGCATCAACAATGACCTATATACAAATTCTACTGCACAGTTCAAAGTGCCGCATCTGTTTAGTAGCTGCCACTACTGTAAAGTTAACAATTCCTTAACTTCTTCCGGTCTCCAATAACTATCTCGTTCTCGATCAGCCATTGTATTTGAATAAAATGAAAGCGTGTAACACTGACGGCAAAAATACCAAACATGTGGTACACAGGCACGTGGGATGTTGACCTTCAATCCATGCCCACTATAGCGCTTCAGTGCTGACATAGCTTTCGCACAGGAGTTGAGAAGCTTCAGAGGTGGTTCAGTGGAAGTTTGCCTGTGTGATTACTTAAGCTATTAATGTATTAATCGCCATGAGCTTCTGAACGGAAATGTCCTCACATTAAGCTACATTTCATTACAAATACCGGTATGTGTTTAGAGACTAAAATTAAAAGGTAGACTCAACGCCATCATTACAGGCGAACTCAAACGGGTGATCTGGTAACATTAACTGTAAACAAGGCAACAATTTCAAACAGAATATGTTTACTGTAGAATTTTGCTGTTACAAGCATGGCATGATTAACTAGGGTCCTTATGTTTAATATGCCAATCTTATTCACATGAACGCGCAGGGTTTAACAGTGATTCTGAACACCTGTCACGCTTCAGCATTTAAAAAACAAAAAGACACACGTTTGCTTCTACTAGTAGCTAATGTAAGTCTTGTGTGTACTAGTAATGTAAGTCTTGTGTGTAACATGCAATATACTATTCAAATAGTTTTTTTTTTTTAGTTTTCATGTAATCGACTACACTGACCAATCCCTAATCCCAATGTACTGTAACACATTACTAAGCAAATCTACCCAAGGTCCACAAGTACAAAATAACATTTAACATCATGATCACACATTTAGCAAACACTGTGCATTGCTGACCACCTGCTGTATGCAAGCTGCAGTGAGACCCACAAGCAAGTTTAATTTAAAATGAAAACAGGATTCCACAATTTCACCTTCAGCGTGTACTCTACTTCATTAGAACAGGCAGTGTTGGCTTTCCAGGTTGTTTATATTCTCTACAGGTAGCATTACCTTGGTCAGACTGTCACCAGCCATGCTGCTGTATATAAAACAAAGGTTCTGTGTCTTTGTTTGAGATTACATACATATATACATATATATACATATACATATACATATATATATATATATATATATATATATATATATATATATATATATATAAGCAATTACTTTTAGAAATAGGGGCTTTTCACTAAATTAGTGAGATAACCCTATCTTGCTCAAAACAGGAAGCGCGCGCATTGAAAACAGCCATTACAGTGCGACAGTGTTACCAGAACCAGGCTGAACGACAAAACCAAAGAAGAAATGAAAGGTTCTGTCAGAAAGCAACAACATTCTACTACTGACAGCGCTGAAACAAAGGGGGAGAATTCAATCAAGGTTGTTCTTATTTAGCATGCTAGTCAAGTGTTTTGTTACAATACAATTTGTACCAAGCACTGTCACAGATCTATTTCCGTGAATTAGTATTCTGCATTTTTTCATAACACTAGCTACTGCATTTTGTAAAATCTGCAACACAAACTATTTTTTTTTTCTTAGTTTTCGCTCATGAATTTTTATCCAAGGCTAAGAACATCCACAGCGAAGCACTGCATTGTGGGATGCTATAAATATTGCAGAAGAATCAGGGATGAGAATAACTGGGTTTCCAGAACTCAAGACAGTGCCAGCAGTGACCCAGCAGCAGACCAGCCGACAGTATAAGGCACAGCCGTAGCTTCAGCACAGCGCTTGTCAGCAGGGTTTTCCTGATCTACATGTTTCCACACTCCAGTCCTCGGGGGAAGCACCAACTGTCCAGGACTGCATTTCAAATCTTTACACAGCTTTCCAGGGCACACTAAACAGCCCCTGTGGTAACAATCTGCCACAGTGCATGAAATAGACAAAAACCTGGCTGTTCAGGTGGATTCTGGGGACCAAAAGCTAGCAGTGTAACCTAGGTCTAAATTCAGCAACACAGCTTATCAAAGCCCACAGATGACATATTAATACAGCCTCACTGCCTTGCAAATATGGGACTTGCGAGTCATGACAGTGAATAGCAGGAGCATGCAGCTCCGACAGATCCAGTCCGGGTCTTACTTCCAACCCTATATTTAACTGAACCAATTAAACCCTGAACAGGTCCTATAGCACTTCAAATAGAGCCGTTATAAAACCTGGACTGGAACTAACCCCAATATACATACTGCATGCATTGAGATTAACCACCCTGATATACAGTCTTTTAAAAGAGGCCCTTTTTAAACTCTGAATGGCAATTTAAGCAAGGAGCCGTCAGATGCATCGGATTGAAATCATTAACCTGTGATTAGCTGTTTGCATGAACATGAAGGGGTTTTGGCGACACCTCTAAAAGGATATAGTCAAATATATATGTACAGCTTGTAGTGCCCCCTCTCCCCCAAGTGAATTTAAATTAATTATATAAAAGAAAATTAAAAATCTGTGAAAGGGGTGGTATGCAGTAATATCAAGTCTCATGCACTAGAAACGAGTCACACATTTTTGGTACATTTGTTTGCCATCAATTTTAGCAGGCTCACTCCTAAAAGAAAGCAGGGATGAAACTAAAGGAGGCTGTGCGGTCCAGTGGTTAAAGAAAAGGGCTTGTAACCAGGAGGTCCCCGGTTCAAATCCCACCTCAGCCACTGACTCACTGTGTGACCCTGAGCAAGTCACTTAACCTCCTTGTGCTCCGTCTTTCGGGTGGGACGTATTTGTAAGTGACTCTGCAGATGATGCATAGTTCACACACCCTAGTCTCTAAGTCGCCTTGGATAAAGACGTCCGCTAAATAAACAAATAATAATAATACGACTCCCATTGCATAGCAGGCTGATCCATTGCTGGTTTACTATGAGTCTAACAGGACACATCTGAGCTTACAGTACCTACACTGTAAAAACACCTGAAATGGGTGAAACTGCTATGCAATAGGAGTCTCATTTCCATCCCTGATAAAGAAATGACAAACCATTTTATTTGAATTCTCTAAACTAATGTTCCAGTCTCTGCATGCATGCATACATGTCGTTTTTTGATCTAGCAGTACGTACCTACTTAAGAGCAAAATACTACGAACCTGTTTGATCAGCACACTCTAATGTAATGCATGTGCACTTTAATTGTTTCGCCTGGGGTGTCCTTGTAAACCAGTCGTCTCTCCACGTGTCAAGATGCGCTGAAGATGCTAAACATAACGTGGACTGTCAAATTAAATGAAGCCTGACGATGCCACGGTTAGCCGCTAGAGGGCAACTTTAAAACTACAGAAAGAAGTTTAAAACTTGCCAATACAGTACGATTTAAAGTCGCATTCCTTTTAGTGGAAACAGAGCTGTGTGTGTCGCCGAGGTATAAAAAACGGGATGAAGGAGGTCGTGTTCTTAATAAAACACGAAATAAACAGTGTTAAATGTCTCCTCTAAAAAACTACCCCACCCCCTTGGCAAGACATACAACGTTGTAAAATGGGGTTAGCGCTTTCAAACCTGAACCTAGCATTAATATACTCACTCGGGCACACAGGCACGTCTCCTCCAGTCCCTGAAAACTGAGCTAACTAAGGGTGAACCATATTTATTGCGATGCCCTTTGAGATCAAGGCTGTGAGAGGCAGACAGGCCAGCAAACAGCTAACATTTGAACCAAGCCCTTTACAATCATACCAGTGCCATGTCACTGTCACCCCCTCCCCCTTTCAATCGCATCTACCTACACTTGAGGAAAAACACCCCCTTCATATTTCTGTGTGTGTTACCGAGTATCGTGTCCCATTGCAACCTGACCTGACCTTATCTGTTACCGTCAGACATAACCTTGTGCACACACTTTCTTTTAATATATATTTTTTTAAAAATCCTTGCATTTCGGCAGTAATGTTTAGTGCCCTACCCACTCCTGCATTACACAAAAAAACCTCACAAAATCCAGTGTTATATGACATGTGATTATTTTTAAGGACGGAGGCCCCGTTCGCTCCCTTCTCCCTCATCCCCGAAAGGACAGTTGAGTAACTGCCCCCCCGTCTCCCATGTGGGGGTACGTACCCGAGCACCCCTTCCGAATAGTTCCTCGTTTTCCACAGGGTCCCGGAATAGCCCCCGCCACCCCCATCCGTGCCGGGCCCGCGGTGCAAGAGCCTGGTGTTGAACCCGAACGTGCTCGCCTTGTTGTCCCTTTTCCTCATGTTTCGGTGGCTCCACGCACCGCCGCCGCCCCTGTCTGCCGGGTGGTTGTTTTGGTTGTTATTGGTCTCCAAGGGTAAAAAGTCCCCCTGCACCCCGAATTCCCCGCCGGCCCTCAAGCTCGACATGCCCTCGGTAGCGCTGGTGCTGGTTGTACTGATACCGCTGGAGCTGGCTGTTGCCGAGGTACCTGCACTGCTGGTCTTGGTGTTGTTCGCGTTGGTACCGCTCCTACTCGCAGTGTAGTTGTTGTCAAAGTACAGATTCCTTAGCCCTTGAGTAGTTTCCCAAATTTGCATCCACAGGATATTGGCAGGTCCGAGCTGTTCCGGCTGAAACCAGGCGATTCTCGGATCCATCAAACGGCAATCTGCCTCCAGCAGGCTCTTCTCGGTCGGGTTGGATCACAGTGAAGCACAGCAGTATATGTGTGTGTGTATATAAATATATATAAATATATAAAATGTATATGCAAAATAAACAATAAGAAACAAAGGAAAACTTGAAGCGGCTGCCAAAGTTATCTCTCGCTGTTTGGGAACCCAAAATGAAGACGAAGAAAAAGCAAACCAGCGTCCGCTGGCTGTCTGTCGCTCTCACTCTGTCTCGCTAGATCCCAGAAAGCAATGGCGGAACTCGCCACCATTCTGCGCAGACGCACAAAGTGAAAGGCGTGGTGGCGAAAGTTTTGCTGTTACGCAACAATCAGAGAAGTTTTTGTCTTGTTACATAATAATCGGTGGTCAATTAATGATAGTGTATAATGGTTATGAGGTGTGTAGATACAGTGGTGCACATTTAATCGTTGTGTGTGTGTGTGTGTGTATGTATGTATATGTATGTATGTATATATTTACACAGCTAAAAGAAGGCTTTTGTCTGAAACACAAAATATGTTTTAATCATTAAACCCTTATGTGTACTTGTATTGGATAGCCCAGCTTCCTTGTAGCTCTGTTTAGGTTTCACTTTCATGTTCTTTCTAAAGCAACGCCCTTTACTGTTTAGCTAATGGGTGTGACTCAAAAAACAAAACAACAATGAAATAACACACTGTTAAATCATTTAAACTTTCTGTGTACAACCAAAAACACGGAATGTGTACATTCCTCCTGTCATTCCTCATATATATACAGTATATATATATATATATATATATATATATATATATATATATATACACACACACACTGTAAAGCCATAAATATTTGGCGAATCACACCCGTAAAACCTATTTTGCTCAAGAAATGGCGCCCTGTTGCGCTATTCAAAGTATGTATTGTTAGTGGAATTATATATTCGTGCCAAAAATGTTTGCTTTTTTTTTCAAGTGAAAAACACATAACAAAAGGCTCGCAAATATTTATGGCTTTACAGTATATCAGAGAAGGCAAGGGAGGCAGTGCCTCCTCCTCAAAAAAAAAAAAAAATATATATATATATATATATATATATATAGTTGTGTAGCATTAATTAGAATATACTAATGTTCAATAAAACAAAAACAAAAATACTGTTTAAAATGCAAGAAAACCCTAGATTTAACAGCAGTGTTGACTCCTCAGATGAAGCAAGACTCCATTATAAACTCCTATCTGCTATGAACCACAGTACAGCAGTAGCAGATCATGTGATTTGAGCACAGGTTTTAATTGGAGGGGTCCAGAGAGTTTTTTTCATCAGAGGAGACAAGCCTCCCTTACAAACTCCTATTTGTTATAACCATACACAGTGCAGTTTTAGCAATGGCAGATGACGTAGTCTAATCCCTGGTTTCAATTGGAGGAGCAACTCAAACCCTCCCGCACCTTTGACCAGAAAAATAAAGAAATCCATCATAACGGTAGGAAATTTAAAAAAAAAAAACATCTGGGTCGGTAGACAAAAAAATAAACTGCGTCACTGCTCAACAGCGTGGAAAATCATTGACTGTTTAGTCCCATAAAACCAGTTAAATGCGAAGCTAGCATTGTTGACATGTGTGGATTAAGGAGTTGTAGTTTTACTCTGCATTTCTGCTGATTGGAAACACCTTTCAGCGTGTACCACATAAACTACTATTCCCAGAAGACACTGTGCGCCCGTATGACCATTGCATTAAGATACCGGTAGCGTCAGTAATGTGGGATATATTTTCATATTATGATACCACTACCTTTTCTCTGCGAACAAAAGTTTGTTGTTAGTCTTATTTCTATTATTTTCGCCCTTCCCCAGCATATTTCCTTATTTCCCCCAGCGCAGTTAAACTCGTTCACTCTCTTTTCACCGGTACGGTATATCATTATTGTGTTGGTCATTTGCAGATCTCTTGATCTAACACTGGACTTGCCTTAGTGCACCACGTTACTGGATCCTCAGCTGATGCGCTATCCTTGCACTATTAATATGTCATTGTAGATATAACTTGCTGTAATCCTAACTTGTTGCATCCTAGTTCCTATTGTATTTTAGTAGTATTATTTGCACTTACTATAAACTATACAGTATTTATTAATCTTGCATTGTAACCCTGTACACCCTGCAAATCACCTTGGATAAAGGCGTCTGCCAAATAAATAATAATAATAATAACAATATGGGAAGTGGTGTCAGGAGAACACAATAAGATTGTACTGCTGCTGGTAGCTTAAGGGGACCCCTGCCTCCCCATCAGTACCACATACTGAGATATTATATATATATATATATATATATATATATATATATATATATATTATTGGATATTTAGCAGACGCCTTTATCCAAGGCAACTTACAGAGACTAGGTAGACGCCTTTATCCAAGGCAACTTACAGAGACTAGGGTGTGTGAACTATGCATCAGCTGCAGAGTCACTTACAATTCCGTCTCACCCGAAAGACAGAGCACAAGGAGGTTAAGTGACTTGCTCAGGGTCACACAATGAGTGTGACAGTGAGTGTGCTGAGGTGGGATTTGAACCAGGGATCTCCTGGTTACAAGCCCTTTTCTTTAACCACTGGACCACACAGCCTCTACCATGTTAAATAATAATAAATGTTCTTTCTAAAGCAACACCCTTTACTGTTTAGCTAATGGGTGTGGCTCAAAAAGCAAAACATGAAAACCCTTGAATGAAGTTTAGACCACAGCAGAGTACAATGCGGATTGAGACGGCAGAACACGTTTCCATACCTGCCTCACATTCTCTACATTCCTCTTTATAAAGATCATGCTCTGATTTTAACACAACAGTGTGAGTGTGAAGTCAACTTCAGCAACCTGCAACTTTGAAACCTTATCTGGGGTAGCATGAAAATGGATCCGTTCTGCACATTAAGTGTACAGACATTACCTGCCGCCCACTCCACACCTTACCCTGAGCCAGTTCATTCAAGATGGATCAGTGTCCACCTCTTTATTAACCCAGTGGCTTCTCAAACTCAGACTCTGGACTTCTAAATGCAGTCGTTTGCAAACAGCAGTTCATTTAAATACAAGTAATAACTTGAAAGTGTGATGGTGGTATTAGTGGAGTGTAATTCAGCACGAATAGCATTTGAAACAGACATGTCAGAGTCGTGTTGTTTAAATGGCCTATGGCCTCTCATGCCAGAATCTACACCCATCATCCCTTGTGCCCTGGGGTTTGTTTTAATCTACCCGTGTGGTGAAACGTACAGGAGCTGCTCATGTGTCTCTATCCACTGCTGCCACACAATTACAATGGAATAGTTGCTGATGTCTCTGGGACTGTGTGTTGCAGTTGTTATATACACCCTTGGAGAAATATTGGCTGACCAAGGAAATGAAGAACCAATATAAATATTACAGTCTGGCGCATATAGTGCAATGCAAAAAAAAAAAAAAAAGAATGAGATCAGAAGTGAAGTGTTTGAAAATAACTGGTTTATTCCTGAAAGAATATGTTTTATAAATCAACGTAGTATTGCAATCCACCCAAATTCTGATATATTTTCCGTGTTTGAAAGTGTGGTGTAAAACAATTCAATGCACTGGCCTGCTGCACAGGTATGGCATTGCCTAAAAGATAACTATTAGTAAATAAACCAGTAAATAAAACTGAAACTCATTGAAACAGTCCAGGTTAACCTGAGCGAGTCTGCAGCAATGTTAAGGGTTGGGTTTCTTCTCCAGGGTCTCCAGGTAAGAGATAAACCTCCTCAGATTCACTTTCACATTGTTCAGGACACACAGCTGATCAGGGCTGTACTTCTCCCTGCCTTCCTTCCGCATCTACAGAAGAGAGAGGAATGAGGCAGCAGCATTTACCAACAGGTTTACTGACTCGCTACAAAATGCATTCTAACACTACCGTGTTAAGCCGAGGGAACACCAAGCCCCTCTTTCAGGAACAGTGGCTTGAAATCTGGCTCCTCCTACCTTTGCTTTGAAGACAGGCTGCAGAGTTCTCAGCGCTGGAAGCAGTTTGATGTGGCGGGCCGCTCGCTCAGCCTCCACTCCGTCAGCAAACACATCGAAGAGGGCGTCCAGCGCCTCCCCTGTCCCCACCAGACTGGGGTCCTTCGTCGCCACTTGCAGGAGGAAACTTCCAATCATCTACAGAACAGAACAAACCAGATCCCTCACAGCACCCCTACAGAGCTTCCAAACATCTAGAGAACAGAAACAGATCCCTCACAGCATCCCTACAGAGCTTCCAAACATCTAGAGGACAATCCAGATCCCTCACAGCATCCCTACAGAGCTCCCAAGCGCTTTCACAAGTCAGTAAGTGATTAGTACAAAAGGATGTGTTGCTTTATGATAAAAACAAAATGAACAATCAGTGATCACCCCTTTCCTAGCGACTGGTTGCTCTCAAAACCTCAAATCGGATCTGAATGACTCGCCACTCTTTGTGTAAACAGCAGTCTCCTTCCCTTTCTCTCCACTTACATTTCCTAGCTGTGTCCTCTGGGCCTGGATTCTGTCCTGCGCTTGAAGTATTGGCAAAGCATTAACTATGTCAACTCCTTTAAAGATTTGAAAATCAATCAAGTCCCCCCTAATCCTTCCTTGACTCAGCTCCCTCATCCTATGTGCGTGTCCCCTTCCTCTGAGCCCTGCAGATTTACCTGCAGCTTGTCCGCAGTGTGGTGCTGCTTGGCCAGCGTGCTGCCGGTAATCCCCAGGATGGCGATGGCGTTGACCCGCACGTTGGTGTGACTGCACTGAGCCGCCACCTCGCACAGGCCAATCAGCTGCTGGGGGCTCATGCACTGTGGGGGAGAGACAGGTTAGGAACCATGTGCCGAAATATGAAAATATATCAAAACACACACTGCGTTAACGCTGGCACTGGAGGAAGCACAGACTGTGTTGTCTTTCTTCAAAACTCTTTTTTGAGGTCATATATGAATATGTTCATGCAAAAAAAAAACACAAAAACACAAAACAGAGGCTTGTATATGCAAGCAGTTCAAGTGGCTGCCTAGCCTCCGAGGTACTCCAACCGATTGAAAAGTTCCCAGCTGTACGAGTCAGAGCTCCCAGTCCCTCGAGGCACGATGCCAGGGCGTGTTTCTCACATAGCAGCTTGTGCTCGGTCTGTCTCCTACCTGAGGTATATTTCTAGAGGCCATTATCTGCAGCAGAGACCTCACTGCACTGGTGACAGCCTCCAGAAACTCGTCCTCCTTAGGAATCTCTGAACAACAACATTCACAAAAGGGTTATTCCACATCACGGACAAACAATACACAATACATTTCATACAAGAACTGTTCATTTAAAAATACATATCAAAAAGGCACATTTCCAATACAGATTTGTTTCTTCACTCATTTTGAACACATTCAAATCACTCAGAAAAGTCAGTTCTGCTAATAAAAAGAGCTGTAAGGTGAATACACTTGCAGGGATTCTTTCAAGATTCAGGGTCTAGTATTCAACTGATATGTCTACAGGATCTTTTTTGTGATACAGTACTATAACCGAGGGGTCTAACTGCCAATACCCAACAGCTGTGAAAAGCAAAACTGCTGCAAAAAAAACCAGAAATGAACAAATCCCTTTATTTACTTCGAGGCGTTGCTGTAACCTAGTTCTGAGAGAGAGGATAGGGGACATGCCTCACCTGGCTGGGAGAAGACGAGCTGGGACAGGTGCTCCGCGATAGCCTGGAGAGCGACCACGCCCCCCAGCGCCTCCCCCTCCATGACTGACAGCATGTTGTGGAGGCAGAACAGCGCTCGGCACTGGACCCGATGCATCCTGGGAAATACAGTCAATACAATCAGACCTGCCCTTACAGTGACAAGCACTCCAGGGAGCAGGTCAACATCAGTATCCAGGGGATTGGAGGAGCGTCTGACCCCAGACAGCTGTGCACGACGCTGCACATTCTTCTGTACTTCCACAGTGTCTATACACTGCTAGCCTCTTTATTTCACTCTTTGACTTGCACAAGGAATTAATGAAAGCCACCTATGCAGTTAACTATAGGACTGTACTGTCAACATGGACAACAGTGAGTTATTAAAAAAATATTGACTGGTGAAATATCAGAGGAGTATTGACATGATACAAATGTTAGCAATCCGAATGATGGCACCCAGTCTCCAGTCTTACTTTTTAACTAAACTCTTCCAGGCTGGACTCTTCATACAGGTGTCTAGAGCAGCACTGCTGGGGAATTCCGTCTTCTTCAGAACCTGAAGAATAAAAAGCAAGGGAACACGTGTGAGTGCTCTTAATGGGACATTTCAATGGACTGCTCCTCTCTCTACAATGGGTCTATGGTAAGTGAGGTCACAATGTTGAGAAGAACAGGACGTGTTTGTCATTTGTTTAGAAATACAGCTGCCACCTCTTAGATCAGGTGCGTTTGTGTTAGCGCGATACCCGCAATAACCCTAGACGGTGTGATTGGTGGATACTGTACTAAAAAAAAGATATATATTTAAATTCAATGACAAATGTTCTGACTAAAAGTCCTGTTCAGCATCTTCCATGTTGAAGTGAGTTTCGGCTCTTATTCTAACAGCACGGGGTAATGTAGGCTCCCCCTAGTGGTAAAGTGTGAAGACGTATGCTGATAGTGCCAAGTTCAAGACATTAACATTGCATAGGCGGGACAGAATAATTACAGTAGGTCAGGTAGGCAAGGAATAAAGGAAAACATGGACATTTTATAGGCAAGAAAAAAAGTAGAATTTCAGAGAAGTGAGAGAGAAATAAATGCAAAAAGAGAAATAAGAGTGAAAGGACATCGTCAGGTCAAGTGGGAAGGATCTGGCAGTGTTCTAAGTTGGAAGCATCAGTATATTTCTGTATTGAAGTGGAATCCGTCTCTCCATGCTGGCCCATACCTTCTCTGGGAGGAGGAGGCTGATGAGGGCGGCGTGGATCTCCGCAGACAGGCACAGCGGGGACAGCACCTGGACACCGCTGCACTCACACAGAGAGCTCTCCGCACACATGTCACTCTCATCACTGCTGGACAGCTCCTCCCACTCATCATCAGAGGGGTCTGAGCAGGGGATCACATCAGCAGTGAGCATTACAATACATTAACCCGAGCATAAGCCAGCGCACGCACACACACATGGTCCTCATAATCACATCGTACAGTACCTGCAAGGTTAAAACTATTTTATTTATCAGATTATAGTCCAATGCAATCCGAAACGTCTATAGTAGGCTAGGAATGTATACTATAAGCTTGGTGCATAAGGATCCCCATTATTTGATTGAGGACCCTAGAGACACTCAATTAAGTCAAGTAGTCAAACACTCCACTCTCACACCATATCGTGCAGAGACCCTTGACCCTTGTAAAGGAGATGTTTCATCTCAAGGGTCTATGCTGAACTGAAAAATGTACATACAAATATAAATACAAAGAAACCACACAAATACCATCAGAACAGCACATGTTGACGATGATCTCCAGGCTGGTCTGCTGAGCTGACAACAAGGCCGTGGCTTGCTTCACTTCTTCGTTCTTTGGCTGGAATAAAACACAGGAGGCATGCCAGTCACATGACTTGTGCTCGTTTGCCTTTACCAGTTCAGAATCCACTCTCTCCCACTGTGATCAACAGCGGCAAGGGATTTACGTGACGATGACTCCCCCACTTACTGGGAACAAATCTGAGATGTCGTTGTCAGCGCTTGTGTTGGGTTTGCCCATCTCCTCGTCGCCCTCCTCCATGCCGTCCCCCTCCCTCGATCCCGTCTCCTCCCCTGGCCGATCGCTGCAGGGCTGCACCTCCCTCTCCTCCCCCTCTTCTCGTCTCCGAGACTCCTGCTCCTTCAGCTCTAGGATGGCCTGGCCTGCATCCACCTCCAGAGTGTTGGAGAGAATCCTCATCACAGCGCTCAGCGTCTCGGCCTGGCTCGAGGAGGGGAGCACGCTTTTCAGATTCCAAACGCAACCTGCCAGGCGAGGAGGCAAGCACAGCAAACAGGCAGGTTTAATGAGTGCTGGAGGGAAGCGCTACACCCACAGAAACCCTGCGTTTCCACTGCCCAGCACTGCTCAGGTTCACCCTCTCCAGCATCAATCCTGCACTGGGCAGTGTCTCCTGTTCTTCAGAGCTCTTTCACTCCTCCTCTGCTTGCTGAGACCTGATTGCACTATAAAAGAGTGGAAGTGCCGTACAACTAATAAAATGTATTTTAAAATACTAGTGAGCACACCTTGAAAAGAAAACCTGACAATGAATTTTCCTCAAATTGTTAATATTCTAAAAGCTAGGAATTATTTTTTATTTTTACTACACTTGGGCTAAACCATAACCCTTTCCCTTTACCTTGAAGGGAAGGTGAAATCTAGATGGTCGTGGATTGGTTCTTGACCCTGGTCAACGGTACCTGCAGCCAGAGTCCTGAGAAGAAGGTGCTCCATGGTGCTTTGTGAAGACATCATGACCGACTCCAGAACCTGCAGAGATGACGGCGTCAAGCGGCACAGGAGCTCAGGGTTGTCCTCTGTCACTGTCTGCAGGCAGTAGGCTGTGGAAAAGAAATGATACAGAACTCTGCAAAGAAACGATTCTGAGCAGCAAAGCCCATGAAGAACACTCACCTGCAGAAACTGCCAGCTCCACGTTTTCAGAATGTCTCTCGAGACACGACATGACAACGTCCAGCAAGCCTTCCTTACTGAATACTGACACAGCCCTGCTGCTGCTTTCACTGCACAAACAAGATGAAGCACAAACCCGTGTGAGTACAGGGTGCCCCTGCTCAATTACCATACCCAGTTTGTATTGTGAAAAGCTATACTTCAGAAGCGTACTTTCAGGTCCCTAATTCTTCTATTTTCTTACAGATATATCTAATCCTGTATAACACTGCTGAAGTAATAGATGCATTAAAACCATCCCACACTGATGCACATTCACAGTAATTGCTCTTGTACGAGGGCTCTCACTTACCACACGTTCCACAGCAGGTTTACAGCCTCATTGGCTACGTCTTCTGTGTAGTTTTTCTGCTCATCTTTAGATTTTGACGACGGAACCGAGTTGGAATGAAAGCCAGCACTGCACTGGAAACACACAGAAAGGAATTTAAAGACACCTATACAGGGATGGAAATAACACTCCCACCACAGAGCAGATATTTTCATCTGTGGGCAAATAAATACAATGCAGATATTCCTCTTTTTGAAACCATGTTATTCCTTTAAAAGGGAGGTGTTTTTATTTTTTTACAAGGAAGCAAAAGACTATAAACAGCCAGACACTCATCTCCTTCAGCAGCGCTACAAGATGAGAAACAGCCAGACACTCACCTCCTTCAGCAGCGCTACAAGATGAGAAACAGCCAGACACTCACCTCCTTCAGCAGAGCTACAAGATGAGAAACAGCCAGACACCCACCTCCTTCAGCAGAGCTACAAGATGAGAAACAGCCAGACACTCACCTCCTTCAGCAGCGCTACACGATGAGAAACAGCCAGACACTCACCTCCTTCAGCAGCGCTACAAGATGAGAAACAGCCAGACACTCACCTCCTTCAGCAGCGCTACAAGATGAGAAACAGCCAGACACTCACCTCCTTCAGCAGCGCTACAAGATGAGAAACAGCCAGACACTCACCTCCTTCAGCAGCGCTACAAGAGGTGTCATGACGTCCTGCTTCACCATGTCGTCACACACCTCGAACCCGCCACACGCACTCAGGTTCCTGTCACAGCACATTATCACAAACAGGATGTTTAAAACTAAAGGTTCCGATCATTAAAACAGCACAATGTGATTTAAAAATGACATCATCAACACGCTGCATTGATTCCTGATCGAGAAATACAGGACTTGATGACATTTAAAAACAAATGTATGCAGAAATGCAGTCTGTAATCATCATAAGTCAAGCATTATTTATCAGTAGCCCTCACCCTCACCCCAAAAGAAAAGAAAAATGTTAGATGGTTAACCCATCTTAAAAGACCCAATGAAAGTAGCAGGACTGATGTGTAGATAGGTAAGGCATTAGCACTAGACAGCAGCACTGACCTGAGAGCCCCTGCAGCGGTCTCCCGCACAGCAAAGCTCTTGTCCAGCAGCAAGGGTCCCAGGCACTTGACTACATCCCTCTGGAGGAAGGAGGGGATGACCTGGGTCTGCTGCACCAGCCGTGAGATGCTGGCACAGGCAAACTCCCGAATATCCGGACTGGGACTCTGCAGCTGAATAAGCAAGCAGGAATTACATTGGGCTAGACTACAGCCTTATATTAATGTGATACAGACATCTGAATTTCACTGTAATATATGGCACACCCTGATATTGATGTGATACAGACACTTGCAATATCTTATATACACACACACAACATCAGTCTACCTGTCTATTTCTACCATCCTATCTGAAAAAGTGGGAAGCCAAAACGATGTATCAAATTATTAAAATAGTGAGTTTTCAGTTTATTAATAGATAGATAGATAGTAGACCATGGTATTGATGAGATACTGACATCTACACACCTCACCCTCTCTCAACAGGAGTCTCCCAAGGATCAGTCTTGGGTCCTCTCCTGTTCTCTCTCTACACCCGCTCCCTGGGCCCCCTCATCGCATCCTATGGTTTCTCATACCATTTCTATGCCGATGATGCTCAGACCATCCCCTCCCGTATCTCTACCTGTCTGCTATCTCCTCCTGGATGCACTCTCATCACCTCAAACTCAACCTCTCTAAATCTGACCTCCTTTTCTTCCCCTCCTCATCTTCCCCCTCCTCTGGTCTCCATTCCTCTGGAAACTACCACGCTCTCTCCCTCCTCCACAGTCAAGAACCTTGGAGTAACCCTGGACCCCTACCTCTCCTAATCCCAGCACATCTCCACTCTAGCACGCACCTGCCGATTCTTGCTGAGCAACATATGAAGAATCCGACTCTTCCTCACCAACTACTCCACCCAGCTCCTGGTCCAGGCCCTGGTACTCTCCCACCTAGACAACTGCAACTCCCTCCTGGCCATCCTCCCTGCGTCCATCACCCGTTCGCTCCAGCTCATCCAGAACTCCGCTGCTCGCCTGGTGTTCTCTCTGCCTCGCTTCTCCTACGTTACTCCACTGCTCCGCTCACTCCACTGGCTCCCAAATCCACTCGCATCCAGTTCAAGACTCATGTACTCGCCTACTGATGCCTTGACCAGACTGCACCCAGTTACCTCCAGACCCTCATCTCTCCCTACACCCCCACCCGACCATTGTATTTTGTATCTTGCTCTTAATTGTACTGTAATTCTTGATGTATGTTTTGTATACAACTGTAAGTCGCACTGGGTAAGGGCACCTGCTAATAAATAATAATAATAATAATAATAATAATAATAATAATAATCTAACATTTCTTTAGAATACACAGTACAATATTGAGGTTATACTGCCATCTGACATTTCTTTACAATACAGCCTTGCCCTGTAACCAAACATTGTGTAAGCACACGGTGTGAATAATTAATCATTTTACTCAGGTTCAGCTGTCAATTCAAGAACAATCAATTTGTTACAAGGGAGGCTCCTGGGATAGTCCGGTACCTTAGTGACGTCACAAATCCACTATCTGGCTAATGTGAAGTTGTACGTAATAACTGCACTAATAATAACTGATGTCATCACCTGCCTTGGTGTGTTATCCATACTTGCTGTGCCAATGCAATGGACACAGACAGTAAGTTGAAAGATACCGCTGCTATTTATTCGCATGACATTTTTTTGTTATGAAAAATAAAATAATAAAGTTTCAAGCAACAACATGGCTTTATACAATTATTGTGTGATACATTATTTATCCAATACCTTATCATTCTCTCCACACCTTTACATTTCATTTTAATTTACAGCACTTACTTTTTCTAGTAAATCGTCGGCTGGGGAGAAACCTTCACCTTCCTCCTCGTCTTTCTCTATCTCCTCCTCTCCTGCATTATTTCCATGTTTGTTGTTGGGGGAGAACTGGGTTCTTTTAAACTTCCTCGACTTGCTTTTCCCCATTGTAAATACGAGTACACGCTACTTTTTTAACTCGTTATTGCCGGAGTATTCCTGAAGAAGTACTACACTGTGTCACCATGTGAGTTTCACTGACAAAATGCGTCCATGACTTTTTAATCGAAGTGCGCAGCCGCCGCTTTGCTCCTGTCCCACGGAGGGTTGGGAAAGAGAGACTGCCAGCCCTTTAACATAACTGACCTTTTAATACAGTCCCACTCCGACTGTCGGTGAAAGCGCCGGAATGCACGTATTATTATTATTATTATTATTATTATTATTATTATTATTATTATTATTATTATTATTATTATTATTATTTATTTATTTATTTATTTATTTTGCAGACGCCCTTATCCAGGGCGACTTACAGTCGTAAACAAAAATACATTTCAAGAATCACAGTACAAGTATTAATACAATTAAGATCAAATACAATGACGTTGGTTCTAGCAAGTACAAGTATATGACAAAATACGATTCAATAACAGAGCAGATAACATTGTCAGTGATAGTTACATCAGGATATAATTAAATACAAAATACTACCGATTAAATAATCCTACAGTACTCTAAAGTACAGGATTAAATGCAGTAAAATAGGGAGCAGATAAGAGCAAGTAAAGCGCATTAAGGAAGAGTGATAAAGAGTCCAGGGGGAAGGTGGTCAGGGACTGGGCAGTCCTGACATCTGTAGGAAGGTCATTCCGCCACTGCGGGGCGAGGGTGGAGATACAGTACGCTATGCTATGCTTGTCAGTTGGTAGGCAGACCATATGTGTCTTGTTTTAGCTGAACGAGCTATCTTTTAAACACTTTCTTTTTAAATACGGTTGACTACTTAATAATCGTTCCCATAATACTATAGTTGGTTGACAGAAAAACATGAAGGCGTTATTCACTTTTTAATGTAATTTCTGCTGTTTGCATATGGTGTTCTGCTACAGATAATCTATTGCATGTTCTTTCCAAAATGATCCAGTCGTTCTATATACAAGAATATATATATACTGTATATATATATATATATATATATATATATATATATATATATATATATATATATATATAGTACTGTGCAAAAGTTTTAGGCAGGTGTGAAAAAAGGGCCATACCATCACTTCCAGGACTCCTTTTCTTCTTTACATTGAAGATAGTTCTTAATGACTTTCGCTGTATGTTTGGGGTCGTTGTCATGCTGCAGAATAAATTTGGGGCCAATCAGATGCCTCCCTGATGGTATTGCATGATGGATAAGTATCTGCCTGTACTTCTCAGCATTGAGGAGACCATTAATTCTGACCAAATCCCCAACTCCATTTGCAGAAATGCAGCCCCAAACTTGCAAGGAACCTCCACCATGCTTCACTGTTGCCTGCAGACACTCATTCATGTACTGCTCTCCAGCCCTTCGGCGAACAAACTGCCTTCTGCTACAGCCAAATATTTCAAATTTTGACTCATCAGTCCAGAGCACCTGCTGCCATTTTTCTGCACCCCAGTTCCTGTGTTTTCATGCATAGTTGAGTCGCTTGGCCTTGTTTCCACGTCGGAGGTATGGCTTTTTGGCCGCAAGTCTTCCACGAAGGCCACTTCTGACCAGACTTCTCCGGACAGTAGATGGGTGTACCAGGGTCCCACTGTTTTCTGTCAATTCTGAGCTGATGGTACTGCTGGACATCTTCCGATTGCGAAGGGAAGTAAGCATGATGTGTCTTTCATCTGCTGCAGTAAGTTTCCTTGGCCGACCACTGCGTCCACGGTCCTCAACGTTGCCTGTTTCTTTGTGCTTCTTAGAGCTTGGACATCTGACAGCACATCTGGAAACCCCTGTCTGCCTTGAAATTTCTGCCTGGGAGAGATCTTGCTGATGCAGTATAACTACCTTGTGTCTTGTTGCTATGCTCAGTCTTGCCATGGTGTATGACTTTTGACAGTAAACTGTCTTCAGCAACCTCACCTTGTTAGCTGAGTTTGGCTGTTCCTCACCCAGTTTTATTCCTCCTACACAGCTGTTTCTGTTTCATTTAATGATTGTGTTTCAACCTACATATTGAATTGATGATCATTAGCACCTGTTTGGTATAATTGTTTAATCATACACCTGACTATATGCCTACAAAATCCCTGACTTTGTGCAAGTGTACCTAGAAGAATTGATGCTGTTTTGAAGGCAAAGGGTGGTCACACCAAATATGGATTTGATTTAGATTTTTCTTCTGTTCACTCACTTTGCATTTAGTTAATTGATAAATATTATCTATTAACATGTCTATTTTTGAAAGCATTCTTACTTTACAGCATTTTTTCACACCTGCCTAAAACTTTTGCACAGTACTGTGTGTATATATATATATATATATATATATATAAATTATTTTGACCGCACACTGTAAATTACATGTTTTAGGAGCAAGAAATAGTTTTGATACTTTTTAGTGCACTAGAATGTATGTTAAAATAATGAGATCCACAGATTGGATTTTTTTTTTTTCACTTTTAATTTCAGATTACAAAAAAACAAAACAAAACAAAAACAGGCATCCTTCAAGCAGAAAACACAGGCTGGTTGTTGCTACATGTAAAAACAGTAATAAAACAAAGGCTGGATCACACATGGCAACTTCTTAACACTGTTGCTTAATAATGACTTCATGGTTTTTTGTACTTGATCACCAGCACACTTATTAATATGAATGAGCAGCTTACAATACAGGCAAATGACAGTGGTTTCAGGAGTCTGGAACCATGTGCTGTAAACAAATAGTTTAGTTTTATTTATTTTTTTTCGGGTACGTAAAGGACGGTGTTCAGTGAAAAGGTACACATTGACAAGGTCCTGCTGGGTGGGCAGATCCTGGTAGCACTGCGCTTTAACCCTGCATGCACTGAGCTGCCATGCCCCTGCCCCCTCATTTACATCACTAAGTGAAGCACACATACAGGAAGGACTCTGGCAGTAATCACAAAGGATACAAACAGAAGGGTTAGTGCGTGTGTCAACCTTACCCTCCCAAGAACCAACTGGGAACCACTGAAGGTAGAGAACCATGTGATAGAAAGAGAAAGCCGATCTGGAGGTGCCATCTCACTGGCACACGCATCTCCAAACACAAGCAAATAAAAGCTGTCATTTGTTTTGCCTGAATATGATACAAAAAAATGTATAGAGATTAAAACTATATACATATCTAATATATCTTTTCTAGTTGTATTAAATAGGTTTGAACTGCAGAAGACCTAAGTTTTTTTTTTTCTTTTTTAAATGAAGCCCTTTATTGCAATAGCAGAAAATACAGTAAAAGCACATGCACTGTTTGAGATGTCAGTGTTCAAAATCAGCAGCTGGATTTACATCCCCTCCACGGTTCAGATAAATTGAAAATCGATCAGCTTCGCCGTAGAGCTGCACAAACTGATTATTTGATTATTGGCTCTGAGCTCTCCCCAGAAATCAGGAGGGGTCATTGGGGTCATTTCCCATTCCGGGTGAAACAAGTGAAGAAAAAGCTGCTTGGATTTATGATGATTTCTGCTGCTCTCAGACTCTGAAGAACAGCAATCCACACAAAGCCAAGCAGCTGCTTCTTCACTTCATTCGCTTGGAATGGTAAATTAGCCTGATCAAGAGCAATGACCCTCACCCGTCTGTCAGCACCAGATCTCTGCAGAGAGGTCAACCCCAATAATCTTACCCACCCGATAACAATATACAACACTGGCTGGTACAGTCCAAAAAAAACATTTAAAAACGCAAGCAAAAGTATCCATATCTACTGTATTTAATAAAATGTTAAAACAAACAAAATATATACAATGTTAATAGTAGCCAACAGTTAAACAATCTCTGTGTATATATTCAGCTTCTGCGATCCTTATCTGTGAGATAAGTGGTTGCTTAATAGAGAAAAGTTTCAGCAGCGCGTACAAATACAGTATATACAATACAAAACAAATTACAAATTTATTGCAATAGATTTGAAAAAAAAAAAAACTGTTTCAATTTCAGCAAGCCAATTGTTTGTCTAATAAAATAACATGCTTAATTTCAGGCTCACAGTCCTATTAATTATTCACAAAACGAGATGTACTGGCTGCGATCCCCTTGTGATATGATAAAAGTTCATTCTAATATAAAGGCAATGCTCTGGGCTGTAAAAAGGTATACAAGCAGCAGCACAGGGAAACCCTCTTTAAAAGGATATCATATAGATCTGCAATCCTTTCGACAAAATATTGGAACCCACCTTGTCATTGAATGAACTGTTTCAAATGAAGGACACTTGCATTTTGTAGGAGTAATGTCACTTCATGATGTCATGTTATTGCTCAGCAAAAGTGCCTACAATATATATATATATATATATATATATATATATATATATATATATATATATATATATATATATATAATATTATATACCAAATTCTGCTTGGACACTGAATTAAAACTGCGAACAGTGTTTGAAGCATGTCAAAGAGGCACGGCAGGACACACTAGCTTAGTACCAATATTGAGTAATACTGACTCAGATGATCAAATACAAGTATATGGCAAACAAAGAATAACTGTGACACTACAGCAAACAGCCCTGACTAAAAACTATATATCATGGCCTTGAGATTTCCCTTCGGACTCTGGGTTAAAAGATAAAAGCACACACATGTGCACGCACACACAGTCTCCTCTCACTCTTTACAATGGCATGGTCATCACCACCTGTGGCCCCAGCCTTGCACACACACACACACAGTCTTCTCTCTGTACATTGGCATGGTCATCACCACTTGTGGCCCCAGGACTCCAGTATTTACAGTAGCGACAAACAGAGGAGCACAGTTACAACAGAAGCGACCAAGCTTGGGCTTGCTTGGCCTCACTCGTACACACAAGTGCTGCAGCAACACAGAAATACATGAGAGAGGAGATGCAACCGTTCCACGTTATCTTTGTTGGTTGTTTGTTTTTCTAGAACAGTAACTGTACAAATGCTTTTACTTCATATATACAGAGAGAGAGAGATTTTTGTCAGTGCTGCGCGTCTTGCTCACTTTGGTAATCGATTTAGAGGCTCCTGTGTAGTCTGTAGACCCTGCGCTAATTACATTAAAAGTTTGAAGGGTTGATCTTCTTGCAGTAAGCTTTGTTTTATGATGACGTGTGCTATTGGACATGCGGCCTGGGCTTCAAGATGAGTTTTCCAGTCTGTGAAACAAGAGGTTAGAAACAGTTTAAGAAACACAGAACTCTCCAATCTAACATAAACAGCGGCAGCGTGGAATGTGCAGATACATCATATCAAATAAAATAAGACATTGACATTTTTGCAGTTCCAACCAATTTGACTATTCAACCTTCTACCCCCAGTATATTCAGTGTGTATGGGTATAAATCTATTTGTTATCTAATCACTCAAAATCCACTTACATCATCACATGACATATTGTACTCTGCTAGCACCGTCCGACACCGGGCTGCTATTCTGTGAGCATTGGTTAAGGGACAAAACAAAACAAGGGTTCCTGCTTCCAGACTCTTATTAAAAAGATATTTTTCACTGACTCTGCAAGTCTTTCTGCTGGGGAGGAACGGGTCCTCACACTCCTTGAATCGCCGCCCCGTCACTAGGTTTTCTCACCAGCACACCACTATTTAAATGCTGTCGCTGGAAGCTGGTGTGGTTTTAGCACTTCTAGTAAGAAAGGATACATTGATGGTGCCACGACTCGCTTGTGTATTCCAGCGAAGAACAAGCCTATCAGAGTTATGCAGCTAATCGTGAAGAATGGATGATTCCATAGAGATGTGAAGAAGGATACCTGTGAAGGAAATCAAGGACACATACTATTTTCAAAAATTTCACAAAGTACAATCAGAACTATTGTGAAGGCCACAAACAGAGAGGCCCTGCTTGTCATGAGCACCCTACACCAGAGAGGCCCTGCTTGTCGTGAGCACCCTACAACAGAGAGGCCCTGCTTGTCGTGAGCACTCTGCACCAGAGAGGCCCTCTACACCAGAGAGGCCCTGCTTGTCGTGAGCACTCTACACCAGAGAGGCCCTGCTTGTCGTGAGCACTCTGCACCAGAGAGGCCCTCTACACCAGAGAGGCCCTGCTTGTCGTGAGCACTCTACACCAGAGAGGCCCTGCTTGTCGTGAGCACTCTGCACCAGAGAGGCCCTGCTTGTCATGAACACTCTAATAAGTACCAAACATCAGGACAGATGTAATGCACAGCTGGGAACCAACTGTTCTAAATATCTTTGTATCCCAAATCGTGTTGTGAATATTATTATTATTATTATTATTATTATTATTATTATTATTATTATTATTATTATTACTAGCTTACCTTCTGTGTCTCCGGATCAATTAACCAGTTCCAAGCTCCAGTAGCCGTGCAAACAGAAACCACTATAAGAATCACTGTAAAAAATAAATAAAATGCTTTCATTAGACTTGGTGACCATGTAAATTCTTTATACAGCAATAAATAGTTCTTTATAGTCATTAATGGGGGTGGCGGGAGACAATAAAACTGGAGCAACAGAACTGAGAAAAGGTTCCAGAAAAGCCCAGTTAAGGAAGCTGTTTTATACTCACTCCGCCAGCGACCTGTGGCAGGTTGTAAACAGGAAACGTATTCTGTGAGTCTTCTTTCAAAGGCCTTGAGATCTAAAGGAGAGGAGTTATAAAGGGCATGAGCAGCCAGCCTACAGGACACAAGCGGCTCTGTGTTGTCATTCTATTTAGACCTGCCCATAACCTCCAGAGACCTGTATCCCTGCAGGGGGCAGTCACTGGACTGTGTTTCCAGCCTCAGAGACCTGTATCCCTGCAGGGGGCAGTCACTGGACTGTGTTTCCAGCCTCAGAGCCCTGTATCCCTGCAGGGGGCAGTCACTGGATTGTGTTTCCAGCCTCAGAGACCTGTATCCCTGCAGGGGGCAGTCACTGGACTGTGTTTCCAGCCTCAGAGCCCTGTATCCCTGCAGGGGGCAGTCACTGGATTGTGTTTCCAGCCTCAGAGTCCTGTATCCCTGCAGGGGCAGTCACTGGATTGTGTTTCCAGCCTCAGAGCCCTGTATCCCTGCAGGGGGCAGTCACTGGATTGTGTTTCCAGCTTCAGAGCCCTGTATCCCTGCAGGGGGCAGTCACTGGATTGTGTTTCCAGCTTCAGAGCCCTGTATCCCTGCAGGGGGCAGTCACTGGATTGTGTTTCCAGCCTCAGAGCCCTGTATCCCTGCAGGGAGCAGTCACTGGATAGTGTTTCCAGCCTCAGAGCCCTGTATCCCTGCAGGGGGCAGTCACTGGATTGTGTTTCCAGCCTCTGAGACCTGTATCCCTGCAGGGGGCAGTCACTGGATTGTGTTTCCAGCCTCAGAGCCCTGTATCCCTGCAGGCGGCAGTCACTGGATTGTGTTTCCAGCCTCAGAGACCTGTATCCCTGCAGGGGGCAGTCACTGGATTGTGTTTCCAGCCTCAGAGCCCTGTATCCCTGCAGGGGGCAGTCACTGGATTGTGTTTCCAGCCTCAGAGTCCTGTATCCCTGCAGGGGGCAGTCACTGGATTGTGTTTCCAGCCTCAGAGACCTGTATCCCTGCAGGGGGCAGTCACTGGATTGTGTTTCCAGCCTCAGAGTCCTGTATCCCTGCAGGGGGCAGTCACTGGATTGTGTTTCCAGCCTCAGAGACCTGTATCCCTGCAGGGGGCAGTCACTGGATTGTGTTTCCAGCCTCAGAGACCTGTATCCCTGCAGGGGGCAGTCACTGGATTGTGTTTCCAGCCTCAGAGACCTGTATCCCTGCAGGGGGCAGTCACTGGATTGTGTTTCCAGCCTCTGAGACCTGTATCCCTGCAGGGGGCAGTCACTGGACTGTGTTTCCAGCCTCAGAGCCCTGTATCCCTGCAGGGGGCAGTCACTGGGTTGTGTTTCCAGCCTCTGAGACCTGTATCCCTGCAGGGGGCAGTCACTGGATTGTGTTTCCAGCCTCAATAGCCAAACAGATTAAACCGAACATAATGCAGGCCCAGTTAGTAATGAGAATGATTGTTTTGGAGACCTCTGCATACAGATGTGCCCCAGATGCAATCCCTGTAGTCTGTGTTTATTCCCTGCCAGGTTCTAGTCCTGCAGTTGCTTGTTGGGTACTGTGCGTCCGGAACCTCAAGCCAGCTCCTTCTTGCACCCATCAGGGTGGTTCTTGCAGGATGTGTACATGTAGGATCCTGTGGCTGTAAATGGTTAAATCTACTGAATATGCAGAGCAATAATAATAATAATAATAATAATAATAATAATAATAATAATAATAATAATAATACTCTCAAGCCGATTCCTTCTATGTGATAATGCTAGTCTGATCTGTTCAATGCTCAAGTATATCCCTGTGATCATAACCAAAGCACACTAGTCTTTTGTTTGGAATGATTAACTTCACCCAGGACATATTTATATTAACTCTTTGTTGCTATGAATTGTAATGTGTTCAAGTAACAGGGTTGGCCAATATGAATTGAACTGGATCTAATATTTAAAATTCTCTTTTTTGATTTATGCATTCCATTACATATATATATATATATATATATATATATATATATATATATAAAATTGTCTCTGTAATTAAAAACATAAATTTGCAAAATAAAACTTTATACAATTTTACATTTAAGCTTGAGTCTTGCTTTTCTGTTCAGTACAACAACGTCACACAAATATAAAAGCTGTTTTAGGAAAATCAATTCGCTTTCTCGATACCAAGTGAACGGGTAGATAATAAAACTGTTTTTGAGTGATTCTGACTTGCAGCTGCCACGCTCCGGTAATGCACCGTACCGGTCCATACGAGTAATTGTTGTTCTCTATACATTCCTGAAATCTGCCATGACATCGAAAACGTTTACATCACATAAACACGCCCCCCATTCTTTGAAAGAACCCAATTCTAATAGTAAATGTAAAATCCTTGCCATGTTGTGTACCTTCGGCCTGTTCCAGTGAGTTCATATCTCAGCTTCAGCAACTTTACACTTCTTCAACCTCTTACGGATGTTATACCCTGACCCACACGCTCACTCCAAACTCCACGCTGATTGGTTGCTCTGCCGGCCATTCCCACATGTCTACTCCTGCCATATAATCTTTAATGTGATTGGTGCGGCAAATCTGCAGCTCCTAACAGCGAGGTCATAGACATCAGAGGGAGAGCCTAGAGCGCCCCCTGTCGATATTCCGGTATCCACCACTGTAATTAAAGTTTTAAATGTACAATACTGTACTATATAAAAGGTGTTTTTTTTAATACACAAGAGCTTGTAGTGCTGGCTAGATAGATGTACACAAACATGTACACAATTTTACTGCAACATTATGTAAAAGTCAATTGCATGTTAATGTAACTGTTGTAATTAATGTAGCTGTGTTGATGGAGGTTTACATATTCAGATAGACTTTCGATAATAAACCAGTAAATATCTGTTACAGTTGCGGGTCACCGCTTCATCGACAGCAGCAAAGGTATTCAATTTAACAGAATTGCCGAGCATCTTTCTGAATTGTGGTATTCCACGAGGGGGCGCTGTGGCGGTTACGCGGTGGTTCTTTTTCCTGCTCTGTTATTTAAATACATACGCGTCGACTCTCTGCAGGAAACGGGGGCCTGGCTGCTGGAGACAGTGTGGTTTCCAATAGTATTAAAAGGTTTTGTTTCGTAAGTAATGCTACACCGTCATCTTTCTCAGTTCACTTGTTTAATGATTAGTAAGAACGTCTTGGCTGAACTCTGCTGTGGGTTTGTTTGTTTGTTGAAACTTGTGGCGTGTGTATATATTCGCATAGAGGAGGGTAAACAACGAGGCCTAATACTCGATTATTTATGCATCCTTGTACTACTATTTTATTTAAAATAAACCAGGCAGTCAATAATAGAAATGCAAATTGTTTTTTTTAATTTTTATGAATGTTTCCTTGTGCACTTCATATAGTTTATTTTACACCGGACGGCAGTATATTGTGTGAGGTGACGACTAGGACTAGTTAATACAGCATCTGACCTGCTCGAATTTAACTGCAACCTTCACCTCTTCTTACGGCTCATTAATCTACAGTATATTGCATCTTAACGCCACACTGTATAAACAGCAGGCTTTATTATCTCAATTATATGTGAGCGTTTCTTAAAGCATGTCGTGCAATCTGCGTAACTACAACATACAGCCATTCACTTTTATTATTATTATTATTATTATTATTATTATTATTTGTTTATTTAGCAGACGCCTTTATCCAAGGCGACTTACAGAGACGAGGGTGTGTGAACTATGCATCAGCTGCAGAGTCACTTACAACTACGTCTCACTCGAAAGACGGAGCACAAGGAGGTTAAGTGACTTGCTCAGGGTCACACAGTGAGTCAGTGGCTGAGGTGGGATTTGAACCGGGGACCTTCTGGTTACAAGCCCGTTTCTTTAACCACTGGACCACACAGCCTCCTATAGCCTCCTTACAATTGGTATGGTAAATACTCTGAGTCTTTTGGTAAAGTAATTGAGTTGGAGTAGAAATAGTAAGTGCTCTTTTGGTATGTAAAGATGGCGCGTCTTCCACATTAATAACACTTGTAATAATTTCTGCTGATTTTTTATTGATAGATAGATAGATATAACATTAGACTTGGTCCTTCAGATTCATTTTACACCAACATCAAAGCACGTGACTAGTGTTCTTCATCAGAAACGGTCTCCTTCAATGTGGCTTTCAATTCCTGCATCTTGTGATAGGTGCATGGCATAGACAGTACAAGTATTACTGTACAAGAAAAGCAATTAAGCTGAACTGTTAAGTAAGCTGCAGGACTTTTTCAAAAATGACAAACATTTGGGTAACTGATCTGCTCAGAGTGATTGCAGACATCAGGTAAAGGGACAGATCTGTTAAACAAAGCAGTGAATACACATAAAACAGAAACCACACATACACATTTTTAGTTGGAAGTTCCATAATAGACTACAGTGACATTCACTGCCAAGGCTAGTTGAAATGGTTTTATACCGATTGCAAAGATTGGATGAATCTTTGTTTTTTACCAATGTGTTTGGTCTTCAGGTTTTAAGATGTCTAACTGGGTGAAGGTTACCCGAGGTCAGGGCCACAAGCCGACTGCAAGTGCAGGGTAAGCAAGCAACAGTACTGATATTTTATATTCATTTCAGCTCTGTTCACTTGCATATTCCCAGTGAGTGTTCATTCTCCCCCCTCTTTCTTCAGGAACCGCCATGGTCCTGGGAAGATTCCATTCCTATTGAAGTAAGTGAACGATTGGAGTGGAAGTGCCTTTCACTTCAACATGTCTTGATTTTCATAGCTATTTCAGTGATGCAGTTCTGCAGTAGATACAATAGGATTCTGTGATTTGTAATCGCTATATAATTATTACATTATTATTCATATTGGAATATGGTCATTTATTTTATTTGTTTATTTTTTTGCAGTAGCATCAAGCCCTACAAACCCTACAGAATGAGCCCATATCCAGTTCGAGATGAAAGAAAGGATGCTTATAACGACGACACACGCAAGTGAGAGCCGATCACGTTTGTGTAGGGGTCAGCTGAGCAGCATGTGTGTTCTGCAAACTGTCACCATGACCACGCTTGCAAAGTTAATTGAATGATCATCTAGAAGTAGACATTCTGTGAAGAGTTTGACTTGCTTTTCACATACTGTGACTTAAGTAGCTGGTTTATGTGGTTCCAAATGTATGATGTGGGCTCATTTCTCTTTTGATTAAACAGTTTTGAAGAGTTATTGGACCAACAATATGACTGTTCATCCAGGACTGAGGACTACTATGAAAGGTACCAGTGCTCCCAGAATGGTAAGGATCTAGGAACTGATTGGTGGATTTCTTAGTTTGTTTTACAGATAAACATGTTTGATCCCAGAGGTGAAAACAAATGGGGAGATTTTTAGATTGTGTCGTGTTTTAACTTGACCTTATTGTGACAATCTGATTTTACTGTTTCTGTTTGCAGCACCCACCAAGAATTACACTCCGGCTGACAGGCGCAGCTCATTCTATCAGCAGTTCTACAAACAGATTCAGGAGGAGTATGACAAACAGAGGCCAGCGGACTGTGTCATTTTGTCTGTGACGAAGCAACAAACGTAAGGATTAAATCGAACTGTCCTCCGGGGTAATGCTCAGACTGATTTAAGTATTGTTAGACAACTAAATTGTTTCCCCTGCTTCCTTAATTCGGCACAGTTACTACAGAAAACTGTAAACCGTAATATAATAGTCTCTTAATTATTTCTCCAAATCACAAACTGTTACTGCTACTGTTTTGCAGTGTTTCTGTCTGAATTGTTTGGTCTCTAGATAACCTGGTTTACTAGCTGGTCACAATGCTGCAGCTGGGCAGGGTAATCAGGCCAGTGGTGACTGAACACCAACGATTTCTACAGCAAACATTTTCTAGCTGCTTCTGCTAGTTTAATGTATTCCTTAATTTATTAGCTACTTTCTTCCCCAAGAACATGTTTCTGCTCTACTTTGAACAAAATGAAATAACTTTTTTTTTTTCTTGCAAACTTTAAAACTGAATTGTATGTTTTTTATTTTTCATTATTAACCCTTCTTTTTTTCCAGGGGAAGTTCATTATGTTTCAGTGGGTTATAACAATCTGTATCCGATGGATTGACTGTTCTTGAACGACAGCGGCCATTAATAAAATGAATATGCTGTTCTGTGCTTAAACTGTAATCCTCAAAACTTCACACTGCATTTACATTGGCTTTACACTTGACGCTAATCAAATAAAACCACTGAATGTTTTACCAAAGCGTGCATAACAAATTGGGTCAAATGAACCCATCTTGATTCCTGCATTGGAATTTAATTCTGCCTTCATGTTGACCAGATGTCTGTTTATAAAAAAAGAAACTGGGATTTGACAAACACCTAAATAGTTCCTACTTGATTCTAGTTCCGCTTGGACCCTTACCATTCAAAATGCAATTCAGATACATAAAAGAAAAAAAAAAGTAAATCTCAGTTGTTTAGAAGAGCTTTAAAATGAATCGTATTCTCTCCACATACGTGAGTTAGATTATTTGGCTCAACTTGGCAACCATATTGTCTGTTGCAGAGCTGCATATTTAATCAGCTGCATATTACCTTGAGATTTTTAAACACCCTTTTTTTAATGTACATTAAGAAACGACAAAGAGTTGAGTCCGCCATGTCGGTCACAAATGCTACAAAAGTTCAATATACTTTTTTTTTTTTTCTTCACAATAAATATAAAAAACATAAACTAAGAACAAAGTAAAAAAAATATATATATTAAGCTGAACTTTTCATACATTAACAATTCTTATAAAACATAATTACTCTGTTTTAAAATATTTTGCAACAATCACCCTCATGTCTGTCTAACAACACCTGGTTATAAAACAAACAAACCAACACATTGCCTTCAGATACGCCGTCATGAATCATTAGTGGCATGACTGGCAACTACTGTTTCAATTCTGTGCAAAATAACCCACTCTTTCTTTTCTTTAAGGGATTATGCAAAATCGATAGGCCACCGTTTGCAGAAGCGTGGCCTTGTGGTGGAAATGATATACCTGCACTCGGAATCAGGTCTCACCCGCGCCCTTCAGGATGTCCGAAATGACGGTTCCCCCTTTTGTATTCTCGTCGAGCACTCAAATGTAGCGCTTTCCTCTTGCACCGTAATCATATTTTACGAGTCTCTCAAAAGTAAGTTAACAGTTTCCTACCAAAAAAAAAAGGCAAATAGTGTTAATTCATACACAGTTACCTCTATCCTAAAACCTTTGATTAAATGCAACTGGGTAAACGTATAGATTAAGAACATTTGGCATTTAAGTAGTGCCCTGCTTATGTAAAAGACAGGAAATAATAAAGCTACACAATTGAACTGAAGATAAAATCATTATTTTTTTGTCTGCCCTAGGGATGTTAGTACAGCCAGGTTTAACAAATACACTTCAACTCTCAAAGTAGTGTCTTATTTTAAATAAAAGCCCATGATTCACAAATCTTTTATATAAAGTAAACGATCACACGTCTGGTATTGCTTAATAAGTGCATATTTAGCAGTGATTCGCCCAATATATCCATGTCCAAATGATGCAGACTTTCCAGTTGTTTTCCACATTCATTTGGTAAGTTGCCCTGCTGTAAAAACATAACACATCCATTAATACTCTCCTTTTACAAGTGGTACTTAATGGGAACACATTTACTTTCATTAATAATTTTTACATTCAGCTGCCCCCCCTTAATTTACACACATAATAAATTACATATCTAGCGATTTAATCAGAGATGCATAAAGACTGCAATACACACATTCAAATTACCATTCAGTTCACAATGCAATATCTAGAGTATAAAAAAGATTATGTACAGATTTTTTTTTTAATGCTTAAGTACTTCACATGCTGTTTCTGTCATCAATAAAATATTCAATAAGGATGGATACTGTCCTTACGACTGGGAGTTTCAGATATGATGCCGTCCCACTTCACAAACGGTACATGTGGCATCGACTTCTTATAACCAACAATATAACCGGCAGCAATTGACAGTATTTAAAATCTTAACACCACTGTTTCATATTCTAACCATTTTGACCAGATTGCTGTATTCACTTACCTTTACATCACGATTTCTGTTATTTTATCATGCGTGCTTTTTACTGCGTGCACTGTGTGGGACAAAGTTAATTATTTTAAATCAAACATGCTGACTCCTCGCACGTTTTGATTAAATTGAATCTTTATAGTGCTAGTTTGTCTTCGTTTGAGGAATAAAAAAAAATTCAAGTACATGAGTAAAGGTTTGTAGATGGCATGCAAAAAACAAAACAAAATATGTTCAGATTTTCAGCTTGTGGATTAATTAAACTACCTAACCAAATAACTTCTTGGCCATTTACTGTCAAAACCTTTCACCGCACACATGTAAGTTTCTCTTTCTCTGTTGGGTCCATAAATTAAAATTAATATCGACGTTTTTCCCTACATACATTACCAAAAAAAAAAACATGCGAATTTTAAGGAGCAGCTCCAGAGCGCTCAGCTGGGTCTAGGCGCTGGCCTGCACACTGGATTGCTATATAATAAGAGCTCTCTCCCTTCGGTAGTTCATCGCAACATGCCTTCGGAGCGTGCCATGGACTTTGTGGCCGCGGAGCACGGGCACGTGCAGGCTGAGCGCTCGGAGAAGGAGCGCGAGGAAATCTCCGTGAAGGCAGCGGATCTAGCAGACGACTATCTGGAGCGTGAGAACTGCGACAAGCACAGCCTTCCCCTGAGTACTCGCCACCTCCTCTTCCTGATGAGCGAAGGGAAGCACTTGTACCTGGAAGAGCTGAACACCATCGAGGAGTACGTGAGGACGAGGAAAGAGGAACTCGAAGGTGGGTGTAATAAAAAATACAAATAAATACATGGGATTGTTCAGTAGAGTCCTGCGCACTGCTTTCTAGTGCACAGACAAAGGGGAACTCCACCCAAACTGTGAGACTTAAGCCTATGTTTTTTGAGATTACAATTCATACTTAAGGTTAACTTGTTTAGGTTTTTTTTGTGGCAGCTAAAGCCTTGAGATGCAGTATGTGCTTGCTAGTAGTCTTGATTGGGCTGAGCCGCCTCTTGTTGCAGATATTTGCTGTAGTGAGAGATTAAATGAGTTTCCTCTCTCGATTTGCTCTCATCATGCAGCTGTGCCAGCAGAAAGTGATAATGGATTCAACCCTGGAATGAGGAAACCAGCTCCCGGCGGCCTGAGCAAGCCCCCTCCCCTTCTCCCGACGCCCGGCAGACCCCCGCTCCTGGAGCACCCCTCCCATTCCCAGGCAAAGCCAGTCCTTCTGGGGGACCGAACACCGGGACCCTTGCTCCCAACCCCAGGTCAGCAGCACAGCAGTTCAGTTTGTTTGTTAGTTTTCATATTGAATATTCTCAGTTCATTTCCGAACTTTTTTTTTGTTGAAAATATAGCACAATATGTTACATATCTGTTGTATTGAATAACCTTGTTTGTTTTGTTCTTTTACTCATTAAGTTGCATTTTCAACTTGAAATATAAACACACACCTCTAAAATTGTGCTGTTAAATGTGTGGTAGAAACAGATGAATTCCCTGTGCATCTACCTCAATATGTTTTTGTTTTTTTCCCCCCTCTTTTTCTGTTACACTAGGCTCATACCCCAAATCCAAGCCCCCTCCCCTGCTGTCTATGCACTCACGACCCACGCACGGCCACGGCCCCTTACCACCCTCAAAGCGTCTCTTACTGGGCGATAAACCCGGCCTTCTGCCTACCCCAGGTGAGTATTCATCTGCAGAACAGAGTTATCTGAAACTAACCAGGGGGAGATATGATCTCTTTATTGTATTGATGTGTAATTGATTTGAGACTGTCACTGTAAACACACAAGTAATGCCAGATCTGCATCACCACTGTAAATTGAATGCTTTCACCAAACCTGTGGTAGAAGCTTGTTGTTATGTAGTTCTGCTTTTTACTATTAACATTCAGTTAGAATTTGCATTTTGGTTTCGCTCACTAACAGACTTGGAATGGAATAGCTAATAGGTGCCTTTTACTGATGGACCAGAATAGCCTGTGCTTCCACGTTCCCCAAAATGTATTCATGAACTCGTGTAAGATGCGTGTGCGCGCTCTAACTGGGTGTGTTCGTTTTCCTTTTTCAGGTGGTCCATCCAGACCCAATCAGCAGCGGCGCTAACAGACAGTAGAAGCATACACACCTGGAAATTGCCAAAATCATCAATGCTGCATTGGAAGCAAAGTGTTACAAAAGTGTCACAATTGGGCAGTACATGTACATTCCAGGATCAATGGAATCGTTGCAATCCCTTTGTTACAGTGGAGGCCCCTTTTAGTCTTTAATAGTGTTGACAGTGTTTGTTTATTAGAAACGTAACTGGTTTTTATTTTTTGTATTGGTATTTACTTTGTCCTGGATTTATTTATTTTTTTCCCCACACTTGTGTAAAAATACTATTTTTCCTCCTGCCTTTTGGTTTAGTAAAACAAGCCTATTTTCACAGAGTGTACAAAAAATGTATACTCTGGGATATCCGTCCTTTTCTACAACAAAAAGGCAGAGAATCTCATTTTAAATGGCAGCTTGGTGAATAATATGTATGACAAGTTGTAAAATGGATCTCCTTGAAGCCTGTACTGAAGTTGGGGCTTCAAGTTCAAAGAACCAGATTTCATAAGTCTGAGTTAAATACATTTTTGTTGACGTTTTTAAACCGTGTGCTTCATTGGTCGTCTTTGATTGTGAGGTGCTTTTAGGTCTTTCACACCTCTTAACTAGTTATGTCTGACTATATAAGCACTCCATACACAAAAATAACAAAAGGTGGATTAACCTAATTTTTAGGTGTTCGTTCCATGAAAAGCCATGTGCTTTAACACTCTTGTCCCAAGACTCAATCTTCAATGCATAGTTAATGTATAGCTTGCGAAGTGAACTAGTTCTGTCTATCCAGAAGGGGGTGTAGTTTATCTAAAATCTTAGTGCCAACCAGCACCTATACAAGTAACATTATTCATTGTAAATGGTACTTTTGTGCAATTCTGCAACCTATAGTTTACATTCAGATCTTCCAAGATTATCTTTCAATGGAAGGAAATAAATACCAGAGAGGAATGACAAGGTACCTAATTAAATATCTCTAATAATCTGTGTAATTTAACATTCATTGAATTTTTCTAGACTTCTGTAACACCAGATTTCACAAAGGTGCCAGGAACTCCAGCAGTGAAGAGTTCTCATTAAAATGTATGAATTTTCCTGCAGTTTAAAGTTTTTTTATTGCTTTGTGTTGCTGTTCTTGTACAACAAACTGGTGCATGTATTCCCCATTTTACTTACAAAGACATCGTTCTGTACTTGGTACAGTTTAGTCTGGGCATCTGTTATAAATAATGATTAATACAGAATGCCTATACGTTTTGTTATAAGAGGTGTTTATGGACAAGGGATTATTAAGGTATATGCAGCAGTTCAAGAGATTTAAAGGGATTCTAGACTGCGTACACTTACAAATACCATACTGGTCCCTTCGTTACAAAAACACCATTGCAGCTTGAGAGAGGCTGTTGGCTTTTGAGTGGAGACAGACTGAGTTGGAAGTTTGAGTGGCGACAGACACTGAATTGGAAGTTGTGTGTATATCTGTGTGTGTGTGAATGTGTCTAAGAAGCAAGAGTATTTCTGTAGATGTGCATATTTCTGAAACCTTGGTGCCATTGCTTCACTTTCTTCCCCCGTTGTTGGGTGCAAAAATGAATAAATGTGAAAGTTTGTTTTTCTAGCGCTTTTAACTGGGCTATTCAACATTCATGATATGCAGGGCTGATTTGAAAGCTCCAAACACAATGGGTTTTAATTAGGTTAAGTTTGTCTGCCACAGATAACATTTCTCTTTCTGTTGAGAATAAAACAAATTGCTGGCACTAATGCCCATTTAATGTACCTCTTTCTATTATGGATGGTAGAAATTATAAAAAGTGCCCTGCAGGGAGCTAATGGTATGGGAGTTGGGGTATTGTCAGCGCTTATCACAAGTCATTTCACTGGAGCGCCGGTATTCCTTTTAAATGCAATTGCCGTATCCTTTCAGACATTCACACTGTGCAAAACCAGTACCGCCGTTTCACAGACTAGGCCCCAGAACAAAAGCTTCTCTTGAATTAGTCTGATTACTTGAAACATGGGGGCTTGATTCATTGGTGAATTAAATTTAGAGAAAGCAGGGCCATTTGCAGTCAAGGCCGTGTTTTTTTTACATGCAAGACACAGAAAGTAAAATTCACATAACTAGGCTGGAGGCAGGCTTGGTACCCGTTCACCATCCCTCACACAGACTGGCTATTTTTATAGAGACTGAAAACGAGGAAATCAGAAAGGCTGTTAATGTCCCTGGACTCCATTGGGTGCGTTTGTGTGCTTGTGCGGATTGAGAATGGAAGATATTAGTTCAGCAGTAGCGCATATCAAAGGTGAGGTCAAGACCATTCTATTTATTGAAAAGTTGTAATTGGATGGTTTGTGCAATATGTCATACAATAGCTCAAACTGCTGAGCAATGGTAGTCTTATAGGGTCAGACTGCAATGCAATGGTAGTCTTATTAAGCCTGGAACGGGTCAAACTGCTGAGCAACAAGAGTCAAATTGTGCATCTATTATAGCTTAAAATGGCTCCTACTGCTCTGTAATGGGAGTTATTTCTATGCCTGCTATTACTACCACCTGCACTGGGGCCATGTTATCATTTTAATAAATTGAATCCATTCACAAATCCATTGTTTAGAAGCAAAGCAAACAGAAGCAGACATGTGGCCTCATCCTGTTCAGCAGTACAGTATTTAATTCACAGTTCTGTCTAATTATTATATATATATATAAAAATAGCTTATCTAGGACAAAACCAATGAGATGTAACATTGCCTTTAGAGGGGGGACCAGGTGGTATTGGCAGCAGCTCAATAAAACGGATGTGCTGAAGGCTACATAAATATAATACGAGTACAAGCGTGGTGCCTGTTTGGGACAATGAACAGCTTGTCATGAAGGTGCCCTGCGTGAAAATAAAGAATATATCACGACCAGGGTGTTCTGGAACTCCCGTGATCCCTCCTCTTCTCCAGAGCAGATTAGAATATCACAGAGTAATCATGACCAGGGTGTTCTGGAACTCCCGATGTCCCCCCTCTTCTCCAGAGCAGATTAGAATATCACAGAGTAATCATGACCAGGGTGTTCTGGAACTCCCGATGTCCCTCCTCTTCTCCAGAGCAGATTAGAATATCACAGAGTAATCATGACCAGGGTGTTCTGGAATTCCCGTGATCCCTCCTCTTCTCCAGAGCAGATTAGAATATCACAGAGTAATCATGACCAGGGTGTTCTGGAACTCCCGTGATCCCTCCTCTTCTCCAGAGCAGATTAGAATATCACAGAGTAATCATGACCAGGGTGTTCTGGAACTCCCGATGTCCCTCCTCTTCTCCAGAGCAGATTAGAATATCACAGAGTAATCATGACCAGGGTGTTCTGGAACTCCCGATGTCCCTCCTCTTCTCCAGAGCAGATTAGAATATCACAGAGTAATCATGACCAGGGTGTTCTGGAACTCCCGTGATCCCTCCTCTTCTCCAGAGCAGATTAGAATATCACAGAGTAATCATGACCAGGGTGTTCTGGAACTCCCGTGATCCCTCCTCTTCTCCAGAGCAGATTAGAATATCACAGAGTAATCATGACCAGGGTGTTCTGGAACTCCCGATGTCCCTCCTCTTCTCCAGAGCAGATTAGAATATCACAGAGTAATCATGACCAGGGTGTTCTGGAACTCCCGATGTCCCTCCTCTTCTCCAGAGCAGATTAGAATATCACAGAGTAATCATGACCAGGGTGTTCTGGAACTCCCGTGATCCCTCCTCTTCTCCAGAGCAGATTAGAATATCACAGAGTAATCATGACCAGGGTGTTCTAGAACTCCTGCTGTCCCTCCTCTTCTCCTGCTCTCCACAGAGACAGCACATTTGAAAAGACCTGCACAGGAGGTCAGTCTAAATAAGAGCAGCAGAGGTGCCGGACTCCCCTGCGGGGGTCATTTTAAAACACCCTCTGGCTCTCTGCAGGGGAGCGAGCTGAAATTGCACGACACCCTGGAGCTCGGCTCGGCATTCCCAGTTAACTGTTTAACCGTCAGCTCTGTGCTGGACTCTAACAGTTACAGTGTTCGGTGTATTTGTGTCACACTGGTTGCACACTCTGCACACACACAGACACGGTGACCACCAAACAAACTTCAGCATGAGCCCAAGTACCAACTTTGCACCATTCTAAAGGAAAAAATAAACTCTTAGTACATTGCCTGCATATTGATGTATAGCAGATTTACAAGTTACACCAACACCACTGCACAGTATCACAATGGAATTAACCATGTAGCACAGGGAGTAATAAAGGGACATTTCAGGTCAAGAAGACAGACAGCCCAGGGATGGAAATAAGACTCCTGTTTCATAGCAGTTTCATCCATTCCAGGTTTTACTAGAAGCTTGATTGGCCACAGTGTAATAAGAAGTGTATAGGTAATAAGCACAGGTGTGTCTTATTATTGAACTCATAGTGAAACCAGGGATGGATTTAACTGCTATGAAACCGGAGTCTTATTTCTATCCCTGCAGCCATTCACTGTGTGGAGCTCAACGAACAAGAACTAGCAAGGTGACCTGGACTTGCTGACTGAATACAAAAACAATTTCAATGAAGGGATATTGAACGAGTGCTAAGCAAGCTTTTAAAAGGGCAGCAGTGTGGAGTAGTGGTTAGGGCTCTGGACTCTTGACCGGAGGGTTGTGGGTTCAATCCCTGGTGGGTGACACTGCTGCTGTACCCTTGAGCAAGGTACTTTACCTAGATTGCTCCAGTAAAAAACCCAACTGTATAAATGGGTAATTGTATGTAAAAAGAATGTGCAAAAAAGAATGTAATTGTATGTAAAAATAATGTGATATCTTGTAACAATTGTAAGTCGCCCTGGATAAGGGCGTCTGCTAAGAAATAAATAATAATAAAATCGGTTTCCTTCCCTCTTATAAAACAGTGTGCAAAACCTGTATTTCAGGTTCTTAAAGAATCATTATGCCGTCTCTCTGACCTTCCATTTCTACACCAAAACCACAGGATGAAATGCCCCCCCCCCCCCCCAATTAACAAACTGGTTCCAGGGAAGTGGTGCGGTTTGAATAAGTACCCCTTTGAAAATGTTTTTCATATGCAGGACAATGTACTGCATGTAGGCCTATCTAATAACACGTTTAACATGGCATTGCCAAATCAGTGTGTCTAAAAAATAACTGACACAACAGAACTATGTACTATAACAAGATAAGACCACCGCACATAACCACGTACTTACTGGGCTGCCCGCGTCCCTTAAAAAAAGAAGTGAATTAATCTCAATAAAAGGACGACAACAACAACATGACCGCGGTTATCTGCACCCTGCGAGCTTACAACAGCGTGGCTTTCAAACTTCTGCTTCATCTGAACACAGAAACATCTATTGCGTGCAGAAAGAAACACAAATGAACAGCGGGCTTTACTTTTGGCGACAGATAAACAAAAGCTATGATTTATGAAGAAGAAGAAGAAAAAAAAACATGACCTAATATAAAGTTCAAGATTAAAACAAAGCACTGCTGCTGTACAAACGGGGGTACAGGACAGCAGAGGAGGAAGAAGAAGAAAAAAAAAACTAGCGAGAATCCAGTCCGTCTTGTTTTGTGTGTGCGCGGCGATGCTGTTCAGAGCTCCGCGTTTTGGCCCTGATCGGAGCTGAAGTTGAGCTGTAGTTTCCATGGCTGTCCATGGCTCGGTGCTGTTGGCTCTCTCTGTGTCTGCTCAACCCAGGCTGTGCGGAGCTCCCTGCGGGATCACAGCGCTCCCCCGCCGGGACTCCACTCTCACATCCTCCTGCTGGGACTCGGCTACATTTCCAGCCAAGCCTGGCTTTATTATGTGTGTCTGCACTGCAGCCCAGCCAGCAGTTAGATCAGGAGGCGGAGGGAAGACGAGAGCCAGGACAAAGAAAAAGGGAGAGAGAGGCTAGCAATCGCAAACATTTCGAAAAACAATCATATTAAATGCAAGGCAAGACATGCTGGTCAAAATACCAATACCAGGCGCACCGTGTGAGATATAACGCACCAGGGAGATAGCCCAATGCAACCGGGACCACCGCAAAAATAAACGATACTGTTTCGATAACTACACCACGAGAGAACCACAGGCAAGCTTCTAGCAAGGAAAAAAAAACGAAGATCAAGCTTGCGGAAACAGAATTGTATCGCTGTTTAATTAAGGTAATGTGATTACTGAAGCGTATTGGCACCTATTTCTGCGGACGACCAGGTGTGAGAGATTGCCGTAATTTGGCACCCGCAAGTGGGTTGTGCAACTCGGGCTCGCTCGCTGAGACGGTGCACCAGTGGCGTCCGCTCGCACTCTCCTCGTACAAACAATAGACCCGGCTTGTTACGGGCTCGGAAATCTACTAAGTTATCTTGTGAAATCTACAGGTTGATCTACTGCAGTTGTGCGAAGAAGTTGAAGGGGAAACATCTGAGGAAAAGACTTCCCGTTTTGTTTGTTTGTTTCACGAGCAAGGTTTTGTGAAGTGCTACAGGACTTACAGCTCCAGGCTTACGTTGTCGCATTGCAACAGGCAAAAAACAAACTAAAAGAAGAAAAACTGATGTGCATGATTTCATAATCGCAAAAGACAAAGCGCTCAGAGGGGAAAAGGACACAACCTGGCAATGTCCCGACGAAAGCAGGCCAAGCCGCGCTCCGTTAAAGGTAAGCGGACCCCCCTCTCTTATTTCTTGAATGTGTTTCAACGGCAAGCATGATCTCCAGCGTGACCAATCAGATTTCCTGGAGAAGCTCGGCGGGTATTGTGAAATCCAAAGCGGTGTAATGTGTCTTAGTTCAGGATTGTGGGTATTGTTGAGGGGCCATCAAAAGCAACATGGGAGGCGGGAAGGATGAAATGATATTTATATATATATATATATATATATATATATATATATATATATATATGTGTGTGTGTGTATATATATTCTAATATAATATGAACGAACACTTTTAATTAGTTATGTTATTTTTTGCCCATGCTGTATATTTTTCGCACAGCAATTACGTATGTATGCATGCGTGTGTATATATTACAAACTATAACCTGTTTTTATAAACTGTAGACAGTAATGTAACAACAAAACAAAACAAAACAAAAAACAACTTGCTGCCCTGTGTTGCGTGTGTTTTTAAAACAGATCTGCTTTTATCCAAGACTATGAAATTAATCACTGTAGCTCATTTCAAGATATAGCGGATACATAGTTCTCCTGTGTTTTATTTTCTTAATATATCATTTCTATGTAAAGTTTGACCATGCATGTCAAACCCGTTTATTATTATTATTATTATTATTATTGTAAGTGGAGGACATCTGATATTTTTGGCTCATGTAAAGTGTTCCGAGCTCACACAGTAAACCACGTTTGCATTGGCAGCCAATTCATTATTACAGATTGCATTTTGAAATAGACGCGCATCACTAGACACATTCACGGCGCCTGTCTCGATGTGGTTTTGATCAATCAATCCGTCTTACCCAGCCAGGGCTATCATGTTTACTGACGTTGTGTTGGGAAGGGACTAATTACAGACTCCAACTGGTACTTTAAATAATAATAAGAATAAGAATACATAAGCAGATAGCCTCTTCGTGTTACCTGCCCTAGGGCTCGTAACTATGTCGTGTTTAGTGTAAGCAATCAGGAGTCTTATTGCATGCTCATGCTTGCGTGTACTTTCTGTTCAGCGCCGTCCTGCCCGCACAGTTTATCACCGAGTGCTATATTTTCGCGAGCCATCCAGACATAACGAAGGGCATCAACTTGAGTTTTTTTTTTTAGAACTGGGTGTTCGCTCCATCTTCAACTCCAATGTAAGCACCACCTTGTAAACTCGTTGTATTAGATAGGGACGCCTCCTCAAACTCGGACTGTCGGCTCTTCGTGTTCCACGCTTGGAACCTCTTTGATATAAAACAGCAATCACGTGGGCCATCATTTCAGACCCACGGCAAAGCATCAGACTGGTTTTAATTGAGTACATTTTACAAAAAGAATCACTTTTATAAATACACTTTTTATAAGCGTATACTTTATTATGAATGCTATTTTATAACATGTCTTTTTCCCCTCACTTCGGCTTTGATAGAATAACAAAGTTATGACATACCGATAATCCGGTAATAAATATTGATGCCAGCCTCGCTAAACCTCTGTATAACATCTGGGTAGACGTCGGGACAGCTGCATTGCAGAAACACAGGAATGCGATTTAATAACTCTTACGCACAACATCACGACAACGTGTTATCGGATATAACATGCTTTTGTGTTTTCGCTTTTTGAAAAATACTGTCGCTCATAGAATATGCATGCATGAATTTCACCAAGTCGAGTCTACAGCCAAGTAAAATGAGAATCTGCAAAACTAATAACATCACTAACCCTCTCAAGGCCAGCTTGTAACGCGCAGCGTGAGCGGCTGATGGTCCCGCTTTGTTTACAGTATAGTTAAAAATAACAGCGTCCAATCCTTGAATTGGGTTCATTTACTCGCTCCCCCGATGAACCCATCACTACAGAACACTTCGTGTTTTCTGCGGGCATTTTAACTGAAAGCACAAGGTTGTTAACTAGAAACCCTCGAGCAGGGATTGCTGTGGTATTTTGCACAGTGTCAGCCTCTCTCGCTAATTTCAATATGATTTCTTGTGTTACCGAGGAGTTTATTTTGCATAAAAAATATCCAAGATTATATTTATATGGATTATTATTATTATTATTATTATTATTATTATTATATAAAACAATATTAATCATAGTTCCTCAAAAAACAACGAATTGTTGGATAATTCACAGAATATGGTGATATTTTAGTTTTGGGGGTTATGGCATATTAAACTGCATATGTTATTTGTATTATCACTCTGTAATAAGAATACAATGTGGCGTATTATTAATGCTTAAATGCAGGAGCACAAGCCCAAGTTTTTCAAATCGGCTGCCTGTAGATGTTGTTCACGTAGTAGAAGCAGTCAGGGTAAGTTGTCTTTTTAAGAGATCTTGTTTTTCAATGCTGCTGTAAAATGGTTGGCGTACATGATGCCGTTATCTCTGTTGACATGCCATCCAGGCTGAGCGAGTTCTTAGCCGCTGGCACATGCCGCCGCTTCTATGGGCATAACTGCGGCCTCATGGGTTCGCTTTACCCTTGCACGGCCGAGCAGCCATTGAAGCTAATCCGTCCTAAAGTAATACCGGGTTCCCTGCACAGCCCCGCGCTCTGAAGCGTTCAGTGCAGCCGCTGAACTGTGCCATTCCACACAAGAACGCGCCCTAGAGCACAGCTTAGCTTAGTGTAGCAGCCTACCAATAAAGAAAGGGCAAACATACATGTAGAGAGATAGAATAATGGATTTCAGGAATGTATCATTAAAACGCAATATACTGTCTGCAGGCCTACAGTAATGCCATCAAATGGAGATGATTTGCATGAATCCCAGTCAGATCCTCAATTGAAGTTTTGTTTTTGCTACACACACATATAATATAGTTTACCTTTTTAAACTTTAGAGTTTATGCATTTCAAAAACATTGTTACATAGAGTAGTAAAAAGCAGGAATGCATTAGTGGAGAGCTGCTGTGTTTGTGTAAGGTTATACACAAGCTGTGGTGAAATTAAATTGCATGGAGGGGTTCTGTGACATCATGGACCACAAGAGGAAAGCTTGGATGATTGAAAACTCTTAAAGAAAGCCCTCAATCTCTAGTTGAAAGCAGTGCATGCTGAAGAGTTTTGAGTTTCAAAGCTGCCCAATGCAATTCGAGTAGGTTCCTGTTGCATTCTAGAATAGTTTGCCATTGGTCATTCTAGAATGGGTGCTTCTGAACATTCTTTAAGGTAGTTACTTGGTCAGTGGAAATTCAGTGGTTCTATTAGAACACCAGATAGTATTCTTGCCTTTTGAAATTGCATGCTCTTCATGGTTCCGTTGGTCCCATATTACATTTTAGTTTGCTGTAATTACAAGACGTCTTTCTTTCACTTCAGTTGTTATTCCACCAGGTCATAAGCTTGGCCATCAACAAGAGCCTGGTATATTGGGGAGTGGCATCTCTTCCAGTACTCCCCATCTAGCAACTGCTTGCAGTGCCCCCTATTGGGAGGAGACTTGCTTTTTTGTGTTTGACGACTGTGTTGTCACTCTGTAGAGGACATCATGGTGTTTCTTTTAGGGGTGGTGGATGTTGCGTTTTCATTGTGGATGAATGTAATTATACTCACAACTATTAAGCCCTTTACAATGTACCTGTGTGTGTGTGTGTGTGTGCTTTTCCCTTTACCTGTGCAGCGTGGAAGTGAGAGTGCTGGAGCCCCCGAATCAGATGCCTGCTGGAGATGCTGGCAGGGAAGAAACTAAGCAATATATAAAGTGGTCCAATTCAGACAAGTCCAATAAAAACACACCGGGATGGAAATAACTCTTCTGTTGCACAGCAGTTTCACCTATTCCAGTGGTTACTACCAGCTTGATTAGCCAGTGTGTATACAGTAGGTAACAAGCTCAGGCGTGTCTTAGTAAACTCATAGTAAAATCACAAATGGATCAAAGTGCTATTGTCATAAACGTATGCTGTGGACCAATACAATAAAAAAAAATAAGATTCATATTTTCACTTTTAAAATGATTTTTTTTAAATCTTTGGGTTGGATTATTGTGCATTTTTGCATCAAGGCGCTTCTTAATTCAAAATGAGTATTTGCTAAATCTCGGTGCTGGTGCAGTACTTTGTAGGGAAACAAAACGAGCAGAAGCCTGCAATGATGTAGTATCTGTCACTCATGAAAAGCTGTCAGTGTTCTCCTTTGTAACCTCTGGTAATGCGTTCTTACTTTGGAAATTCGTCACATCTGCCATCCAGCGAAGTGCATCCTTTCTAAGGACATCAAGTCAAACGCACACTCTGAAAATGATGTAGGAATCAGCTTTGACAGGTGTCACTCCAAGACTGGTATCCGTTCGAATCCTGGCCGATGGTACTACTTAGTGTAGGCCAATACTTAGCGTAGGCCTACTGTAGCACTCGGAACATTTCACAAAAAAAAGATTAGCTTTGAAAAATGAATTATTAAAAAAAAAAAAAAAAAAAACACCAAGCAGACAATTCTGTCTTAAGCTGCCAGCTTTCCTCTATGATATATGGCAGCTATAATCACAAATAAGAGAGATCACGTCTAATTATTTCTTAGTGCAGCTGTCCCGGTGGTGCTGTCAGACTCTCCTTTGTACGAGGTTACTATTGTCGATAGAAAGTTTCGAGGAACAATTCTACCTGTACAGTTTGTGTCCGAGCCAGCAGCCACACGCCCCACGTAATTATTTTGTGCAGTTGCTCCTATAAAAAGCTCGTCTCTGTCGCTCTTTGTCCTAGACGCGGTTGCCAGCTACTGTTGGCAGTTGTCTAGCAGGTAGCATGTCTTGGTACCTGTCGCCCGATGAGCTGGTTTGATTCGAGCATCACGTGAAAATCACGGCTGCCCTTTGTGCTGATTGATGTCGGGGATGAAAGCGTGGCAGCAATCGCCATTTGAAGGCTATTGTATTGCCAGCTCGGGCAGTCTGCTGGAGGCATTGCAGTCCAAAGCGCTCTGAATTTGTGCGGCGAAAACACTGCCGTCGACTCTGTGTTCTCCTGATTTTTCTGTGGCGCGGGTCGCAATGTCAATTACACAATGTCAGAGCCCAGTAACGTAGTATTATTTATTTTTAAAGGCGTGAAGCTGTCCTTTTTTTATTTTGTGCCGCTAAAGTTGCAATCAGAGATAGGGGAGTCGGTTTTATTATCATGTAAAGAATAGCCACATGCTATTACGTCGGAGGTTAAAACCTGATTTGTTTGAGGATTTCAGACGGTCTCCTTGAAAGGTTCGTTGTTGACCCCTGCTAGATTGGCCATGCATTTGAAATGCAAGCAGCTGGTTAGTTAAAATGTACACGTTAAACCAGGAGCATTGACTATCGCAGCAACAAGCAATTGTGCTCGTATTAAAAATGACATTTACAGGTTAAACAAAATCACACACACACAAAACGTATATACACACGTACAAAAAATGATTGCTTTTGATTTACATTTATATATTTTTGGGACATTAGGCCATAATCCATAAAAGATAGACATGTCAGTGCTTGATATTGCGTTATGTACAAACAGAATAATATATCCTGTCTCATTAAGGATTCTCCTTGTCTCAGCGTCCTGCAATAAGCCGTTTTATGTCAATATATGTATATTACATACCTGTCTTAAATCCTTATTTTTCTGTTTAAAATAGTGCTATTTATTACCATCAGCACGTTGCGTGTGTGTGCGCGTCGGTGCACTGTATAAAATGTCAGTGGTCTGTTTGCTGAACTCCTAAACTGTGCGCGGAAGGAGTTGAAGCCAGTCGGAAAGGATGCGTTTTGCCACGGGCCGGTTGAGTGATCGCTGCTCGAGAATGCTCGTTCACCGGGCTCCGTGGGCCGGTATCGCGGCAGGTGCTGTCCTCGTGTTCGCAGGGGAAGGCTCCGGGACCCAGCTTCTCTCTACACTCGGGTTCCTTAACGCGTTTCTGAAAAAAGAAAGTGATTTCCGAGGTTAATCTTTCTATCTGAGTAAGCTCAGGAATGCAGTCGTGAAATACAGCCCTTAGTATTCTGATACGAGTACACTGTAGGAATGGACTCTTACTACCTTCTCTGTATCGATATAATACTATTGAAGTGTGGATCACCTTCAAATAGAGCGTTATGATGATTATATATATATATATGTAGATATATATAGATATAAAATAATATACTGGTAAAAACATCTCCATTGCGCCCTGCAGCGCTCTTCAAATAACCTGTTGGATCTGAAAGGGTTAACCGCCTCCTAAAATAATTTTAATGTTTGGGTTTTTTTTTTCTTTGGGGAATTTAGCACAGTGGAGGGATTTGCAAAAAAAAAAAATACAACAAGCCTTTTATTTCTTGTTTCCTGTACTGGTCGGTCTTCTTTAATCAATGCTTTTATACCTTCATCAAACAGAAAGAATCAACACTGAGGTGGAGGTCTGGAAAAGGGCATACGAAATAAAGGGGCTGCAGCACAGTTCTGTCTTTGAGGAAAAGTTCTTTAAAAATGTAGACCTTTCGTCAGCTTAGCTGGAGTTTTCAGTAAGTAGACCTGTGATGGAGCTGACAGCTATCCCTGGTCAGCAAGGAAGGTGCTGAGAAACCAGCTAGATAGTCTATTATAGGCATGAATGGGTTAACTAAAGTAATTTTTTTTTTTTCCGGTCATTATCTGTGTGATTCTTTATGGGACTATTTTCCATGGAAGGGTACCCAACGAATCTAGGCTTTAAAGTGTTGTTTTAAAGTAAATGCTGATAAAAATCGGCTTGTAGTTGCGCTAGTGCTCTCTCAGCGAAGGCTCTGCTCTTGTGGTAGTTGACCTGGACGTTCGTCAACGCGCTCGCCTCTCGGGACGCACACGGCAGAGCCTTCATCGACGAGCACTATCACTTACATGAAACTCAGAAGGCTTCACTAAAGAGCTCCTGTAGTACATGCACCTTGTAGTTGTTGTTTTTTTTTTGCTAGTTCTTCAGCATTAGCAGTTTGTTTCACTTTACCAAAAAATGAATTGTTCAAACTCTGAGTGTGGCCTGGTACGCTGTTTAAACAGAAATTGCAGATGATATTTACCAGACGTTCTTCGGTGGAGTACCATAGTGTTTTGTTGCCCTAGTGCCTAATCAAATCTGTGTGAAGTAAATAAGACTGACCGGTACTTCCGACTGAATATCCTGCTCCTGCTGATCAGGGAATGCTTGTTAAAGCCTGTATTCAGTATGTACTCCGTATTCTCTGTCTGGATTCTCTCCATGTCTCTGTAGGTCACAGGGATTGTTTTTCATGTGAGAGGAAGACGTGTTTCTTCTGTATAGTCACGCCAGAGAGCAGAGTACAAGTCCGATGTCGTCATGCGATTGAACCCTCTTCTCTGCGTTATTGGAATGGAAGGCGGCCTGGCGTCTTGCAGAGATGGGATCTAACTAGCTCTGTCATTTTTCTTTATGTTCATTTTATTTACTGGATATGAATCTAGAGATTAAGGGACTGCAAATTCAGTTTATATGGAGGCATTCAGATGTGTTTTTGTTTAACACTATTGGGACCTGTTAAAATAAAATGATTTTGTTGCAATTTTCTCCCAATCCATGGGGAGCAAAAGGCAGAAAGAAATTAAACAAACACAAAAATCTCCATTTCACCCTGAGCTTTCCTCAGGAAATACATTCCGACGAGAACAAAGAAGTGCCCGATTCTGGGCCAAAGTATTGTGTGTGTGTGTGTGTGTGCGTGCGTGCGTGCGTGCGTGCGTGCGTGCGTGTGTGTGCGTGCGCGTGCGCGTGTGTGTTAGTTAATCACCTTTTGTTTTTGCTGCCACACGTGGCTTCGTTCTAGTGTCCCTGCATTGACGTGAACACTGTCCTGTCTGTTGTCCTCAGCATGTGCTAAAATAAACCACAAAATCACAAGTGGTGAAAAAGCAACCAGTCAAAATACTTCAGTAGTGCAGACCCCGGGGTTGATGTCCAGAAGCTGTCTGAATGAACTGGAGATGTGCCCCTCACCACTTCATTAAGGACAAGGGGAAACATCTGGACAGTGTTGCTGTCGTGTTGGGGCTTCAGCTAGAATGGTTCATAAACTGAACATACAGGAGTAACAAAGATGCATTTCATTTATTGGGCAAACATTGCTTATTGAAAGTGTACTGGACTCTGCACACAAGTCACTTAGGTGGCCCTCCAGGTCTTTGACCATGTCTGGAGTGTGTAACCCTGTAAACCCTGTAACCCAGCAACATACTGCTGGGTCGTACACTTTTTTTTATACCTGTTTTTTTCAGAAATTGATCCCTGTTTGGGATCTAAAGTACAGATGTGCACGTCCTTAAATGTTGGTGTGTGTGTGTGTGTGTGTGCGTGTGTGTGTGTGTGTGTGTGTGTGTGTGTGTGTGTGTGTGTGTGTGTGTGTATACAAGTAACTACAGAAGGTGTCGGCATCTTCTGACAAAACTAGGACTAAGCACTTTCTGAAAGGACCAGACTCGATGACCAAGACAATGGTGTTTTGAAATGTGCTGCTGCTTAATTTTTATTCAGCAGCACAAGCATTTCCAGCATTGGGAATGTACACAGTACATCAAAGCTATTGCTGCTGCTTGAGTTTTAACTGTAAAAGATCATCAATCAGGGCCGCAGAAGCGCTTGTTTGATCGTGTTGAACGCAGGGCAGTCAGGTGGCTTTGAGGTTTCTACTTCTCTAATGTGGCTTCAATCAGATCTACAAACAGCACCTAGTCTGGCTCTGCATTGGATTTTAAATGCATCTCTTCGCTGCCCCAATCTTTGAGAGTTCTCAAAGAAGGCTATCTGTGCATATCTAATTCATAATATTACAGGTTTTGCATGATTTAATTAGAGGCTCTAAATCGTTAAATTAACTGTTCTGATGTCTCTTGCTCGTTTTACGGTCTTTTTCAATTCCTGAAGTGTCTGAAATCTCTCACTGCTGATGGTTTTTACCCTGTGCCTAATAATAGTGAGCGCAGTGGACGCCCCTCCCTGCGCTGCATTGTGCTTGTCATGAGCCGCACACATTAAATTCCAGCTGTCTTCATTTCTCAGTTGAGTTGTTGTGGATGAAATTTTGCTTCTGGTAGAAGTGTTTATTCTTCACAAAAAAACGTGGTGGGTCTCATTCCTTTATAAATTTGGAAAAAGATCCAGGGAGTGGGCTACCGAATCCTGGAGCAGTCCCATCCTGGAGTTCACGCCCCACTGTGTCATTTCAGCAGTGCTGATGTATTCACTTACTGTATTGCAAGATCACATGCCATTGATATGATAAACCTTACTGGACTAATGTTTATGTGTGGTGTTGTTGTTGTTATTATTATTATTATTATTATTATTATTATTATTATTATTATTATTATTATTCATTCAAGACCATAGTGCTGTGGCCAACAGGATATTCTTGAGACTGTGAATCCTTCACCCCCTTTTTGTACACCCCTTTTAAGATTATAATATTTAGGCTTGTTTATTGTGTGAATCTTTTCTGAAACTGAATGTAAGCCTCCTATATACTTATTTTATCTGCTCTGTGTTTCCTTTTTGTATTGTATTAATTTCCGATTTTAGCAAGGCAATATAAACACTGATAGAAGTATCTGGTTGATCCTTGTTGCTGAGGAGTGTGTGCTGTCTGAGGCAGGGGAAGGCTGGGGGAGTGTGCTGTGTCTCGGGCAGGGGAAGGCTAGGGGGGGGGAGTGTGCTGTGTCTTGGGCAGGGGAAGGCTGGGTGAATGACAGTCCCGGTCTGTGTGAGGAAGCTGCCTGCCCCTTCCCATGTGCCAGGACCAGCAGGCTGTGCCAGGTAGTGACACCCTTTATGCTGCCATCCAAAGCCTGATTGGACACAGTGACCCATTTCTGAGATGAGAAATCCTTCACTGGCAGCTGACTGTGCCAGGGGTCCACAGTGCACAGGGATACTGTGCACTGCTTACTTTTAGTTGTATTTTGCTGTCCCTCCATGTTGAAGCAGCTGGTGCTTGCAGGTAGTGTTGCTGTCGTGGAGGTGGGGGACGGGGGATGAGTGAATGTCTTGATTCATGAAGTGGAGTTTTGCTTGTGGATGGACGGTAACGTGATAGCTAGGGGGGCTGGTTTGAAAAACTGCTGTGGCATCCTGCTGTCATCAGTGGCATAGTGTTTCACAAAACTAAGGGTGTGTCTTTCTCGCGCGCACACACACACACACACACACACACACAACTATTCCTAGAATTGTGGAGAAAAAAATTGTCACCTTCTGATTTTATGGTTTTATTTCCTATTAATACTTAACGAGAGAAGTGTGTTTTCAAGTGTGTTGTGTCCTTGTTTTGTCTAAGCGTATATCCACCAGCTACAGACCCAGCCAGTGCATGCAGACAGTTTCAGAGCACCAAATCGGATCAGAGAACAGTGTAGCAAGTTGAACCATTCCAGGTTTTGATTTACCTGCAGAAGCTGAAATGACTCCTTATGCAACGGGAGCCTTAAATGATACATACCCTGCAAGTACTGTATATTCATCAGCTCCTCTTGAAGGTGCTATTGTAACCTTTGATTGCATAGAAGAATTTGGTTTATGTGATGCAGACAGGTGTATGGAGTTGTTGAATGGAGTGATGTCATGCCTGAGGAGGCTTTACCTTGTGAGGCGTGTACAGTAAGCTCCTGCTAGCTGGAAAACCAAAGGAAGTTGTCACATCCTGAGTGTCTTGGCAACACTGGTCCTGTGAGGTGGTGAGCGATTCAACAAGGGAGTCGCTCTGGCATGAATCATTGAAATACTGTCGCTATTAAAAGCCCACAAGTAATACCTGGTAAGTGTGGCTTTTATCTTCACTACAATTATTAACTAGGAAATTAATCCTTTTTTAAAAAAACAAAACAAACATTTTTAATGTGTGTGTTTTTTTTTTATTAGCTCTGTCAATTTTAAATATAGGATGATGATCTTGGTGACCAGGGACAAGCTGACATTTAACACAAAGGGAGCAAGTTGACAGTAAAGAGACCAATAAATGTCAAAGGATAGGAAAGGACAGGAAAGGGAAGGAAAGGAAAGTAGAGAGTGTAAGTCAGCGCAGGGTCTGAATGCAGATTGCATGGAACTGAAAATCATGCTCTCCTGAAGCTTGACTGGGTCGGCACAGAGTCAAGTGCTCCTTCCCTCCCTCACCCCCTAAGATTAATGATGGACCCCCCCAGTCCAGGGCTGGCTTGAGGCATGTAGACTGAATTAGAAGTGCTCCACAGCCCCCTGAAAGAAAAGGTGATCCCTCCGGTCTAGGGCACTTATGGGCAAAGAATTCGAACAGTGATTCTCCACCCCGGTCATGCAATACCACTAAGGTGCTTGTCTCTTTGGACCAAGGCCTAATTTATTACTTTTCAAGCGGCATTGGTTTGCAAACGAGGTGACTTAAACCCATCTTGCTTCAGCGATTTGCTCGAGGTCTTCTGATGTAACAAAACAGATACACCCAGTTCCCTGTTGAGAAAGTACCCCCACCCCTGCTCCTGAACTCAGGCCCGCTTTCTGATCTGAGAGGCATCCTGTCCCTGTCCCTCATCTGCTCACATAGCATTATTGATCCTGTCCGCCTCACTGCAGCAGGAGAGCTTTAATATACATGGATAGAAATGTATACTGCATTATACATTAGTTTAGCGAAAGTCACAAATCTTGACAATGATAATATCTGGGCATTCTACAAAATAAAATCAAGCCTTTTTATTTTCAGGACCCTTACCAGACACTACCATTTTAGTCCAGGTTGTGGACTTTCTCTTAACTAAGAATTTGAGTGACATTCTATACTTTGCAGCTGTGTACGGTATGTTATTGGGTATCACAGCTGATGAAGGTGAAACCCTGGGTTTAAACTGCCCTTCGCTCCCTCGTTTGTGTGCTCTCTGGTGAGTGCTCTGCGGTCAGCAGGTCAGGCCACTCTGTGTATCCGGTGCAGTCCCTTCTCTGAGATTCCTCTGCCTTGCTCTTCCGTGACACGATTTAAGTTGTGAGGTGATGAACATATATTGGGCAGACAACATGCCATACATGGGTAGCTCCGATCATGAAACGGATTCTGTTCTACACAGCTGTGCTGCGGCAGCTTCGGTTCCACTGCCAGCATTCATATCTTGTTTAACTTGCAAAGTGCTGTTAACTGGAGAGTGGCTCAGTTCAGGATGACTTTAGCAGTGACAGACCTTCATTACAGTGGTACGCTGTAGCTGGATCGGGAAGAAAGAGCTGGCGTTGGTTGTAGCTGCACAATGTCCCAGTAATACAGAGACAATGGAAGATAAACACCCTTCCCTTAATCGCATCCACACTCTGTTTGAATATATATAAACTCAAGAGTAGTGCCGGATTGACGGGAAGAGCAAACTGCTTTAGAATTCAAACACTATATATTCCAATATGTTTATATATAAATGTATCTCTAAACATACACACAATCTGTGAAGCATGCTCCTAATTATGCAAGTTTTAAAAAGTTTCACGCAGAACAGGGAGTGTTGAAAAGCACAATGGAGACTGCCGAGGGGTCGATGGGTTTGGGCGACGTCATCCCTTGCAAATGAGACTTGGTCTGAACCGCGGGCTAGCAGTGACCTCCGCAGCACTCTCTCTGTCTCTCAGGTTTCTGTAGGCTAGCCCCTGAGCATGCCAGCCTCCTCAGAGAGACCTGGTGAACTGGGCGTCTAGTTCTGTCTCCTGCGGGTCGGCATAGTCGGCTACACAGATACTCCGTAGTCAAGTTTTCTTTAATGCTGCTTTGCATTTTAATACCGCTAGTCTCAGGAATACTGAAGCCCCAACTCCCTCAGGCTATCCATCTTTTTCAATCTAATCTGTCTGTCGGTTTGTACGGCTTATCAGATTCACTAATACTAATTTTGAAAAACATAATAAAAATACATGAAGTCATCAAAAACCCATCCATCACATACAGTGGGCTTCAAATGATGAATATATATATAAAGTATATATATCTCCTGTTTAGACAAATGCATCTGAAACAAAAAAACCCTCTTTATGCAAGTAAAGGTTCCGAGCTTCAGTGCGCAGCTCGTTAATGCGGCTCTGTAGATGCCGCTGCGGTTTCTTCTTTACGTTGATGCAGTACAGCACCCGTCTGAGAGCCCAGGGTGAGCCGATGCTAATGAATGAACCCCGGCCTCCATGCGGATCAGTCTCCTGCTTGGGCTTTTCAGTAGAATAGCTGATGAGCAAACCCAGGGAGTCGGCCTCCTGACTTTAATAGAGAGGACGCTGACATGCACAGTATTACGGGATATCTAATGGCTTCCAGTGGGATACCAAGTTTTATCCCATAAGTGGGGAGGGCTTAATCACACAACAGTGCCCAAGGCGTACGAGAGCTCTGGAAGGCACACCTCCCTCCAAGTGGGGATTAATGTACTATCCCAACGAAAGCCATTAGATATTTTGTTTTTACCACACAAAACTGCCGGAGTGGGTTTTGTACCGGAGCTGTAATCTGTCTTGTGGGATGAGCTCTACCCGCGCTGCAGGGAGTCTCTGAAACCATGCCAGCCAAGACAGCCGCGGTGTGGAGGAATGGCTTTGATTCAACCTGCAGTGGGTGTATTCTGTGTTCCCACTCTCTGTATCGGGGGTACCTGTTTTGATTGTGAGAGAAGACCTTGTGCTCCTTGAATCTCCTTGGAATTCATTTTCAACCAAAAGCATTAACTCACTATTTTAATGTTTTGTATTTTTTATGCTCGATTTTTTTATTTGAGTTTTTGTTTTAAAAATACAGAACGGTACCAAAGCATGCAATAAACCACACTGACTTGAACACAATAGCAGGAAGTTCCCTTGTCTCTCAACACTGGAAACCACAAGTTGCCTTCTTTTCAATAATTAAGAACATGATGATCTGTACTTCTTTATCTCCCTGTGGAAGCAGCAAAGGCATTTCATAAAAACACAGCCTGTTCGTTACACCAGCAGAACATACTTCTGGGAACTTGTACTTCTACTCATTGATACGTTGTACCTCCTGTTGTTTGTTCTGGAAAAGCCATTCCATTGTTCTTAGTGAACTATTTTATTAAAGAGAGCCTCTTTAAAGAGTCGAGTGCTGTCTTGCTGTGAAGAGGCAGGGTTGGTATCTCTGGGGGCACGCGGGCTGACAAACAACGCTAGCTTTTGTTTGCTTCCTGTAAAAGCCAGCAGCCTTTAATAAATTAAACCTTCTTTAAGAATCACAATTAAAAATGTGTGTTCTAATATCCCTGATGGTTTGGGCTTTGTGGGGGAATTGTTTCTCCTCATCGTGCACAGATTCTGTGCAAGTTGTTTGATCTCCGCCCGTGCTCTGTTCAAAGTGCCATCTCACAGACTACACTGCCTTCAGCAACGTTTGCAACATTAGCACACAATAATGGAACAGCTTAACACTGCTTAAGAGGCTCAAGAAATGCAAATAGCACTACATATTTCTAACTGTGAGAGCAGCAATTAGCATTCAGAATTTCAGTACAAAAATAAATTGTGTCAAGGATGTGTTTGTCCCCTGGGGGATCCGTTTCTAGTTTAACGTGGGGGCCTGCACTGCACTATGTGTATGCTTTTGAAAGCCTGACTGGGCCCAGAATGCGTTGAAACGTGGACTGCACTGTAGCATGGCCTGCCAGTACAAGAAGATTGACATGAAGATGGAATCCTGCCTGTCTGAGGGTTCTGAGCTGGGATCTGAACTTGGTCTAGTTGTGTATCGTGCAGCTTCAGCATTGAAGGATACAAGCCTGCAGTGCTGCTCAGACCCCATGAGGCAGGTTAAAACTGGACCCCTCTCCCTTTTTAATTGTGTTTATATGAGTTACAGTGGTTTATATCTGCATTGACTTCAAAGGCACCAGAGAACTTCTGAAAGTTCTGGGTATTCAAGGACTGGTTGAGAATCCCTACCATATAGCATTGCTGCTGTGTCTCTTCTCTGTGATGGTTCAGTTAGTAGTCTGCGTAGCGATTGGCGGGGTGAAAGGGGAAGGCTGTGTGCTTCTGTACAGAGACTGCAGAGTAAACTCCCTCAAAACCTGGAATCAAAGAGTTTCTTCAAGCAGTTTTCTTGGTTGGACGCATAACAAAAAACAATCCAAAGCAGCCTCGATTTACTTTAGGTCTTTGCTATGAAGAGCCATTACCTGTCATGTTGTTAATTACCGAAAATGTGGCTGTTTCTCTAAAACCCTCGCAGCTCCTGCAAGAAAAATATTTAACCCACCCTGCTTACGTTTTCTTGGCATTAGTATTGAGTATTTGGCATTAATAATGTGTATTTTGGAAGCCTTGCTTGTTGTCTAAAGGGTCCAGAAAATTAACAAAAGACAACAATTCTTTTGAAATGATCGTCAAACAGATCTGAAGGGACTCGAGTAAGAAGTGAGGTTTGGAGATAATTTAGGGAAGTATTTAAAGCACTGGTCACAGGCAAAGCTACTGTCGACCATGATCTAGTATAACATCAATGACTCCACTCCAACCCTGAAGTACCATGTGACCAACAGGCAGCAAATACTGTAGCTACCACTGCTGGAGGTGGGGCAGAGCTGTCCAGACAGGAAGGAGAGTTTGGTTTTAGAGCTGATCAGAGCTGTCCAGACAGGAAGGAGAGTTTGTTTTTAGAGTTGATCAGAGCAGTCCAGACAGGAAGGAGAGTTTGGTTTTAGAGTTGATCAGAGCTGTCCAGACAGGAAGGAGAGTTTGGTTTTAGAGTTGATCAGAGCTGTCCAGACAGGAAGGAGAGTTGGTTTTAGAGTTGATCTAAAAGTGTAATTGGAAACCTGCACGCTGTATGTCTCTTCCCCCCCCCCCCCCCCCCCCCCCTCAGCAAATGCACAATATGCCGACAGATTGTGGCAGCAATGTGTAACTGTTTGTGTTTTAGCACTGACTTGCTAATATGAATCCAGAAATTCGCCTAACGAAGGCAGAAAATTCCCTGTAGGAAAAATTTATGAAAAAGCTTTTAAAATGTTTATTTGCTAATGAAAAGTTTTTTTTTCGGTATTGTTTTTGGGAATATTTAAGATTTGGCACAAGCTATCTCTGTGTGAGGTCCAGCTTAATCTCGAGGGAGTATTCAAGTGGGAGGCTTCTTCATGACCCCCGTTCACAAAGGCGCTGGCGAATGGTCTCCCCTCCTTGGGAAACGTTCCTCTGTTCTTCTCTATAGAAAATCACCCCTGCAGCATCTGCTGATGCCTCTGGATGTGCTACCATCCAGGCCCAACCCTGCTTAGCTTCTGGCATCAGACGAGATCCCAGTCGAAGCTGCCACAGCTGCAGGCAGGCGAATAACGAGGGAGGATACCGTGCATTCATACACAGCGTCTCTTATAATTCTGTCCCAGCTAGGCATTCGAAATGGAAAGTAGTGTGCTGCAGAGGAGTTGGTTGGGAAAGCTAAACGTTGTTCCTGAGGTGGGCTGAGCAGGTTATTAAACTCCTCGTTTCCAGCTCCTCGCTAGCTGCCATTCTCAATCTGGTCAATTCAAATCTTGCTGCCCGATTTAAATTCAAATATTAGTTTCTTAATGGAGCGTTAAGTGGGGGATGAGTGAAATCATGATTAGGTGTAATTTATGGTTATTCTGTTGGGGAAAGTGGGTCTGTGACTTAAAGCTGGCATGCTGAGAAATATATAAGGCAGCTGGAATCGTGATCTAACAGCAGCCCTGTCTTCTTTTTATTGTGTGCATGTGCCATGTATTAACACGGTTTGTTTTAAAAAATGAACATTAATGTAATTTTTCATGCATGATATATATAATGTGTGTGTTTAATTATTGCACCAGTTTTAACTGCAATACGCTATTAAGGAATCCCTTTGAAAGTTTACTCTTTGTAATGCACAGCGGTGTGTCCAGAAACGTGTAGTTTTATTCAGAGGGAGTTGAGAGAGCCGTGGACGGTGTGCAGTTTTATTGAGAGGGAGTTGAGAGAGCCGTGGACGGTGTGCAGTTTTATTGAGAGGGAGTTGAGAGAGCCGCGGACGGTGTGCAGTTTTATTGAGAGGGAGTTGAGAGAGCCGCGGACGGTGTGCAGTTTTATTGAGAGGGAGTTGAGAGAGCCGCGGACGGTGTGCAGTTTTATTGAGAGGGAGTTGAGAGAGCCGCGGACGGTGTGCAGTTTTATTGAGAGGGAGTTGAGAGAGCCGCGGACGGTGTGCAGTTTTATTGAGAGGGAGTTGAGAGAGCCGCGGACGGTGTGCAGTTTTTTTGAGAGGGAGTTGAGAGAGCCGCGGACGGTGTGCAGTTTTTTTGAGAGGGAGTTGAGAGAGCCGTGGACGGTGTGCAGTTTTATTGAGAGGGAGTTGAGAGAGCCGTGGACGGTGTGCAGTTTTATTGAGAGGGAGTTGAGAGAGCCGTGGACGGTGTGCAGTTTTATTGAGAGGGAGTTGAGAGAGCCGTGGACAGTGTGCAGTTTTATTGAGAGGGAGCCGTGGATGTTAGTAGGACAGGTTTCAATGAATTGGACCTGCATGCTCCTGTATAGAATCGCCTCGCTATGTAGCGGCAGAGCGACCTGTTGGAATCTGAAGCTGGGAGCAGCTGTTTTAAAAAGAAATAAATAAATAACTCCTCATTCTTTAAGAGCAGGGCGTGCAGAACTTGTACAGATTATCTTCATGTCCAGAAACCTGGCTTTTAGTAAATGAGCTGAGATGAGCCAGCTCGCTGGTAACCAGGTGGGCTTCTGTTAATAAAAGCACTGTGTTTAAAAACGCTGGAGACTGCTGGCCCTGTCTCTTTCTGAAATCGCGTTGTGACGCTCGCAGGCCTGGCTTAACAGCAGTCCTTTCTGAGCACTTCTGTAGGCAGGAAGGCCAGGTTCCCAGCATTGTCTGTCAAATCAGGGCTCGGGGCTTTTCAAAGGAAGGTACAAGTCTATTGCATTTGGCAGTTATGGAAGCAAGTATTATGCACAGTGAAAATGACTCTATCAAAACACATATTTGTGGTCTGATTCAGTGGGTTGTCTTGAACTGGAGCTGAAGTTTTACGGCTTGCTGAAGTCCTGAGTGCCAGTGTGACCTTAAAGTGAGCAAAACAGCTGAGCGTTTTAATGTGGTCTTAATCAGAGTATATGAATATCCCACGCTGCCTTCCTGTGTTCCTGGGTAAGCTGCTCCTCACAATCAGCCCCTGAGTGTGCTCTTCTGCTTCCTCCAGTGGAGCTCTGCTCACACTCCTGTTCGACCCTGTCATGTGCCACTGCTAACAGCCACATCCTGCTGGGGGTTCACAACAATGGGGCTGATTTCATTATTTACACTCACGCTGCAATTCCAAGGCTCCTGTGGAAACGGCCAGCCCTTGATGGAACGATTCCACTGTGTCCTGGAAAGCATCTTTTCCTGTTCTAGTATGCGCTCACATCATGTGTGCTATTGGAATTTCTTGTGACTATGCGGAGTGCTCAGCAAAGCCATTTGGTATCCTGGCTGACCGCACTATCTACTGTTAGAAGAGCAGAAGGGTAGCATTAGGAAGCTGCAAGGTACCCGCTGATAAATGCCTTCAGCGTGGTATTCATACCTTCATTCGTTCTTTCAATAACTGCCTGTATCTCCGCATGTATTAAAACCTGGAATGGGAGAAACTGCTATGAAATAGGAGTCTTCTTTCCATCTCTGAAGTCTCTTACTAAATGAGATGCATTGGTGCAGTGTAGAGTTGTATTTGTTTTTCACTGTGTGGGGATGCTTAGTTCACTGATTGTGCTTCTGTAATTAACAGGTGTCTGTGTGTAAACAGGTTGCTTTCTGTTTCAAAGTAAAAAAAAAAAAAAAAAAAAAAAACGCAACAAAACCACACCTGCACTGTTTTAATGGATTCTGAAAGCGATTCCTTTTTAACCCCACTCCTCCCCCTTTCCCCTCCCCTGTTTCTTTCAGTGGAAGAAGGCGAGTCCTCCGCGTTTGCTCCAGGCTGGGGTTCCACGGCAGTGCAGACAGGTATAGACTTTATGTTATTAAATCGCCTGCTTGCCAGGAAGCTGTCAGATACTCTATATGTCGCATTCCTGCACCAGGACCGGGGCTATCCACTAAATCTAAACCTGGAATATCAATTCTGTATGGCCCATAAAACTCAGGAAAAAAAAGAGATGAATATTCTTCATACTCCAGAGAGCTATTAGAGCCTGTAGTCAAGGGGCTTTTTCTTTCTCCTTTGTAAATCCACTTTGAAGATTCTTTATAAAGTTGTTGTTCCCAACCACTCTCCATACTGAACAGAAAAACTAACAATCACAATTGCACGGGCCACACAGATAGCTTTCAGTGTGCTTAACTTGCTGCACTGGGAGGGGTGCATAGGACTGGAGACCTTTTAGGATGTCACTATTACAAAGGACCCGCAATGGGCAGGGTATATAAACACAGACGCGCACGCACGCACGCACGCACACACACACACACACACACACACACACACACACAGAGGACGCACGCATGCACACACAGAGGACGCACGCACGCACACACACACACACACACACACACACAGAGGACGCACGCATGCACACACAGAGGACGCACGCACGCACACACACACACACACACACACACACACAGAGGACGCACGCACGCACGCACACACACACACACAGAGGACGCACGCATGCACGCGCACACACACACACACACACACAGAGGACGCACGCATGCACGCACACACACACACACACACACACAGAGGACGCACGCATGCACGCGCACACACACACACACACACACACAGACGCGCACGCACGCACACACACACACACACACACACAGAGGACGCACGCATGCACGCGCACACACACACACACACACACAGACGCGCACGCACGCACACACACACACACACACACACAGAGGACGCACGCATGCACGCGCACACACACACACACACACAGAGGACGCACGCATGCACGCACACACACACACACACGCACACACACACACACACACACACACACACAGGACGCACGCGGGCACACACACAGAGACAGGACACACAGTACTTGAGATGTGTAACAAAAGTGTGTGTCTTCAAACTTTTATCATAAACTCCTTTAGATCTGTGTGTGTAATTATATAGCTCCAGTAAGCAGCACACTGTTATATAGCCCCAGTAAGCAGCACACTGTTAGCCAGCTTCCTGCAGCACCACTGATCTTGAGTAACTGAATCCAATCCCTGCCTCCCCCCCCCCCCCCCCCCCCCCCCCGCACCAAGACGTTCATTTTTTTCTTTAGTATCTTCCAGTTTGCATTAGTCTTGTTCTGTGAAGCATTCCCACAATTCAGCTAATATGAAACATGCTTTTTAGATTTTGGTTTCTGAGGCTGGGAAGGGCCTGCCAGGGCTGAACTCCACTCCTCAGGGTGCTGTGGTTTTAAGAGGTTACAAGCGAAGGAGCTTTTTACATGTATTTGATACACACACGCACACATTCGCACAAAATAACACTGTCATCAAACGCACTTCAGAGAATAAAAAATGTACCAACTTGTACAGCATGTAATAACCATCCTGTTGCAGTTCATAGGCTGACCAGTGAATATATTGGGTATTGAGTTTTGTATTATTTTTTTATATATATATAATATTATATCTATAGTAACGTAGCCGGTCTCTGCTCAGGCTTTTTTTCACCCGTCACACAGCAGACCAGACACACAACTGAACCTTTTAGCACATTCGTGCAATTTTATTATTTACAGAAATAATACAAAACCCTAACTCCCACGTGGAGTGCTAAACTATACTTTCCTTCACAATCTCTAAACTAGAACCTGGACAGCTAAGCCCTTTACTGGTTGCAAAAGCACTTTTACACACACAGTTTTACCCTTTAAATAACACTACGGTTCACACAGTACCTTTTTTCTTTGTTCCCAGCTCCCAGGCAGTCTCTTCCTAATAAAGCTTCAGACTCTCTTTTTATACTTTGTGGTTGTTCCCATTTGACACCAGTTATCTCTTTTGGGAACAGCCACATTCTCGCATGTATTTGGCAGGGGTAGGATTTAACCCCGTCCCTGCCAACCACCACCAAAACCTACAACACTAAAGCTTTATTTACAGACAGGGCTTTGCCCTCACACAATATATCTATATCTTGAGAAACACTGGCCTGTTTATTTGTTCTGACACGCTGTATATTTCCTATTGCAGCGACACCCTCTGATCTGTTTTTATCTTTGGCGGAGGTGAGCTGTACCTTACTGGCATGCCATGTGTTTGTAATGCGAGCCTCTGCAACAGATTTCACAAGTAGACCTGCATCACTAATGACAAGTGATGCTTTCAGCAGCAGCACAACACACTTGTGCAATATATACTAACACAGATGTATTAATATCTCTACACTCCGAAAATGAATCTGCTCTCCATTTGTCACACTGCTTAAAATTAGACATGCTCACACCTTTTAAAAAAAAATTGGCCTCCCAGACACTGATATAATCAGATAAGTTGGCCTTTTTTTTTTTTTTTTTTGGAGCCGCATGTAACTTTATTACAAATGGGAAAAGAAAGCGGTTTATATTCTCTCTCTCTCTCTCTCTCTCTCTCTCTCTCTCTCTCTCTCTCTCCCTCTCTCCCCCCGGGATATGTAATATATTTTTAATTTCCCACAGGTAATAATATGAAAACAGTTTTGCTTCTCAAAGGAAGGGGGACGACAAGGAAAGACACGCGTGATTATGTTTGTTAGCAGACTGTTGCAGATGTGCTCGTATACATTTTTAAAGTAAAGCTGGGTGCTACAGTAGACACAGTGCTTCTCTGTATGGGTGCTTGTTCCCAGGTGATAACTTGGTTACATATATATACATTTGAATACAATTCTCCCCTTGGTGATTTCTTATTTTCAAACAATGACACCAGAGACTGTGGGGGAGAAGTGCTTTTAATTTCAGGTAGTGTGTGTTTGCAGTTTAAGGCCTGGCTCCCACGGAATCAAGATGGGTGACTGGGTGAGAAGAAAATACACAGGCAAAGAAAAAACTCGAGCAGTACATTCAGGAGCTTTAATAAAGTGATGCTATGCACAATAGCCGTGCCTCCTGTTGCACTCTGACAGACAGCTAACACAAAACAATTCAGGTTTGGTTTTTATTTGTATTCATTTTTATTTATTTTATTTTTTTTCTTCTGGGATGCAGAGCCCCCCAAAAAGCCTTTAAAAAGGAATCTCTGGTGCCTAGTTGCTTGGTGAAATTCATTCACATTCTCCTAATCCAGTTCTTTTGGTTTCACTGCAGAATTAGACAGACTATGTCCTCTTTATTCCAATAGCTGCTGCATCACCAGGTTGGGAGTGAGAAGGTTTTTGTTTGTTACAGTTGTTGCATTGCTATTGTACAGTACAATAAGGTCAGTACAATCACGTAGTGAGTGTGTAATCATGATAGCCTGGTCCCCCATGTGGCCGTTAATGGTGAAGGATCAGGTGCGCAGGCAGTGTGACTGCGTGGTGACACGATGATCAGGGGAGCAGGCAGTGTGACTGCGTGGTGACACGATGATCAGGGGAGCAGGCAGTGTGACTGACTGCATGGTGACACGATGATCAGGGGAGCAGGCAGTGTGACTGCGTGGTGACGTGATGATCAGGGGAGCAGGCAGTGTGACTGCGTGATGACACAATGATCAGGGGAGCAGGCAGTGTGACTGCGTGATGACGCAATGATCAGGGGAGCAGGCAGTGTGACTGCGTGATGATGCAATGATCAGGGGAGCAGGCAGTGTGACTGCGTGGTGACGCAATGATCAGGGGAGCAGGCAGTGTGACTGCGTGGTGACGCAATGATCAGGGGAGCAGGCAGTGTGACTGCATGATGACGCAATGATCAGGGGAGCAGGCAGTGTGACTGCGTGATGACGCAATGATCAGGGGAGCAGGCAGTGTGACTGCGTGATGACGCAATGATCAGGGGAGCAGGCAGTGTGACTGCATGATGACGCAATGATCAGGGGAGCAGGCAGTGTGACTGCGTGATGACGCAATGATTAGGGGTGCAGGCAGTGTGACTGCGTGATGACACAATGATCAGGGGAGCAGGCAGTGTGACTTGTCTTCAGTAAGCCTGGGTAGTAAAACTATCCCCTGGAAAGTGAATCTCTTACTGCATTATCTATACAAATGAGTGCAACAACTTTTGGTGATCACATGCTGACCGATGTTACTAGCTGATAAACAGTCTGACTATTAAGCACAGTTTAGGATTTAAATGATTTTCTAGACCTGCAGAAACAGATCATTATTGAAGGCTGCCACTGGGTTCAATAGTCTCTGTAATAAGTGTGACTGGTGCTCATGCCCTGTGTGTAAATAAGTGCTTCCCCAGTACCCATCTGTCTGAAGAAAGAGACTGACAGCCTTGCATCCTGCTGGGCCTCAAACTGGAGGAGCCGGGGATTCGTTCAGCTGCAGCTGATCGGTCCGGTTCATAGCTAGTCCTGGAGCCTTTTATTTTTTCATGCCCCTTGTCCTGCCCCCATCACCACCACCAGGCCGAGTTTAAATATTGCATCAGAGCCTCATTGATTGTTTTGCTTTCCTTCAAGAAGCATGGTAAATATTTTACAGTGAACGCTTGCACACTTTAATTAAAGAGATCTCCTGGCCTGCACAATTGATACCTGTTTGAACTATGTTGTGAACACTGGTCCTGTCAATGATCTCACTAGATGAGATGTTTAATGGCAGGCTTATATTCCTCAAGCAATTTACTAAATTCAGATTAAATACAAACAAAAAGCTTTGCGGTAAATTATTCCACTATTACTTCTGTTAGAAAATGATACAAGATGCATGAAGGTAGACTGAACACACAGTGCAGCCTGCCTACTGTGAAACCTGCATTGTGACGATGCTTTAGGATCATTAGGAGCTGTATTAACAGGGGTCACAGTACACTTTGTTTTCAGCTTTTACAATATATTAAACAAATACCTTATAGGGTCCATTAAATTGTGTTTACCAGAGATCCTAATTATTTTCTACCACGAACAATTTCAAATGAATGTAGAGGAGGGGCAGCGGGGCTGCATGAGAAACACATCAACTAAATTAGGGTTAATTAGGAGCGTCCCCAAACAGAGCAGCGTGCTTCATCAGCAACATTAGGGCATGCAGACACATCTAATGTCCTCAGACTTGAAGCTTCATTACAGAGAACAATGTGTGTTTTCTTCATTAGTAAGAGGCTCATTATTGGCTGTGCTTAGTAATAATTATTATGAACAACCTGGGCCCCACCTTCCCTACCCATCCTGGGGGGTGGGGGGGGTGGGGGGCAGGTTCAGAGAACTTCTCCGCAATCATCCGACTGAGCGGGGAAGCAGAAGGTGCCAGTGCAAATTAAAAATAAGATGAAAAAACAGGTTCTAGGGAAATCCTTGTTAATTACTGCAAAAGAGCTCTTTTCCATTGCGCTTGTCCCTTGTCTCCTGTTATATATATATACTGGTCTAGCGCTTAAGCAGACCGGGGAAACTTTAGCACATTTTTTCTTTTTCTTGTACCTTTTTTAAAGTACCTTTTCACACTTGCTAGCACATGCCATTAAGGCCATAAAGGACCAATTATTTTTAGAGGAAGTGCTAAGACTGTTAAGAGGGGGGAAATGGGCAGAGTTCAGTGTTAGATTGTTCTCTGTGTATTTACACAGTGTGTGTGTGGGTGTGGGTGTCTGTGCAATATGTATTCTCTGTGTATTTCTGCAGTGTGGGAGTGTGTGTGAGTCTGTGCAATATGTATTCTCTGTGTATTTCTGCAGTGTGGGAGTGTGTGTGTGAGTCTGTGCAATATGTATTCTCTGTGTATTTCTGCAGTGTGGGAGTGTGTGTGTGAGTCTGTGCAATATGTATTCTCTCTGTATAGTGAAGTACCTTACGTAGCGATAGAAATTCTACAGATTTTTCTCTCTAATAAAAGGGTGTTCTATTAAATGTATTGTGTTAAAGTCACTCTTTTGGAATACATGTGCGTGTGGACGCTGTGTAGACCTCTGTAATTGAAGTATACTGTATGTGTGCAAAACTCTGTAAAGTGATGCATGCTTTCACACAGGGCAGTGGACGTGATAACCAGGTTATTGTTCACCACCTGGCACATCCCAAACCGAGAGCCTTTGGGGTTGCGTGTTCCTCCAATCTCCTCGGGCAATTCAAGTTGGCACACTGCGGGAAGTGGGAATAGATTCCATTTCATTTTCAATAAGCAAACCCTTCCAGAGAAGCCTGTATACCACTGCAGAAAATACAACAACCACTATAGTGAGGTGAAACTGAAGCAAACATCCTGTGTGTGGAAACGCAATTCAAAACAATTCATTCTTACAAGGACCTGTAAAAGACAAAAAATATATGCAATAGTCATACTAATTAGAATTATTATAATAATATTATTTGGTATGTTGTCAAAAATGTAAAGTGAATCCTCAACAGGTTTGGAGATGTCTGGAATAGAAGTGCTATTTCGAATTTGCATGGTCTTTACTTGGCTAGGGGGTTGGTACGGGGCGTCCTTGTCTCTGCTCGGATAGGGGGTTGGTACGGGGCGTCCTTGTCTCTACTCGGATAGGCGGTTGGTACGGGGCGTCCTTGTCTCTGTTCGGATAGGGGGTTGGTACGGGGCGTCCTTGTCTCTACTCGTATAGGCGGTTGGTACGGGGCGTCCTTGTCTCTACTCGGATAGGCGGTTGGTACGGGGCGTCCTTGTCTCTACTCGGATAGGCGGTTGGTACGGGGCGTCCTTGTCTCTACTCGGATAGGCGGTTGGTACGGGGCGTCCTTGTCTCTACTCGGATAGGGGGTTGGTACGGGGCGTCCTTGTCTCTACTCGGATAGGGGGTTGGTACGGGGCATTTTACAATTTCTTGGTCGTGTGAAGTGCAAGTGGGTCTGTTTGTATTCCCTGCTTTAACTCTGCTGCTGTTTTGCGAAGTCCAGGATAGATTTGTGCATCATTATGGATTCTTTTCCAAAATGCTACTTACCTAGAAGACAAACATTTTAGTATTTTTTTTTTTAAGAAATAATAACTTGCTTGGCTATGGAGACCGAGGTGAGATTTGTTGGCAATCATTACTGTTTAATGTTCCATAATGAGAAGTACATTCAAACCTTTTTATTAAGAATCTGAAGGGACCACTTAAATAGTTTGATTATCCAAGACTCACACTTTAAGAGTGTTGCAGGCTCTCATTAAAACATGCAGCAGAGCGTCCCTTTGGGGGGGTGGGGGGGTGGGGGGGTAGGGGGGGGGGGTGGAGAGAGAGGAGGAGTCTTCTGAAAGGGGCTTTACAACCCAAACTAGTTCTGTTCCAGGATTGCAAACTCCAAGTTTTAATTAATTTTTTTTTAAATTTTTTTGGAGTCTGGTTAGTAGTGTGATTTATTGTGTGGCTTTTTTTCATTTTCTTAACTCTTTTTTTCAAAAGCGTCTACAATGAAAGCCCAGTGAAAGATCTCACCTGGACAGAGCGCTGTGCAGCTTGTATCACTGGCTGTCAGAATGAAACAAACCACAGCTCTGAGAGGTGTGAAAGGTCGGAGCCCTGGGAGGTTACGAGGAGATAACGAGATCCAGGGTAGCCTTCATTAGAGCTCTGATAGGAGATCGCTCTTGTTAAATTGCGAGGACCAAGGTATTAGACCAGTTCTCTTTTTTTTTAACCCTTACAAAGTCAGCTTTTTGAATTTTTTATGACGAATGTAGCTCCATGACGGATAATGAATAGCGGGGTGGTGGGGTGCAGCGATGCTCAGCCTTTTGCTGTCCTGTCGGCAGACGCGATGCAGGGATTGAAAGGGAATTGTAGGCTTAATGTTAACGTGTGTGTGTGTGTGTGTGTGTGTGTGGTGTTTACATCATACATCTCTCACAGAAAATCCACTTATTGCTCCACATTGTCCTTGAATTGCTGCCGCCAATGTGTGGTAAATATTAGACTTGAAAAAACAGTACAGATAAAAAGGAGACCCCTGCCTAATCCACAAATAATCCATGTTTTAAATTCAAATTCACAAAGCATTAGCATGCCCAATAAATGCGTAGGAGTATTCTAAAGCTTACTGCTGTGCTAATCTGCTTTGCACTGAAACCACATTCTGTAGGAGCCAGTATATTGTTTATATTCTGTTTGTTATACAGTATGGTTCCTTTAGGCTTCTTCAATAAAAAATCACTTTGCAGGAAAAAAAAGAAAAAAAGAAATCGTCTGGCATGTTTTTCTCCAGGCCCCTGTTGGAGCTGCATTTGATACAGCAGCGAGGGATTGCATGTATCAATGTTGTACTGTACAAGAATGATACTGTCTGCATTAATAACCGTGGTCAGCGTGGGAGGCTGTGGGTTTCTAAATCAAGTGCTCTTTGGCCCCCTTGCGAGACCCGTTTTACCTCTGGAGATTGGAAACACTTACTGGAACAGAAAACCAGAGGGGTGCAGAGATACCAGAGAAGGGACTCGAGCCCAGCTAAATGAGCTCTCGCTGTGCCTTGCTGACAGTCCATGTATGTGCTTGCTTGTACAGGACTCTCAGAAAAACGCTTTCCTCTAACTCTGTAATCGCGGTAGAGAAAAGGATCCACGGTCTTTTGTTACATTGTTATGTTTTTTTTTTTTTGTTTTTAAACCATGACAGGTTATGCTGACACAGAGGCTAATAGGCTTGAGTTGACATGGTGGCTTAATAGAGAGGTAGATTGAGATGTACTTGGAATGTAGTGAACTCCGCTGACCCTATGTAGAAGCTGCTTTTCCAGCACTGGACTGACGAATGTGTTAAGAATTAGTGGGGGGGTGGGGGGTGGGGGGTGGGGAAGGGGAAGAGTAATGTCTTCCTGTCATCAGCTTGTGACACGATAAGCTTGTTATTGGTCTCCCAGCAGAATGCTTATCACAACGGAATCGGAATCTCTTCTTGGTAGAAGTTGACTGTTACATTTCTGTGTCTTTAGTCTCTCTCTCTCTCTCTCTCTTTCTGCCTCGTTCTCCTGGAGCTCAGTGGAGATAGGGCCCTCGCAGCACTGCACACAGAGTTTCTGTGGGCGTACACGGCTAGCAGCTACACTGTAACTCATATCCAGCAGAAGCTATGGGACTGAGCGGCTAACAACGTTAACCTCTGGGCAGATGGCCGTCTCTGGCCCCAGTGTCTCCCCCACTAGGCTGCCTTGACTCCGGCCAGGGATCAAACCCAAAGCCTTCAATCCAAAGTCACCTCTGCTCTCGCTGCTCTGCAGTGTGCATGGTTTCGTTGCAATCTGTCGCATCAACAAATCCCCTTTTTTTTTAAAAATTATATTAATGCACCTGGAATAAAAAGGAGGTCAGGGTGCTTTAATGTTCTCCAGGACCCAGATGACTGGAGTTCCTGATCAAGTGATCTTAGTATTCTTGCCCTCCTCGATAGTTGTTTTTTAAAAGATTGAATACAGAGCTGCAACTGTGTGCATAGCCAATATCAAGCTTTCTCTTTCAACTTGAAACTGGTAGCAATAAAGTGAAACGCTTGTGTGAATGGTGGCGTATCTAGACTGCTACTGTGTAAATAATAAAAACGTGAGCAACCCTCACTTCTCTTACTTTTAAGACACAGATGCTTAATACACTGAAGAGCTCTTATAAAAGATTCCCAAAGTAAAAGTACAGCTAAGTGTAATAAAGCATAGACAAGCACAGTAAAGCCCAGTGAGGTCAGTTCAAGCATATTTAAACATGGCAAACTATGGTAAATGCATAGTAAAACCGTGGGGCAAGCATAGGGGAAAACTGCTAAATTATCATTCAAATCTGCCCTGGTCATCTTTTATAAGAGAGACCCCAGAGCACTTGATCCTTTTGATGGTTCAGATGAGGGATGTTTTTAGATCCCTTGCTGTTTACTCTGTTGAATAGGTCACATGGCCTCTCTAATCATTTCCAGACTACACTGAAAACAGTAGTAGTTCCACAAAATACACTTACATGTGATCGATTTTTTTTATTATTGCATTCCAGGGTGTGCAACACCGCAAAACCCTCAGCATGCTAGTTAACCAAACCGAAGTGTGACCCGTGTGTTTTCTTTCTCTCTCTCTCTCTCTCTCCTGATAAAGTAGCAGCAGTTCTTGCCTGTTTTGAAATGAACCAGCTTCTACGAAGTGGACGAGCATGGATGTGCAGAACGGCCTCCTCTCGCTTGTTTGTAGTTTCTTACGCTTGTGCGTCTCTCTCTCTCTCCACAGATGATAGCTCGGTGGTCAAGCAGGAGTTTGAGGGGAAGGACGGGCTCAGTGTGACGAGCCACGAGGACCGGGCACAGGAGGGAGAGGAGGACCTGGAGGACATGTATACCTGCGACAGCTGCCAGCAGGACTTCGACTCGCTTGCAGACCTGACCGAGCACCGCGCCCACCAGTGCCCAGGGGGTAAGCCGCTGCGCTTAGGAAACCTGTACTGGGGCTTCGGAACACATTGCCACCCCTTCCACTGCCCCTCTCACCTCCGCTCATTGTTTAGTTTAACCATCACTTTAAACAGTGCCTCTGCAAATGCTTCTGGAACCCAGCTCGTGGGATGAACAGTTTAGACAGTTGTGTGCGAATGTGTTCGACGGTACAGGTGTCTTGCAAAATCTTTGATTTGGTGTACAGTGACAGATCTTTTGTTTTCCCACTGAGCCAGCACTTTGTGTCGATGTGTCCGGGCAGCGTGGAGCGTGTCATCTTTTTTCTGCTCTGGAGCAGTTTTGCAGTAATGACCAGGTGGAGGGTTATACAGTTAAACAATACAGGTTTCACTGTGTGTACTGCAGCAAGTTGCTACGACTACCTGTGTATTTTGAACTTCAAAAGAAAAGCTTTTTGGCTAAGAGGTTGTTGTTTGGAGTGTTGCGTTTATTAATAAGAAGTCTTGCAGTGGAGGAGTTGAGGTTATGTGGGTGTGGAGCCACCCAACTCTGGTGCCATTAGTTTGTACAAATGAATTAGAAGCCAGGTTTGTTCAGCTGCTGGCCGTAGCTCTCACGCTGCTGTTTGGATAGTGGTCCATGCCAGACCCTGACTCAGCCCTCTGAACCTCGCCGCGACGCACAGTGTTTCTGCTCCGGCAGTGGTGAAATACATTTTCAGCACATCGTTACACCTCCTTCGACAGCCTAATGAGGGAATGGCCTCTGCAGTCCTGGCACATCGCTTTTTCCAAAAATAATAAAAAAAAACTCCCTTAAAATGGAATTTGGGGATTGTAGGGGGTAGTATTTTCCAAGTTTGTTCTTTTTAAAAAAAATAAAATAAAAAAACATTCCCACCCGCACAGCACCCTAGCCAAGCAGAGACCAAGAAGTTCCCAGACCTAATATGCGCCCCCATCGTTGAATCTGCTTTCCAATCACAATAGTGTGCATGTAACGGGGGATGTTACCTGTGTGGGTCATCACTGAATAATAAGGAGTCAGACACAGAGCAGTAGGTGTTGACACGCTGCACAGACGTGCAGATTTAATAACAACACAGGCCTGACGCTAGGGTACAACAATGGTAATCCTTGTGCCGGATTCAATACAAAAAAGAAAACAAAGCTAATGCATTTGCCCACAGATAGTGAGCTCTAGTCCCACTATAAGGGACGTCCTGCTCCAGGAACCGGCTGCACTACACAAACCTCACTAAACTTGTTTGGGGTAAACATCCCCTAAATTGACCTACGTCTGGTGCTCCTGGAGTCCTGGCATCCTCCTAGCGAATCCGGCTCCTGTTGACGGTCCTGGCTGGACAGCGTCTTCACGGGCACGTCTAGGAGTTGAGGGTTTCATGCAGTACTTCTCTCCTCGGTGCAAATATACGAGATCTCTGCAGCATTGGCATTGCAATCGCCTCAAACTATGGCGCTGCTGCGTTCTGAAACAGGCGTAGGCTCCCCGGGCACGCCCCCTGCCAGCTCACCTCCTGATCAGCTCAGCTCCGGGCACGCCCCCCTGCCAGCGCACCTCCTGATCAGCTCAGCTCCGGGCACGTCCCCTGCCAGCGCACCTCCTGATCAGCTCAGCTCCGGGCACACCCCCCTGCCAGCTCACCTCCTGATCAGCTCAGCTCCGGGCACGCCCCCCTGCCAGCTCACCTCCTGATCAGCTCAGCTCTGGGCAAGCCTTCCTGTTTACCAAAGCAGCAGCTCAGCTGAACCAGCGACAGGGTCCTCCCTGTCATAGTGCATTAAAGGCTTGGGGCAATGGATGGCTTGTGCATTATAAGTAATAAAAACCAGGGAGTCTCAAGTAATTCCGTAAGTCACCGCTCAACCGTATTCATTGAAAACCCTGCAAGTTGTTTAATTGCTGCAGTTTCTAATCTGCAGAATGTACGTGTGAGCAGTTTGCTGTTCTTGTTGATGTTCAGAATGTATCTCACATGCTTGGAGCTGTATCTGGAGAACTGTGCGTCCAGTTTTAATGAAACTTGGTATGCACATTCTTGAGGGTATGGAAAACTGCCTGCTGAGCAGATTGAAAAGGTAGCATCCTTGGTCGGGCTGTATTGCAGTTGGATTGCGTGTTTTCAGATGGGTGACCTTGGGCTTGTTAACATTGGTCGTGTTAACTAGGATACATGGTGTTTTATGCAATAAAAAAGCAGGGTTTCTGGAAACTTTTGGCTTGGGTTTCTGCTCCGATTCAATCGCGCATTCAGCACAATGTCATTTCAGATTTGATTTGTTTAGCAAGGGAAGCTTTTGACAGGGTTGAGTGCATGTTACATGAGATGAAGTCAGGTAACACGTGTGGGCCACTAGAGCCAAGTCTGGGAATCCGAGGTGACAAAACTGGCTCTGGTTCTGTCCGGGAGAGTGGGAGTACAAAATGGACCCTTTTTTTATGCACAATGAAGTACAATGCGATTTGTGAAATACATTTCCTTGTGACCTCTGTGGAACAGCAGCATATGTATTTCACACAAGTTTACATTGTTTAAAGAACCACTTATCCAATTGAAATGTACGTCCGTCCGTACGCGTGCCGCCTTTTTCACACACTCAATGTAGGTCATGGTGAAATACTTTATTCATGACGCTGATGGCTGTCATTTTGAATTCACACAGAACCGTTGAAACACTTGTGTATAACAAGGTGCAGTTCGTTGTCAGACCATTGCGATGGCCACCGTCTGTAGAAGTTTGCAACAGCCCTGGTGCTGCGACGACTCTGAGAGCAGCAGGGAGGTGGTGGGGGAGCGCAGTATCTGCACATTACACATCATGCATGCAGAGGCAGCAGTGTGGGGTGGTGACGGGAAATGCCTTGGGACCGTCTCAACTGGAGGAAATCTGGAGCATATCATTTCCCAGTGGAGCGTTTGAAAACCTGGAGATCAAATGGAGAACATTCCATGAACTGCTGTGCACTTTAGACAAGGCTGCATGCAAGCTCTGTGTGTGTGTGTGTGTGTGTGTGTGTGTGTGTCTTTTCTCTCTTCTCTCTCTCTCTCTCTCTCTCTCTCTCTCTCTCTCTCTCTCTCTCTCTCTCTCTCTCTCTCTCTCTCTCTCTCTCTCTCTCTCCCCCTCCCCCTGGTTGCCAGTATGACCTCCATTTGAAGCCAGCTATTGGCTTGCTTGACCCAGGAGTGGGCATTGGCGTAGACACGGCTTGCAGCCACGACTGCCCCAGTCTCTGCCAGACAAGTCCCAGAGCACGGTGATGTATGGAATGCCTACGAGGGAGGATGCGAGGGAATTGCACGAGGCAGAGAAAGTATTAATATTTAACATGCGGGTAATCGGCCATTGTGATGACTAACATCAAGAATAAAGGTAAAAGCAGCTGCAACAGCAAAACTAAACTTGTGCTGTTGAGCGTTTCTATCGGCTCTAGCGGTCAGTGATTGACCCAGAGGGCACCAGAGTGATTTTAGTTGATTTTAAATGATAAATGTCTTGCCAAATAAGACATAATTACAAAAATGAATGTCAATGTATATATGTATGTAATAAAAACCAGAGCGGTAAACTGACGGTGTTTTTGTGTGTGTTTTAAAAACACCCGTAAGTGCAGCAGACGCTCTTCTTAAATCTGCTGCACCGTCACGTCTGGAACACAAAAGGGTTTTCAGAAGACTCCACTCGCTTGTTGTAAAAATGGCCCCTGACTGTGCGCCCAAAGAGGCAGGATCTGGGATTAGTGTCCTGGCTCTTCACTGTAACCTTATTAATCCATCGGACCTGAGCGGCCAATCAATGCACACTGCTAAATGAGCGGGATTATAGCACTCGTCTTTCAGACCCGAAAAGATGGATTTGTTTTTTGGCTGACGATGAACAGGGACCATCTCTGACTGAGCCCAGCCTGAATTAGAGATGGGCTTCTCTCCCAGCCCCATATTGTTTGTCAAACAAGAAAAACGTTTTTTATTTAGTTTTTTGTCTGCATTGTTTTCCAATGCACATTAAAACCACACCCATCTGTAGCTAAGTGATTCTGCATAGAGGACTGTTCTAAGAAAGGAAGGGTTTGCAGGAGAACTGACTGCCGTTGAGCTGGGGTGCTGTCATTCTCAAATGGCTTTCAACACTGCAGCTTGTCAGTTACAAATAGCAGCAAAAAGAAATGACCCCCCCAGCAGAAGACAGAATGAGCTGTTACATTAGAGTGAAAAACAGTATGCCGCTTCTGGCTATAGGTGATCGTACAGCTTTGTGAGTTCAGATTAG